>NC_136599.1:11803426-12230926 GCF_910589615.1 Taurulus bubalis | reverse complement strand
AGTCGGGCTGCTTTCTGAAGACGGACAAAAGGATGAGCGAGGGAGATGGAAAGATAAAAAGGGAAAGAGACACACAACAAAAGACAGGAAGTTAGAAATAGGCTGAAGTAGAATGTAGAATGTAGTAGAATGTAAAACAGTGTAAAAGTGGTTCTAGGTGATTTCCAATCACTGTTATATTTTGTTAATTTTGAAGTACCACAAGTTAGGAGTTCAGTTCACTTAAATGTGGTCTGAGTTTTGTTTTAGCTGACACCTAGTGGCCTTCAAAGGAA
This sequence comes from Taurulus bubalis, assembly GCF_910589615.1. NCBI lineage: Eukaryota > Metazoa > Chordata > Actinopteri > Perciformes > Cottidae > Taurulus > Taurulus bubalis. The sequence continues at coordinate 12,230,651 of NC_136599.1, read as the reverse complement.
CTGCAGGCTGAGCTAGTGGCGGTACAGGTTGATGCTTCCTCCTACACTGCCTGGGCAGCTAAAAACAAAAACAGGTCCTGGATCAGTGCTGTGATGCAACACACGGTGACATAGACTTCTATTTAGATGAAAATGCAGTTGAACTTCAGTCAGGTAACAAAGCTGCTTCACTGACTGGCACTAGTTAATGCTGATAGAACACATAAAGTTCAACTACATATCAGCACAAATGCAATCAATGTCTAAATATGAAGACACATTTTACATGGATGTTCTGCTGAAGGACCAAATCGGCTTCCTGTCCCTTGTTTCCAGGCTGAAACAGAGTTCTTTGTCTGTGTGTTTGTGTGTGTGTGTGTCAAAGGTATGCAGGGGGCCAGGTGAGGGGTTTGGGGGGAGTATAGGGGCCTCCATCTCTACACGTTAAGATCATTGTATGGCGAGCATAGACTCGCCTGGCGCACCCTGCCACAGGCAATGTTCAGCATTTAATTCAGATTAGGAGTTTGGCTCCAAAAGGAGGCGCACAGAGAGAGAGAGAGAGAGAGAGAGAGAGAGAGAGAGAGAGAGACAGAGAGAGAAAGAGAGAGAGAGAGAGGAGAGAGAGAGAGAGTGTGTTATACAGAGACATAAAGAGTGAAAAAGAAGAAAAACTTCAGCATTAGCGTCCCACACGTGTGACAGTTGACATTTAGGGTTGTTACATATCATTCTCGCATACTTCAACGTCATTAGCCTTGGTTTTAATACTAAATGTTTCTTCCTCTCCAAGCACATCCACTTGTTTTCCTCAAGCCAGATAGGTTTAAAGCCGCTAACAGTTAGTAATTCACCCATAAACAGGAAGTAATGCAATTAAAAGGCTGAACAGCACAGCATACTCACTGTCGTCTGTAATTTGTACCTGAGAAAGAACAGAGAAAGAGAGACTCTTGAGGAGGTGAGAGCTGGTTACCTATTACCTATTGTTGCAAGCATATCCTACAGGAGTAAATAATAATCTGCACGATGCTATAGAATGGCAAATAGTTGACTGCATGATCACACACTAGAGACATCTAACTTTGATTCTCCTTCAGTGAGCAACAGTTTATTTTTGGCTGGACGTGCAGATCTATAGGCCACATTTCAGTATATATTATATACGTATACTATATTTCAGTATATGTGAACTCGAGATGGTAAGAGTTGCGTCACAACACGTAACCTGTGAGTGGTTTTTAATTGACGCAAATATTTCTCCTAAACCTTGGTTCACAGTCCAACCAGGCCTTCTGGGAAAAAGAGAGAGAGAGAGAGAGAGAGAGAGAGAGAGAGAGAGAGAGAGAGAGAGACAAAGAGAGGAGGGGAGTTGATGAAAACGATGATGACAAACTTGTCCTCTGCGCAATTACTCACTTGTAGGAAAAGAAAGAGAGAGAAAATGTGTGGGAACAAAGCAGTAAAGCAGGAGTAGATAACAACTATCACTGAGGCAGTGTGAGGCTAAAGACACCCTAAAACCGCTCTCACACCACTGGACCATCACGCTGTATTTAGCCTGAATGACCACTGTAACCTCCCCATGCTTTGCCCTGTTATTCACACTTTGACCTCTAATTCATCTGCTCTCTCATTCTTTGAAAGCCAGATGGTGGAGAGTTAGACAGGAGGTCACGTGGTCCTACGACAAAAATACTTACTGACATAAATATTGTTGAAATAAAGTTTCCAGCACATCAGTCGCAGCTTTGAGTTCAGTGGTGCTGAGCAAAGAGGATGCAACATGTTTCATTTTGCAAAGGCTGCATTCATTTTGTATGGAAAGTCAGATTAAATCAGATTGTTGTTACTGTAGACCTGTCTGACATCTCCTGTCTTCTCTCCAGATGGATCACCTTCAAAAAATGTTTGGAGACACCCGAGGCTAAAACATTGTTTGGTCAGTTTTAAGAGTTTGGGCTGATCTGCCTCCTTGACATGTCTTCTTTCAGATAAGTGGAAAGAGGACATCCAAAACATACATTATGTGTTTATTTTACTACACTTTGTCTATTGGCATCATTTCTATATTTAAAACTACAATTTCAGGAACTTTATAATCCCCAAAAACATTTGTTTATCAACTTGGGAAGTGTCATGGGGATATATAATAGTTATTATTGTAGCCTGTTCACCTGTAGTGTCTTCCCTTAGTGTGATAAAAAAAAATTAGCTCCACCGTGACCAGATGCATCAGTATTATTATTGGGTAATGTTTTTTGTTGAGATACTTTAAGCACATTTAGCTGGTTATACTTTAACAATGCTCATACTAATGTATTGGATAGTATTGATTGAATAATACTCCATATTGACATAAAAGGAATGTGAGTCTTACCCCATCTCTGGCATTCCCTTGTATATTTTAGGTACAGTTCATTTTGGGGGAATGACAGATGGCTTGTTCTTATTTTGATAATGCCGTTTCTTGGAAAGTAAGTAGAAGTCATATTTCTTTTAACTTGGAGAGAAAAACATTGCTATGTGTTCGCCACTCTAAATAGTCTACAGGAAACAATCGGCGGGGCTTTGCGGGAAGGTTCACGACGAGGTGGACATGTTGGTGTAGTGTCCGTGGACTGACTATGGCCTAATCATTAATAGTTTCTTGGTTTTAATAGTTTTTTGTTTGACAAATTACGTCAAATTGACTTATTTATTTGTTGTATTTGTTGGTCTCCACCACATTAATGAATTAATTTCAATCATGAAATGTTGAATAAAATCATGTTGATTTTAAATTCAATCATGTGTCATCTTATTACTTTTGACAAACAAGAAATAAATATTACACCTGTGGTTTCACTTTAGTAAGTGGTGTGCCCTCTACCACCACTAGAGGTTCCCATTTATTGATAAAACATTGTTGAATATTTTTATTTTCCTTCATGCAGCGGTAGTTGCAGAATGATGGAGCAAAAAAGAGGAGTTTGAAAGTTTTGGTATTGGGGATTCTGAACATTAAAGTATTGAATCCCTGTCATTTCTCTGTAAAATCAGCATCAGTCAAATAAAATTCACCCTCAAATCAAAGCATGGATTTATAATAGATTATAATACTCATCAATACGCACTTCCAACAACACGCTCTTCCATAGAAATACAGGATATGTAACTTAGTTATGTAATTCAGTTTCTTAGAAGGGCTTATTGTGTATATATGGAGCTTGTTTTTGTTAAAGCCAGGTAAGATCTTACCAGTACTGAAAACATTTAATCCGAACAACATTTCCCACATCGGATACGTTTCAAAGATCACAAATAAGCGGCCATGGTTCTTCTCAGGCAACCCAAGAATAAAGCACAAACCACACCGTAAACTAGTAAATGTAAGAAATGAAGATGTAATGCAACAATTTCAAATGTCGGTGAAGAGCACAAACATCTGTAGAACACCACTGCCTCCCTGTGACTAAAGGGAGTAGAGCAAGGTCAAGTCTTGCTTTTACAATCAATTTAGTGACGTCAAAAGGTTAAGTTATGGTAAATGTTTAGCACTGGCTTAGAATATAGTGTTAGCTGAGTAACTGTTCCATTAACAACTTTACACACAAGTTTAATAAGATAAGATACAAGACATCTAAGATGGCAGCATGCTTTTGGCAGAAATGGGAAAAATGATCTGCATTGCTTCATAAAAAAACAAAAAACTGTCCAACAGTTATTCTGTCCTGTGGACAGGGTGTATGAAAGACATTAAACAATAGTGCAGTTACTGAACACAATTTATTTTTGAGTACAGATCAGTTTAAAACTCTCCATCATCCTCCTCCTCATCTCCAACACTATCAGCTCCAACTTCCTCATAATCTTTCTCCAGCGCTGCCATGTCCTCTCTGGCCTCAGAGAACTCTCCCTCCTCCATACCCTCACCCACATACCAGTGGACAAAGGCCCGCTTGGCGTACATCAGATCAAACTTGTGGTCAAGCCGAGCCCAGGCCTCTGCAATAGCAGTGGTGTTGCTCAGCATGCACACGGCCCTCTGGACCTTGGCCAGGTCTCCACCAGGAACTACAGTGGGCGGCTGGTAGTTGATGCCGACCTTGAAACCAGTGGGGCACCAGTCCACAAACTGGATGGAGCGCTTGGTCTTGATGGCGGCGATGGCAACATTCACATCTTTGGGCACCACATCACCACGGTACAAAAGGCAGCAAGCCATGTATTTGCCGTGGCGAGGGTCACATTTCACCAGCTGATTGGCGGGCTCAAAGCAGGCGTTGGTGATTTCGGACACCGTTAGCTGCTCATGGTACGCCTTCTCAGCGGAGATGACGGGGGCATAGGTGGCCAGAGGGAAGTGGATACGGGGATATGGCACCAAGTTGGTCTGGAACTCTGTCAGATCAACATTAAGGGCGCCATCGAAACGAAGGGAAGCAGTGATGGAGGACACAATCTGACTGATCAACCGGTTCAGGTTGGTGTAAGAGGGACGCTCAATATCGAGGTTCCTGCGGCAGATATCGTAGATGGCCTCGTTATCTACCATGAAGGCACAGTCAGAGTGCTCCAGGGTGGTGTGGGTGGTCAGGATGGCGTTGTAGGGCTCCACCACAGCAGTGGACACCTGGGGAGCTGGGTAGATGGAGAACTCCAGCTTGGACTTCTTGCCGTAGTCGACAGACAGACGCTCCATCAGCAGGGAGGTGAAACCAGAGCCGGTGCCACCTCCGAAGCTGTGGAAAACCAGGAAGCCCTGAAGGCCAACGCACCTTTCAGTCTGAGGGCAGAGGGAGAGCACACTAATCACATATATGAGATGCAGTAAAATGATTTAGCTTGAAATAGATGTATTGCTTATTTTAACACAGAAAGAAAAATTTGAAATAAAATCATTTGTGCATTAAAAAAAAAAAAAAAAAAAAGTATACATGTTGCTCAGGCACGCAACCAAAACTAAACATACGTGTGTCAGCGGTGAAGAACTTTTACACAAGCTGTGTCCATATTCAGGGGGTGCAGCCTTCAAAGGGTGCCGCCGCTCAATTGGGACACAGCTTAACTGTGTGAGACAGATAGTCAGCAGGGCGCAGCTCGTCACATTAGTGAGCGGCGAGCAGAACAGTCCTGCTTAATTAAATATTGGCACCGACAGCAAACATTAATGGAGGTGGCTTTGAGCTACATGATGATGCATTCAGCTCTTTTCAGTAAAAATGATTATTGTGCGACGGTATATTATAACATTGGCATGAAGAGTTGTAAAAATGTTGTTTTGGGGCGAGAAGCTTCAATAGATGCAGTTGCTTGAAGGAGATGTTTTCACAGCTATATAAAATAAATGTTAGAGGAAGTTATCGCTCCTTTAACTTCGTAACACGAACTCTAAGCAGCTTTTAAAACATAGCTACTGATGCCAATACATTTTTTCTTCATCAAAACATATACTTAAATAAAAATACAATAATTTAATTTCCTCATCCTTTTAGCTTTTGAAGGTTTACACCATTATCAGATGAAGTAACGACAGCATTAGTTCTGTGAGCTGGCTAAACTGGTAAGTTACTGGTAGTGTTATCAAACGTCTACTTTTGAATATCATGAGAATTAGTTCATCCAAATAAAATAAAAAACATTTTTCCCTCTACCCTGAGCGATGTTAAGGCATGCAGATAGAGTTCAATACAATTTGTCTTATTTAAGTATTGTGATAGTCACTTTTTTATTTTTTATTTAGGGTTGTACTGTCATCTTTTAACCAGAGTACACATACACGTGATCCAGCATGATTAGCAAGAAATTGCTCCTGCTCTGAATTACCCACCAGTTTGCGGGTCCTATCCAGCACCAGTTCAATGATCTCTTTGCCGACGGTGTAGTGTCCACGGGCGTAGTTGTTAGCAGCATCCTCCTTACCAGTGATCAGCTGCTCGGGGTGGAACAGCTGGCGGTAAGTCCCACTGCGCACCTCATCTGAACAGACCGATTCAAATCATAATCACTTGAGGGTTTGATTTGATGGAATAAAAGAGGGATCTGTATCTAATGAGTTTACCAATGACCGTGGGCTCCAGGTCCACAAAGACAGCTCTGGGGACGTGCTTTCCAGCTCCAGTCTCACTGAAGAAGGTGTTGAAGGAATCGTCTTTTCCTCCCGCGGTCTTGTCACTGGGCATCAATCCGTCCGGCTGGATGCCGTGCTCCAGGCAGTAAAGCTCCCAGCAGGCATTGCCAATCTGGACGCCGGCCTGACCAACGTGCACCGAGATACACTCACGCTGGAAGGAAAACGAGCAATTAGTATCATTAGTTACCATTACATATTGCCAGACATCTATAGGTTTTAACCACGTCTAATTAGAAGCTTCAGGTCATCACTACATGTTGAAGACAGCCAGGGTCCAGAGGGAAGAAGAAATAAAAGGACTCTTTGTAAAGTACCAGATACCACAACATCATGACCAAGTCACCTGACACATGCTGCCCATCTATTTATAGCCTTAAAATTAATCAGTTTATTCTGATGAACAGATAGTTGATTAACCATGAATACAAATCATATTGAGAGAAAAACTAATACTAAATAAATATAATCTAAATAAACAATCTCTGGAGGGACACCATTTTAGTCTACCAAAACCAGATACAGCTGTGGTCATATTGTTCGTACGCACGCAGTTTCCAGAGCCAATAGTACATGAAAAGATTACAAATGAAGGGTTTGATTCTTTAATTATATTAGGAAAACCCTTTCAAAGAGGTTGTCAAAAGGGAAAGATCACAAGACAAAGACTAGGAAAAATAAATAGATAGAAAATCAATACAATACACAAGAACAAAACGTTATTAAAATACACTACAAATATAATAGTACTAAAATATGAAATAAAAACAGATAAAACACTCCACAGAGGAATGTGACAAGTTAATTATATGCTAGCCCAACTGGGTTTATAGGCTTCACATTTTCCATTAGAAGCTACAAATCAAAAATAAAACGTGACGTCAAAACATTGTTTTAACTGTTGTTCACGTTAGACTTCTTTCAAGGCAACATTAGCTCCATCGAATTAACTAATGCCAATACATTTGTGATACGTGTGCTGTGAGCATGATTAAATAAAACACTAAAAAAAACTTTCCATTGTTCCACACTCACCATGTTTCCTGTAGCTGTGTCTGAAGGGGGTGAAAAAAAGGATGACTAGACGGATTTAACTCTCACAGCTGCGCTTCAAGGAGTGCTGTGTGAGAGGCCAACACCCTGCCTCGCTGAGGGAGGCGCTTTATAGTGGCGAGAGAGGGGGAAGCAACCGAAGCCTATTGGTCGAGAGCCACAAGAGCTTCTTTCCTATTGGTTAAGCGAAAGCACGGCTCTTTATCACAAGTGTTACTGCTCATGACTGTGAGAGCTGTCGTCCACGTTGAACTCTCAAGTTTATACAAGCAACAAGAGAAGCCGAACATACCAGATACATGACTACCCATTAAAAAGATAAATATATCATATATATATTGTTTCCATACAATTAAGAAAATTATCATAAATGTAAAAGTACACTATGCAATAAAAGAAAGTGAGAATGTATCTACACTTAGTATCAGCATTAGAATATAATGAATGATCAAAATGTAAAAGTACTCATTCAGAATTGCATATTTCAGAATGCATCATATTATTGAATTAGAATAATGTATGCATTAACATTACTCAAGTGTACTTGAGTAAATGTACTCAATTTTCCACCACATGTGCAGGTTTGGCAACAGAAAGGGAGCGATCAGTTGAACGAGTCTCCTTTTATGACCATTTAAGAGAAAAGTATAGTCCAGTTTCCTTTTCCTACCAAGGTTAGTGTTTTCTTCTGATTTTGAAGGAATGTTTCTTTGTAACGCGCTAGCCTCTGCTGGAATAAACCAGTCAGGATGGGGTCCTGGTTCCTAACTGTACATCATCCTTCAGTATGTGTAAAGATTTGTTCTGGCCCAAGAGGAAACATTACTCAGACCTCCTCAGCTATTTAAATGACTTATGACTGAAGCCAATTCCCGAAACAAAGGCCACGTTTCATGTTACCATTGATACCGATTTATTTGTGTGATTCCGATCAAATTAATCAATAATGTGTAATAAGTGTCACTGACATTCTCATCACTGAGCTGGTTTATATGCTTTACTTAGTTACAATGAAAGCCAGCTGTAAATACTTGCCGTTTGGGGTTTGTGCTCAAAGTTTGTTATACAATGGACTGTAATGTTTTAAAGTGTTAATCCACAAGACAACTTCGACTTTATATCGACTTGCTTTGTCAACTTTGTACTTTTATCATTGCAACAAACTACTGAGGACGTCACTGCTCTATAGGTCAATGTCGGTCCACAAAAATGTCCATGGCCACACCTGAAATCTTTAGTAGTGCCAACAACTGATGTTAATGTTGCATACCGGTACTCAAGCGCCACTGTGCATCAACATTTTTAGACTTCCTGGAAACTTAAATTCACTCAACTTGACCAATGAACATGACGTTTGTATTAATAAACATCGTGGAAACATCAATGTTAAAGATCGATACTAAAATGTAGAAACGGACAGTTCGCCTGACATGTAAACACATAACCGGTTAACATCTTCCATTCGTTGGTGAGAAATTACTACAACGGCAACAAAAGTAGTTTTTTCCTCATTTTATTTTTTACAAAGTCTCCACTTCTGCATCGCCACTTAGAGGGACCTGTGAAACAAGAGGAAGATGATGGTTAGTTATTGAATTCATATAACCAAAAGATACAGATGTTAACTGACAAACGTCCTGCATGGATTTGTCCCGAGACATGAAGATGCACACGTTTGCAAATAACATCCATTAAACGGCTGAAATTCTGGAACATTCCAAAGTTTGAAATGAACAAAAGAAGAGCAACTAGTCTAAAGACTGTTGCCTTACTCTGACCCTTTCACAGACCGTCTTTCATTCATGAGTGACGTATGTGCTTGTCCTATCACTAGTCAAAGGTCTGCTGTGAAAAAGGCTTATACATTTCCTTATTTCCAAAAGAATGTGAATTAGATTAGATCATCGTTTTAATTTACTGTATAAGACTGTTTCAACAATCACTGAAGTACAAATGTATTCTCCTCCTACAAAGAGGAATAACTTTTGCTTTGAGAGAATCTAGCTTGACATAAATAATGCATGCCTTTAGCACAGCTTCACAGAAACTCTTTGTTATGAACTATTCCTTTCTGGAACAAGTAACACAAGTTACTATGATTCAAACTACAGATAACCACAACTGTGTTTGTCATCCTTATTCATGCATGCTGAATTATTTTCATATCAATGAAAAACAGTAACTGTCACATTTATGCCACTTGAGAACAGGTTCTTACTTTGCTACAATAGAGTCAGTCTTTGCCAGCCTCAGGATGGAGTCGTCAGACTCACCCTGTAGGACGGAAAAAAATAATCTGTTCAGACAAAAGCTTTCAGCATTTATAAGAAGAGGTTCTGGCAGAGACAGGTTTCAACTGTCAAAACACATTAAAAAAACTTCCTGTTTAATTATTAATGAAGGATGCAACAAAACGATCCCACAAATATTGTGTCCTATTAACTGCCTAGCAGCTGAAAAAATGTAAATCAGTGTTCCGTGCTTCCCACAGGATTTGTTAGGATGTGGTTGGTGGACCGTTAACCCTTTAGGGAGGGTCACAGGTCATGTTACCCCAAATTCGGTATATTTAAAAAAGTAATTACTTCAATCTGGTGCACTTTGAGAGCAAACTTGAGAAGCTACAGCTACAAAGAACTCTGTTCTCTTCACAATGTTGTTCTCTTGTTTTAACAGTGTGGAATGTAACTAAGTACATTTAAGCTACGCAAATCTGTACTAAGGTACAATCGAGATACTTATACATAACTTGAGTATACATTTTATGTAACTATATACTTCTACCCCCCTTCATAGGGAAATAGTTTCATACTTCACTAGATTTATTTGGTAATTAGTTAGCCTGCTCGCTATATATTCTGCATATTCTGTTTCTTAATACAAAATATAAATTGACTAATAAACAATGATCCAGATTAAACTGTAGACAGTAGCCTAAATGAGCTCAACCTTTGTTGAACTTTGTAACTTTAAAAAACCCTGTGCTGTACAGAAATAGCAACTGTCTAAGGGTAATGAAAGAAGAAGAAAAAAAGTACAATGTGACAAACATTTAATCCTCTCCTCAAACACTTTAACTGATGACCGACGAGGAAACATTTGACAGCGGGGTAAGTACAGAGCAACAGAGATTCAGCTGAGACTTACCATTCTGCGGATGGCGCCACAGATAGCGTAGGTTTTGAACTGACCATTGAAGCGGCCGGTCACCTTGTCGACCTGCAGAGGACAGAGAACGTTGGATCAGAACAGTTGAAGTCCAAATCAGCCACTGCACATGGGTTACTTGTGCTGTTCTGAAAATGTACGTTTTTCCCCCCCCTTCACATAATGATAAGATAAAGTCATCCTCTGACATAAGTTAGTCATACAACATTTTCGCAACTTGAATAATCTTCTAGCTTAAAACCAGGATTGTTTTTCTTCATTTTGACAAATGCATGTTGTGCGGTTTTAGTACGCACCAATCCGATACTCGTGTTTAATCAATAAACTCTATGTCTCACTGTGCATTAGTGTCTAAGATCGTTTTTTTAAATGGCGAAGGCAAAATCAAGCTCGACTTAAACATTGCTTTAGTAACTTTGTAAACCAAACATTATTACATACATGCAATTGTTAAAAGAATAAATCGTAAAGATTTACAATTCATGTGTATAATGTATATATTCTACCCACTCCTCCCGATGAGTCTAGCATAAACACATACTCTTGTAAGTACACTTCATGTTTGGTGTGAACACATTAGTCTGAAACCGTACTGCCAATTATAGTTCTTAAAAAAAAAACATGTTAGATTAGCCAAAACAAAATCAGTGCAGCTCTAGTTAATATATTATTTATTCTTGTCAGGCATTCACTTTTTCTACACATTCCAAAGCAATATGGAAACAATTAACCTGAGACTTGCTGTGAAATTTATCCCTAAATATGAATTATTTGTTGAAGTTATATTATTGCTGCATGGTATTTTTGTGTACTTTTTAAACAATTCAAAAGGCAGTTCAAACTGTTACAACCCAACAGATGAATCAGCCAATTGACTTTGATATCACATGATTAAAGAGATCCCATCATTGTCTGTAAAGACAGGAATCAAACCCAGGCCCCTCTTGCACTGTTATTCCACCCATGATAAATACATGTGATGTGTATGAAACTGTTGAACAAGCAACACTGACGGATTGCAACAGTAAGATAATTAGTCTTTAAAGTAACAGCCAGAATGATAATATTCTATTAATTGCTGTCAAAACCATTCCAGTCATTTTCCTTTTTCCATGACAATGGACTCCGTTTATAAATAAAATGGTCCAGCTTCACGCTGTTACAGCAACAGTTTTTCCTTTACCCATGGAACCTTACTCCCATCATGGCACTGTGGTTTACTCATGAGGCTAACTTCATGCAAATATTTACCATCAACACTGAGTCCAGTGTTTAAATGTACTTTGTGTGTATTTGTAAAACAGACAGTACAGCACATGTCACAAAGCCAGTGGACTCCCTTACTGAGTAGCAAGCTGATTAAATTCATAAACAATCTGACCTTATTAGGGTTAAAGGATACAAATGCGATCTATGTAGACATTTGGCCTCATGCAAGAACCATGCATTATTTTGTACATGTTAATTTTTGTTTTGACTTTATCAGCTGAGTTGAGTATATAATAAGAGTTATTAAATACAACTGATATTAACCATAAACACAGCATGCCCAATAGTGGTTCAATCAGGAAACACTAATCTAGTTTAATGCTTTATATCACATACGACGACTGAATAAGACTACACTTTAAGACTGAAATTCTCCACTTACCTCAGCAATGTTCATCTGGATGGAGGCATGGTCCTTGGCTCCAATGATTCGGTTGCTCGCAGAGCTGCAATACACACATGCAATATTTTAATTCATCGGTCATCTAAATTAAATCTCGCCATCATTCACACCGATACTCTGCATAACAAAGCTTTCAGCTGAGCCTCAATGAAACAATCTGATGTTCCTTAAAAAAAAAAAAAGGGCCAGAAGTATTACATTCTGTAATATTCTCCAATAACAATGGAGAATGTAACTAGGTACATTTACCCAAATATGGTTGTTATTATTTACCAAACTTGTACTTTTAGTCCTCCCACTTTATACAATAAACTGACGGAAAAAGTGTTCCTTCAAGGGTTGATAAAAGTATCCTTCAGCTAATAAACTGCTTCCAGTTGAAAAATACAAAATCACAAAGCAGGGCTGTTTTTCTGAGCTCATGATTAGTTGGCAGTGGCATTACAAACACGGTGATTTTATAGAACATTAGGCATAAATGGAAATTAATCTACCCAACATCAACGCCAAAATCACATTAATCCAGAAAGTTAATTGGGGGAAATTGTCTGAATAGTCAAATCTGTACAATCAATACATTCCCAAGACAGTACTACTAAACATGAATTAAACGTGGATTGCTTTTTATTTTACTAACGTAAATAAAGGATGTAATACTTTGCACACAGCAACAAGACACTCACCATTTACGTGGGACGTAAAGGTCCACAAATTCACCAGAGTCGTTCTGCATGTTTACAGGTTGTTCAGGTGGTCGCCGAGAAATCTAAAAGAAATGTGGCAACCACAAATTAGAAATAACATGACGAATATTTGGTGCGCTAACTAGCTGTTGGCTCCCGTTACAGCCACTCCGCTCATACTCCAGGAGACGTTTCATGTTTTTACGGTCGGTTGTTTATGTGAATATATTTAACCCTATGTATATCACCGGATAAAAAACAAAGAGTGCATTTCATTTAATGTGAGTCTTCAGAGAAACCAGTTAGCACAGTTAGCTCATCGCGGCCGCATGTGGCTGCTCACACACTCGGGAAAAACGTCTGCCGTTTACACACATTTTCCACCGTAAACGCCCTCAAACGGCCTTCTACGTCTACACAGCCACGTTAACTTTGATACATCTCACCGAAAATTGCGTCTATGTAAGGATATAAAACGTATTTTAACCGTTTTGAAGACGAGAGCTCGACAGACACCCACCGTATACGACAAATGGCCGACAGGAAAGGAAGAGCTGCTGATCCGGAAGAAGAAATCTCTTTCTCTCTCGCCACCTGCTGGCTCGGTGCTGGTACTACACAAGAGCTGCACCAAATGGTCAAAAGTATGTAGACACCCTGCATACACACTTTTAGCCATGGAATGTTTTACATTTTGGGCAAGTATGTGTGTATATTTTTTTATTTGAACAGAGACAATGCACTCTTTATATTGGCACTTCCCACAACTGCTGCACAACACTATAGTTTAAATGTATCTTGTCTTTAGGTCCAATGAAGGTAAATGCTAAGTCTAAAATGACATTTCAGACAATAGTTTTCTTTTAGCTTCATAGCAACAGTTTGGGGAAGGCCATGCACAAATCCAGGTCCATAAAGGAAGAAGAAACATTAGAGCAATAGGCAATAGACAATTGTTGGATGGAATATCATGCCTTACAGAAAATATTTTTCTCAGTAGTTGAGAGTAACAAAATACATTTAAGGCGGAGCACATTTCGAGGATACTTTGATCAGATCTCTGTGCAGTCTAGTTCTCCTACAGAAAACGAGGCAGACCTTTACAGAGCTGGTTTTGTGCATCGGAATATGGAAACGGATTTAGGCCTCTCCAATGGTAGCCACAAAGCTAGGAACACATGATTGTCTAAAATCACTGTATGCTGTCGCAGAATTTCTCTTCTTTAGAAAAAAAGAGGCAGAGCCCAAACAATGTAAAGTAGCCCCAGTACACAAACAAACGTGACCACATATGCTGAGCTACTGTATATAGTGTCTGTGTAAGTGACTGATACAACAACTCCACATTTTGCTTATACTTGAATTTCAGTATGTTTATTTAGGGTACAGTCACCTCAACCATTGTAGCACGATATAATTCACATTATGTAAAATAATTATTTTCACACTTGTATTGAACAGAAATATTCTGAAAGTATCAAGTTGTCATAATTGCACATTACATGATACGTAATAAAAGTGTGATAAACGTATGCTACACACGTACCACATCTTACATTAAGGGTTTTTATCCACAAAATTGGATTTCCCATGATAACATTTACTACACCACCAAAATGACAGGTGTTTAATCTCATAAGATTTCAGCAATAACTGTTTCAACAAAAACATTTTATTCATCCTATCATAAAGGATGTACTTGTCTATATCATTATCTATCTATAATCTATTCAATTGTAACCTATGAATATCTAAAACAATTATACATTTGCACAGCTAATACAAAGCCTGTCTTAAAATATTAATACATAAAAAGGTACTTTTGAGAGTTTCACCATAATGGACCAAAGTGGTGGGAGACTGATGCAATCAAATATAGAAAAAAACCAACACCTAGGTCTCTTTGAACAGTTAAACATGTTCAAATAATATTAATAAGTACTACAAATGCAACAATTGCCACTGCGTCCAGGACTAGGACTGTTTGACACATGTACACCCCACAGCTAGTTTGAAGGGACACCTGCACCAAGTGAGAACGTGGTCGTTGCGCATCCTGTGGTAGACTGAAACCTGGAGGTAGATCGTTTTGGCGATCATGTGCTTCTCAGTGCAATTCTTGCATTTAGCATAAGAGATCGACGAGGGCTCTCTGTTTGGTTTCCAATCAAGACTGAAAAAAGTAGAAATAGAAGTAAGTAAATACACAAATAAATACACACATTTAAAAGTTAATACAAATAAAGACATGAATAAAACAATTAAATAGAAGAGTGGATAGATAGGGTAATTCGTCCAAAGATAAATAAATAAGAAAATAAAAATAGACATTTTTGCCTACATTTCTTTAAAAAAAATGTGGATACATAATCCCATGGTTGACGAAAACTATATTTATTATTTTTCCTTTGGCAGGCATAGAACATTAGGGGGTATAGAGGCTGGTTAATACAGAAATTTGGAAAGTTATAGATTTAATTTTTTGTTTTTGTTCCAGCACTTCATTCAAGTTCTTTCACACCTAAAACAATTTATTTGATATGGTGGAGGGAAGCAGGGTTTGAACCTCTCACTTTAGCTCTCTGTTTCCATTCTTGACACATTGCCTTTCAGGAATGAGTGAGAAGATGTGAGCCTTTACCACCTTCTTATTCTGATTTACGATGTGTTCCGACAACGCTTTGAACCAGTTGTCTTAGCAAAACAGATCTATGGTCTTATTAGAAGCGGAAGATAAAGTTCAGCTATGCAAAGTAGCTCAATTACTTTTACTCCAATTATCTTTTAAAAATGCTATTATTCATTTATACCCCCTCAACGGTGTTAGTGAAGAAAAGATTCTCTCCTCTATCCTGGCCAACAGAAAGGAAACTCACCTCATACTCCAGGGTGCAACTGAAGAGTCCTTGAGCTCCGGCAATTGTTTGAAGTCCGGCGTGTGATACTCAGTGACTTTACAGCCCTGATCACATGGAGGTCTGCTCCACACCGTCCCCATCAGTCCCAGTGACAACTGGAAACACAAGTAAGATATATTTATAGATAAATGTTAGTCACATTATAAACATCTTTTGCATTTCCTATCCCTCCTCAAGACCGAGTACCAAATAAAAGCTAAAATGCAAAAAACAATAACAACACTTTAATAATCATAGTTATCGTCATATTGTTGGAAAATATATTCTTACATCACTGGCTTCTGTGAATGAAATTGCATTTAAAGCTTTGATTAATTTTGCAGTCAAAATCATTATTTGCAGGTAATGTCTTAAAGTCTTGTACAATAATATGTGTATGTATCCTGTGATGCAAAATCCCTCCAACTATCCGAACCTTTCTCTGGTAGCAGAAGGCATAAAGTCTAATATTTCTGCACTGCATGTAAAACACATTAACATTTTAAGTACATAAATGAATAACCTTGAAAGCGCATTAAATTAATTTCATTTTGATTCATCACTTAAATGCATCAATCTGATAATTTGTGAAAAGTTATTGAGGTCTGAAACCCAGCATCATTGCAGTACTCACCAAAAGAGCATTAAAGTTCATGTTGAGGCTGATAAGCTGAAGTAAATTACTTGAAAACAGAGTGAAGCGAAGGTGATCCCTCTCCGGTTGTCTGAACTCTGGAGTTCTCTTTCACAGAGCTGTCTACTCTCTCAGAGCGGCTTTTATGAAGCCAGCGGTGAGAAAGATTTGCATCACAGGTGAATCACCGTCATCATATGGACTATTGCCAAGAGGACACCTGAACTTCATATTTATCTGTCACACTAGATAGATTTCATTTGTGGTGTATTTCGCAGGTATTAAAACAAACTAGAAAATGCATTTCTTGCTGAAAATGCTGAAAGCTGAAATATTTGAAAAAATAGCTGAACATAAAAGGGAAACGGGTAACTTCATGCTGAAAAGTGTTGAAGCACAAAAAGCAGCACAAAAGTATTGGACTAAACTGCTGAAAATCCCTGTTGTTTAAATCTATAACTGGAAAGGTTGGAAGCAAAACCGTATCATCTAAATCAGCGGTCCCCAACCACCGGGCCGCGGCCCAGTAGCGGTCCATGGGTCCCTTGGTACCGGGCCGCACAGAAAGAATGGATGAAAAAAATGGAAGATGTTTTATTTCGAAAAATTACCTGACATATCAGTCTGTGCGTCTGAGCCTCGTGACACATGTCAGGAGGTTACGTGATACGTTACCCCACTAATTTGGCGTAATGGTGAGTTGCATTTCTTTTAGATAGCACTTTATTATTGGTTTAAAAGAGATCCTTTGCGTATGTTATAATTATACATTTGGACTTAAAACCCGAACCTGCGATAACTTCAATGCAGGACCTAATACACAGAGGCTTATAATGGCTTAATCCATTTTCCTGTTCAAGTATATCATTTTATAGTATAAGTAGATTTTCTTTGACACATTTTAAGATACATTTATATTTTAATGATATATTGTCTGACAAAGTAGAATAAGTATTATTTATAAAACACAGACAATATAACAAAGAGACCAAACAAATTAATCTTTATATCAGTGTGTAGTTACACTTGTTGTGTCATCCTGTGTCTTACCATGACACAAACCACAACAAACCAGAAGAGCTGCATTGACCAGTGAAAGGGATAAAGGGAGAACTCCTGAATGAGTGCCAGGGATTCCCCACCTATTACAACATCCCTACCCCAAGGCTTACAATGAATTTGCTTAGAAAAACCTACTCAACCGCCCACACAGGAGAATATCCCCATGACACCATCAACAGGTGCGCGCTAACAAGTCCAGTCTAGACATAGTCTGATAGACAATCCCTGCTCGCTCATTTGATTTTGGTGAACTGTGAAGGTTCAACTGGGACAAAACTATGAAATAACTATTATTGGTAATGCATGCAGTGGGAGGCCCTAATAGTTTTTGAGTTCACAAGAGAATGTTCGTCTCTCGATTTGAGGGAGACAAATGGACTATAGTCAAAGCTGCTCAGTCTATTTGGGCGTTTTTATAAACACTTGTTAGAAACAATCCATTGTATTTGATCCAGTGGGGGCCGTCAGGGCCTTCTAAGCCTTCTCTGCTGGCCTAAACAGCTGGCCGATATATTTTTTTTCATAATGAAAAGTTATAGCTATTTTATAGCCGCTCAGCTGTTATAGCATGCGTAGGTGCACATACCACGGCCCATCACTGATTTGATCAATATCTGAATCTCCACTAAGTTCCTATGTGGATATGGATGTGCCAACACCAGGGCAGGTAAAGTATCTACACATAGACATTGTGAAGTTTTATTTGCAGGGGTTTTAGCAGTGGCGGGCCGTCAGGGCCTGCTAAGCCTTCTCTGCTGGCCTAAACAGAATCAAAGTTATAGCTATTTTCGAATTTAATTTTGTAATTTTTTATATATATTTTTTATAATGAAAAGTTATATCTATTTTATAGTGTAATTGTTTTTCACAAATACACTACATGTATAATAATTATTTTTCCCTATTAGCTTATTTCATAACCTTTCATAAGATATCATACGAACCGTTGTATAAGGATATGTTGTAATGGTAGTAATAACAACTGATCACAGCCATTTGTTTTTTGTACGTCTTTCACACGTTTTATAACCCTTTTTGCTGTCTTTCATTCAGACTCTCAAGTCAGTTTGGACTGATATGCTTTCATTTTTTGGGCACTGTGCTCCCCTTAAAGCCATTAGATAGAAAACATCTGGGACCATAGGGGTGGATATAATTAGTTTAATAAACTATTCCACCAAACAAAGGACATACTTCCTGTGTCCAGCACTGATCGTTTGCATTGGATGTAAATATTGAGGTGCAGAATTGTTTAATATGGACGTAATTCTATAGGTACATGGGCTGATCCCCGACGAGCATATTTGCATTTTGACCACCAACACATTGACAACCAGGTCAGCTAACAGCAATACTGATTAGTGACAAATCAACAATGATGAAGTCATTTTACATTATCGAGGATACATTTTCATACTCCCTCGCCTCAGCCCCATTATATTGTATTGATTTATAACTTGGCCTTATACTGAAGGTTGGTGACATTTCTCAGTGAGCAGTGAGTCACTTTCACTGTTATTCTTTTCTTCTGCTTTCCTCACTTTACATCTGACAACTACAGCCTGGGCATTTAGCGCAGAATGTGCTTTGTTGGCCGGTTAAAACACAGCATACAGAAGAATTTCTAGAATTAAAAAAACAAGGCAAAGAGTTGTCAGAGGAGACATCTCCAGCCTGTCGGCCCATCAGTTTTGTATGATAGTATGCGATAGGTAAAATAGTGCTGCTGCCTTAAGGTGACCAGACGTCCCAGTCTCAAGGGTGTCCCGAATCTCGACAAATATCTGTAAAACTCGAAAGTGTCCTAGTTTTCAACATTCACTACCAAATTGTCCCAGTTAAAAAAAAAAATTGCCAGAGAATGTGTATGAGTTGACCATTTAGCCAGCAGCCTGTGCATCCCTTGGGTTTTGTCTCTTAGAAACATAATTCCCCACCAAAACATAATTTTTCATCTGCTGAGGCGCTGCCTATGGTGTTTGAAAGTTTCGCTCTGTAAGTTAGGTGAAAACGCCAATGATTCGTGCAGAAGAGTGTGTGCACAAACCTGTGGTACGCTGCAGAGTCACAGTTGACAAACACAAATGTCACCTTGCAAACAAACACCTGCTAGCTAAAGTTTTCTCTCTGTCGTACTGTTTGTTGGGGTTATTTTGGGGAACTTTACAGACTTACCTTTCCATGTTTGGACAGTTTCAACATTCAGCTGGGGTACACATGGTCGGACCACTTCACCATAGCTATTTAGCTGTCTGACTAATTGCCGCGATGTTCCTTCCCACCATGAAGTGAGAACAAGATGGCCGCCATGTAAAAATAATGAATGAAACCACACTTTGGCATTTTATCAAGGCTTTGTTGTATTTTTGTTGTTGTAAGACTGTTTCCAAAACCTTTATTCTTGTGGAAGACATTGGATGCTTGGTAATGTGTAATAAAGGCCAACAGGTTGGTTGATGGAGAAAGTCTCCATGGAAATGATATCAAAACATTGTTAATGTTGTTGGTGTTGTTGTGGGGTTGGTGTTTCTAGCCATTTGGGTAGTATTCCTAATTTTCATGTATGCATACAGGGACTCCCTCCACATACTCCCACACACATGGAAAGCAGGCCACAACACTTTATTACTGTTTGGTCTGTGAGTCACAGGCTGCACTCCTATCTCCACTTTGACTGCAGGATATCCCCGACTAATTTATAATAATTTAAATAAATATAAATTTGGACGACATGTTATGACAACATTGATAACAACAGTGAGGGTGACACATGACAACAGAAAGTGTAACAAGATGACAGAAGTACATTTAACGTTGACACGTTTAACGTTGAGGCAATTGCCACAGACAATCAGTTTGGTCACAGATAAAGTACAATCCAAGTTTACTGTAAAGTAAAGAAGTGTCCGTATGGGGAGAAACACTTCTATTCAGAGGAATTTTCTGAAAATAAATATTGTTTGAGCTTTTTAAATTAGCAATTAGTGGTCAACTCGATGGCTGCTTCCCAATCTGTACTCTGATAACCTTGAGTTTATAACCATTTGCTGTGGTGCTTGCTGGCTGCCTGATATAATATGCTAAAGCCTTGCTGGTTACATGCTTTGCATCTGCTGACTCACAAACAAAAATCTATTTTGAAGCTGACGTTTAACAGGAGTGATGTGAATGGTTTGTGTGTGTGTGTGTGTGTGTGTGTGTGTGTGTGTGTGTGTGTGTGTGTGTGTGTGTGTGTGTGTGTGTGTGTGTGTGTGTGTGTGCTTATATTGCTATCTTTGCCAGAGGCAATTTAAGTTTTTATCCATTTTAGGGAGGACATTTATGCACTGTGACATTTTTGCTGGTTCTCACTAAGGACTGAAGGTCAACACTTGCTTTTAGTGTTAGAGGTTAGAATTGGGTTTACGGAAGGTTAAACGACAATTTATCATATATCAATAAGGGTCATACAAGTATAGAGAGAACGTGTGTGTGTGTTTGAGAAAGAGAGAGACATGGAACCTGCACCTGTATTGAAAGTGGAAAGTTGAATGCACAAGTGTAATTGAATATAGTGGCAGAGAGAAAAAGAAAAGGCCTTCCACTGGCAGCTAGTCTTCTGCATTCTGTGTCTCTCCTCCTTTCTTTGGTGTGTTATTTCTGACCAGTTTGGGAAGCCTTGTTTGTTTAATACTCAATGATTAGAAGTAAGAAAAATTATAATATAACAGTCCACACTCACAATATGCTGGTCTTGCACATACAACACATTTTGAGTCTACTAATCACTGTATGAATAAAAAGCAACTCCCGTAATATGTATATGTTTTTACACTCTGTACCTTTCGTTTTTTTTTAGCAGTTGCGATTTTTCACAGCTGAAGTTATCACAAAATGACTAGATGTTTTAATTTGATATGAACACTATTTTGAGTCATAAACAGAGTAAATTGTACTGATGTCTACAAAAATAGTAATACTTGTCCATTGATGATAACAAACATAAGATAACAAAACATAACAAAACACTCTCTGCTCTTGAATAGTAATGTGTCTGTGTCGAACCTCGGAAGCATTCCAGGAAGTCATCGCTGGTGATGAACACCTAATACCAGGAAACGAGAAGAAGTTGAGAAGTGAAGCGCATGCTTTTTTTTTTTTTTCAATGACATTCTGTCATGGGACCGACATACCGTCACCAAGTACACACCCTATAAAAATTCCCTGAATTTACATTTTGTCCAAGGGACAGGCGTTCACATATTTATCACATGAATAATTTCATATTTGAAATCGATTTGATAGATAGATAGATAGATAGATAGATAGATAGATAGATAGATAGATAAATAGATAGATAGATAGATAGATAGATAGATAGATAGATAGATACTTTATTAATCCCCAAGGGGAAATGTATTGTCATAGTATCGCCGTACAACTTGAAGATACAAATAAATAAATAAATTCAATATTAGATTTTAAAGGTTAAATGTCCCAAATCTGCCACAGGCACGAAGGAAATATAAAACACACCACACCTAATAGGCAACTTCTTATACAATTTAAATAATGACATATTTTTTTGTGTCTAGAAAAGGCAACACAAATGTAAAATAAGATGGAAATTTGAAAGAAATAATATTTGATTGTGTAAGACAAAGCAGAAACTGAGAGTTTGAAAAGCTTGTCAATAGTCTGGGCAACGGGTTTCGATTAATTCGGATGGGTGGAAGTTATATAAAATTGTGGTCTAAAAATATTCAACACAAGAAGTAACATGTTACTGAAACCAGTCCAACAAGTTCACTGGTATCTACTCAAGGTTGTGCGTTTCCAAGCATACCCAGCGGTTTTGTATTTAGTCTCGCTTTCTAAATCGTCAGTGATGCGTGTCGTGATGGGAATTCCGTCTCTTTTTAGAGAACCAGCTCTTTTGGTTCGGCTCACTAAAAAGAGCCGGCTCTTTCGGCTCCCAAATGGCTCTTTAGATTTTTTTGGTGCTTAAATTAATTTATTACCAACAATAATGTAAAATTATGCACAATATGAATTACTAATGTAAAAAAATACATGCACTAAATCAAAAGTTTATTATATAATACACTTTTATTTATACTTTTATTTTATACACAAAACAATTTGAAACTGCAAAAACTAACAATTAACTATTTACAAATTAGCTTAACTAACTTTTAACTATTTTAAACTTTTAGATTTTTAATACTTAATAAATTCAAAGTGAAACAACATACAGAAGCTTACAGAATCACACAACAAAATATAAATTAAAATGTGTAAAACAAAAAGAAAAAAATCAGCATCCAGAGTTTTGTCCTTCATTGAAGATTTTCATTGAGAAAGACCAAGTGCCTCAGCTTTGAGGGGCTGATCCTGTTTCTTCTCTCCGTAATTATCTGCCCCGTTTTGGAGAAGCTTCTCTCTTTTAGGGGACTGAAGTTGCTACAATGCACAGTCTCCGTGCATCACATGAGTGAGGCGTGGGTCCCTACCTCCTGTTCGTGTGCTTGCTGTGTGCTGTGCTGTGTGTGTAACTCCCGCCCCTCCCCCCTCTGCTCAGCGCAGACACAGAGACGACGCTACACATATTGACCAATTAAATGTGGCTTGAGTGAGAGAGAGAAAGAGAGAGAGAGAGAGAGAGAGAGAGAGAGAGAGAGAGAGAGAGAGAGAGAGAGAGAGAGAAAAGCGGCTCCCAATCAGGAGCCGGCTCCCGTCGTTCACGTCAAAGAGCCGGCTCTCAGAGCCGTTTCATTCGCGACCGACACATCACTAATGCGTGACAGTACACTGAACAATCAGCTCCCACTATACCAAAATGACATGCAGTATATTTCTGCGCGTGATGGTCAGTATTCGTCACTTTTCTGGTTCTGTGATTTTTCAGGTGAATGCCAATTGAAGAAATTAATATTGAGAAAGCATTTGATGGCATACTCTTATTTGTCATTTTTGCAGAGAAAAACAACAACTTCTCTGTTCATGTAACCACGGATTTTTTTTTTTTCAAAGCACTTAAAGTCAGATAGCAGACTGGGGCTTGATGCAGACGTCACTTCACTCCGTTATCTGATCTGACAATAGTCAGATAACGGTCATTGTCTGTCATAGTCATTGTCTGTCATAGTCATTGTCTGACGATTTAAAAGGCTGTGTGTGTGTGTGTGTGTGTGTGTGTGTGTGTGTGTGTGTGTGTGTGTGTGTGTGTGTGTGTGTGTGTGTGTGTGTTGTAGTATGTTTTTTTTGTGCACACGTGGCAGCATTTGAGAGATCTGTGCCAGTGTAAAAGCCAAGGTGTGCTGGAATGTAATTCATGAAAATGTGTGTGCAAGCATCCAACATAGATTCTCAAATCATACACTGCCTTCATTATGAGACAGAGAGACTTTATTTATAACTTCCCTTATAAGAAATCTTAGAAAACTGTGAGAGGAGTTTGCACCTAACAGTCTGTGTTCTCGTGGTATTTGACGCAAATCAGCCACAACATTGTTTTTGGTTGTCGTGTTCAACACAAAAGTTCAACATTTTCAAAACAGAACGCTTCAGAGAGAACCCAAAGTTACTTGTTTTTCTTCTGCCGGCAGAACCTTTAGGAACTGTGATGACTTGTACAGATTTCTGCCTGTTTTAACCTTACATATTTACACGTGTTAGAAGAAAAACTTATTTACTCTTAATCAACTACTGTTTCACAGTTATATTATTAATCATATAATGTGTAAAGGCTTGTGGCTTCTCATTTGACCTCCTCTCCTGTTAAAACATACATATGCTTTAACAGTGACCTTCTGATGGAGTCTTGAGACTACGGATGCCTACATGTCTCTGTGTGAAGAATGTGGTGTTCCTTGTTGTCATATGACCATGCCGATGCAAGCGAATCTGAAGACGTCATGAGAGCTTCTGTGATTGTTTCATTAATGTATTTAAGAGGTAACTCTCTGTTCATTCATTGAGCAGTCCAGGATACGCAATTGACATATCATGTTGTGATTCTGACTCTGCTCCTCTTTGCAAAGATTAAATGTCCTGATCAATGATTTTACCACTAGTTGTCGAGTACATTTTTCTATCATAATTGGTCCTTCGAAGCCGGATCTCAATACCCCCTCCTTCCTCCAGAGTTTCTTTCCTAAAACTGTGCACGGGGGAGTCCAGGACTCTCACAGAAAGCCCTCCGCCCTACAACTCGCAAGAGTTTAGTTTGGTGTTTTGTGAAGCAAGGACTGGCTGGAGGGAAGAGGGGTGACGAGAAGATCCATGTTTGACCGAACCGGTGGAGAAAATCATTCCAGGTGAGATCTCTTTCTGTCTGTCAGTACTCCAGAGGATTTTTAAAGATCTTGTTTATTCAGGGGACGTGGAAAGAATCTGGTTCAGAGAATTTTAAATAGCTTTTTATTTCAGGGAATGTAAATCGTTCCGGGAATTATAAAACGAGTCCTAGATCGGTATTTTAGATTCTTCCGTTCCAGGAATAGAGAAGGAGTATTGTTCCGGCAATTATAAAGGAGTCCTGCAGGCAAAACCTATGGTCCGTGCTTCAAAGCAGCGAATACGGGACCTGGGACAAAACACGGTGAGCAAAACATACCAGTATGTCATAATTCTGAAAACATAGCCTCAGACCCTGAAACTATGTCAAGAACTTCAAAAATGATGATGACTGAATCTGTTTGTTCTGATGTTTTCTTCCGAGATAACCAAAAACGTGGAGTGGAGCGTGGCCGGGGACGTGGCCGGAGTGGGGAGAGTGGATGGAAGGAGGACACCACAAAGAAGGGAACTTGTTTCCACTGTGGGAAGGAGGGACACTAGAAGCAGGATTGCTGAAAGGGACGGAAAGCATCGGAAAGAGAGACGCGTCAATGATCCACTTCAGCGGAAGCACAAGGTCGTACAAACACACCACATGGGCCTGGGGACACTAAATAAAATAAATATAAAAGTGTTTGTTGCAAGAGGGAGACCATTTGTGACTAGATATAATATAAAATAATATTGTTGGTTAATTCCAGAACATACAAATCTGTTATTTGAACCTCAGAAGACAACAGATTAATACAATGATAAATCAAACGCAAGAAGGCATGAAAGTAGTTTAGGTTACAATAAAATGACTGCTACCAGACCATGGTTATAAATTAAACCTAGCCATCACAATCTATTACGTAGGAATTAAAGAACAAAAAGATTTGAAGTGGCTGCGCCATTTGGAACAACAACAAACGAGGAACATGCGCACACTGTCTTACTCTTAAAAACAAAAATACGAGAGCTGGTTCTTTAAAGCCTTACGGCAAAAATAAGAATAACAAATCTTTACTGAGGTAATATTACTTTTTTTAGAATCAGAAGGTATTGTGAAAATCTTACCATCTTTTCTCAGAGGAAAGGCTGCTAAACTAGCTAAATGCTAAAACTCCACAGGAGAGTCAGATTTTACTCTGGTATGTTCCAAAACAATAGATAAGAGTGCAGAGAAGGGACTCTGGCACTATTTTGGAATTCTTTGGGACATTAAAGTAAACAAAAAGAAACTGCAGCTTTGTGGAGAGAGAGAGAAAGAAAGAAAGTAAGAAATAAAGTAATGTGAAACTGTTTAAAGCGGACTGGATGGTGTATGGTATGTGAAAGGAGAAAGATTAAGGAATGAGTGTGTATGTGGGAGAGGGATCGTGTTTGGATCAGAGAGAGAAAGTGAAATACCGTTGGTTTCCTACTTTTGCTGAATTTAGCAAAGCCTTCATCAAAACTAATTTATGATGAACCAATGTCAGCACATGACAAATGATTCTGGACTGCAGAGGCAGACAAAGCTTTTGTGGTTAAAAAAAAGAAAGAAAAAAAGATGCTCACAAGCTCATCAGTACTGGGATTGCCTAAATTACGACAAATCTTTTACACAAACAGTGGATTGTAGGGGAGGGTTCATGACATCTGTTTTGACACAGGAACATGGGGTAGACAGAGACCTAGAGCGTTCTACTCCTCACAATTAGACTCTGTTGCCAGAGCAACGCCCATTTGTTTACAAGCAGTAATGGCAGCTTCGATGGCTGTACAAACGTCTGCGTCGATAGTGTTATTCAGACCTTTAACACTAAAAATACCAAAATCGCTTATATGTCACCTGCAAAACACCCTTAATGCTGGCAGTGTTGCTTTCACAACCTCATTTGACTATGGAGAGATGATACAACACTTAACCCAGCCACACTGTTGGCCACAGCTGATAAAGGTTCAACACAAGACCGTATTGAGAGTGTGTTACCAATAACTGATCTAACAAGCCTATTAGGCATAAAGAATTGATAAAGACCATTTTGCTTTTGAAGTTCAACACTTCATTAAATAAAATACTAAAAAGAAAACTGAAATATGCAAACAAGTGCTCCACAGCAAGCAAAATAAATAAGAATAAACATAGCTGTGGGAGGGATGGGAAAGGGTTCTGAAGGTAGATTAGTATTGCTTTAAACATTACATGGAGATACAGCTCTTTTTAGCCATTAGGAACTATGGCTAAACAGGTGGGAGGGTATCTAGGAAGGTGGGTAATGCATATGGCTTTAAGGTGTTTAAAGCATATGGCTTTACTAATCACTAAAATAAAAACATTGCCAGAACCAGAATATCCATTTCAGTACATTTGCATGAATTCTATTGAACTCAACCAATGTGAGGGGAATAAATATTGTCTAAACGATTATAAAATAAGGTTTTCAAAATAGGTTGAAGTATGTTCAACTAATTCATCAGATGCTTTAACAGCAGTGGCAGAAGCCTTGACGAAAGACATAATACCGAGGTTCAGGTTTCACTAAGAAAAAATTTACTGTGATAACACCACACATTTTGTAAACAAGGTCTTAACACACTTGGCTGCTGTATCTGGGACAGAGGTGAAATACCATTGTTCACTGTCCCCAGTCAGCAAGACTAATAAATAAAATAAGTTTTTACTGCATATGACTATGCTAATTACTTAAAAATATATAATAATTTAGTTTGATGGAAATAAATATTTGTTTTGCAAACACTGCAGAAAGTGAACCAATTGTCTGCAGAGTTTTGCCACTGATAAACCTTAAATTACGGATACCAAGCACCTCTTATGTGAAGTCTGGGTAAACAGGGATTTGAATTCAATAAGATTATTTGTCTGAAACCAGTGAAGATTACTAACAACATATAAGAGGCTTACTGGTGTGTGTAAGGCAAGGCTTCAGTGGGAAACACTTGCAGAAATTGATAGAGCAATGGAGACACTTAGACCAGGGCATCTAATTACACTACCAGGTTTATGCCATTAGAGGAACAATAAATAAGTTAAATAGTCTGAGGGATTCAGGGGAGTATACACTATCTGTTGATAACATTGGACAGGATGTCCAAACTTTTTATCAAAATGAGGGTAAATCAATTTCCAGACAAGGCCAGTCACAACCACAAAAACATCTATTGATGATAATGTCACCACCGCTCCGAGCAGTACAGATGCAGACGGGGTAACGTATCTCAACATAACTACATACAAACTGAGACTCTAAACACTAGAGACCAGGTTCACTGTGTCCTACATCTATTCTCCTCCCCCAATGTAACAGAAGTTGTGCCATCTTTCCAGTATAATGACCCAGCACCGCCCTATTTCTCACCCTGAGCTGCAAACTACACTTGTTTCACTAGATACTTCTTTGAAGGAACTGTGGTGGGGACCCTGAATGGGTTAATGTGACGACATCACACCGAATCAAATTGTAGCAGGGTTCGAGTCAATATTCCTCTGGTGGAAACAATAAAATAGGGTTGATTGGATACATTATGCAGAATGGAATGGCATTTAGACATGTTACTGGCGGAGGGGGAGATGGTGAGGTGTCTGTAGAATGTTTGACTGATCCTGTTGTATTCATATATAACAGGACTTGAGAACTTCCTACAAGCACGGCGCTGGACGGGTCAGAGACCAGGGGTTCTGAGGATGGCAGATAATGCAGGGATTTACAACCCCTTCAACAAACTGCTGGAATCATGGTCCAATTCCCCACCAAGAGGAGTGGGGCAGCAGACTCCTGGTTCACCCGCATTATGACAAGGCCATCTCGGCCTTGTCTGAACAAACTGATAACACTGGACTGTAAAACAATTATGATTCACACGGCGAAAATCAAGAGACATTCCAGAGTGATGATTGCAGTACCATATCTGCAGCTGGTGGAGAAAAGAACATTATTTTATTTCAGGAAGGGAAAAGTTGCTTATAGAAAGGTTTTATCCTCCAAGAAGGTTTTCATCCTGATATAAACATCTTTACCCGACTACGAAGTTTTATCCAGAAATAAAGCATTGTTACTCTAGACAATAAGATTTTTTGATGATATATTCTAAAACGTTTTTCATTTAATTAAATTGTTATACTTAGTATAAAAAAGATGGAAATGTTAGAAGAAAAACTTATTTACTCTTAATCAACTACTGTTTCACAGTTATATTATTAATCATATAATGTGTAAAGGCTTGTGGCTTCTCATTTGACCTCCTCTCCTGTTAAAACATATGTATGCTTTAACAGTGACCTTCTGATGGAGTCTTGATACTGTGGATGCCTACATGTAGAAGAACGTGGTGTTCCTTGTTATCATATGACCATGCCGATGCAAGCGAATCTGAGAGCGTCATGAGAGCTTCTGTGATTGTTTCATTAATGTATTTAAGAGGTAACTCTCTGCTCATTCATTGAGCAGTCCAGGATACGCAATTGACATATCATGTTGTGATTCTGACTCTGCTCCTCTTTGCAAAGATTAAATGTCCTGATCAATGATTTTACCACCAGGTGTCGAGTAAATTTTTCTATCTACATGACATCATTATGTTTTCATTGTTGGATAATCACATTTTATCTGGGAAAAACAATCTTGGTAAAAGTCAATTTGGCATATTTACAAACGTTTCATCTCCACAACACGAGAAACCTAAACATTAAATATCATTATAAACAGCGTTTTTTTTGTGTGTGTAAAGATTACACATGTGACAACAACATATTCCTGCAGTGAGACTGACCGGTCAGCATGTGTGGAGGTGATGGTGTTTCCCTAGAGAGCATTATGAGATGCAGCACATCAAGGACGAACATAATACAAAGCAGTAGTAAAATTAGTTCCATAAACTCTGACTAAATTAGCCTTGTTTTACAATGGTGTATGAAAGAGCAGACAAGGTGATTGATAGAGTTGTATTTGCAGCTTTAAAAAATATTATATATTCCATTACATACATTTATAGCTGCGTCAGTGTTCACACAGTATTGGCTTTTTTTTTTTTTTTTTACAAACACTTTGTCTAGCTGCGAGTTTGAGGCGTTTTCTTTTTTTGCACATTCCTCTGAGGTCCTCACACTTGTCCTGTCTTTACGCAACTGCAAGAGGTCAGAGGTCAATCGATTCCGATGTCAAAGCCCTTTTAAAAATTGTGTAAAAAAATAAATACAAAATAAATACAGATAAAAATCACATTTTCACCTTTGTGTTTACGCCACTGGGAATGTTATGACTGTAAAGACAGAGAGCAGTTTAAGATATCTGAAGAGGAGGCAGTCATGACTGCGTGTGTTTGGAGAACAGGTGACAAGATTAGGATTTCCTCTCTCCGTTGGCTGGATGGTGACTCCAACTGGGATTCAGTTAGCTAGCTGCTCTAGGTAGTCTGCAGGGAAAATAGGGAAAACACACAGAGGATTTTACCGAGAGAGAAAACATGGCACATGTCCTTTTCTAATTTTGCAGAAAGGTATTTTTTCCTCTGAACATTCGAAGCAGCTGAAAGGTTGCGACACCTAGTTTTCATGCACGCTTTCTTTTACAGTTTCAGTCGCCCACATACTATGCAGAACAATTGTTTGAGTGTCATGAATCCAAACACCCAATTTGTATTATTTATTTTGGGCACGGCAACTTCATGACAGGCTGAAATTTACATAGATGACTCTAACAGTCTCCATTTATTGTGTGGTTACTTTGTCACACTATTTGTTGTCATGCTTCAAGTCAACTTTCACTTCCATTTTGTGGATAGATTTACTAATCTTTATTTGTATTTATTTAAATTTTCTTCTTCTTAATTATAAGTATAATGGGTACACACACCCAAATTATTTTCTTTGTAAAAAAACACAACTACAAAATATGTAGTTTAAAAAAAAGATCTCAACAAAAGCTTTCTGCTTTCCACCCTAACATGAAACATAAGGAAATGGCCAAATTGTATTTTCATTCTATAAAGTAATGTAATAATATATATTGGGTACTATAATGAGCAGTAGTCTGACCTTTGCACTTTGCCGCTGCATCTTGTGCGCAGAGCAGAACGCCGGGTCTCTCTCGCCCGACCCTTCTCGTTCCGACTCCCGCTTTCCTGTGATACTGCTTCTGCTGTGCCAGAGAAGTCCTGAATGTCCAAAAGATGCAAGAAGAAAACCTTTTTCATTATCAGAAACACTCTACGAGGTGTATGTGTGAGTAAAATATGAGGTCTAGTTCTTCTGTAATCTGCCTCTACTGGGAAGAACCTGATGTTGGTGAAGGGGATAGAGTTGCCCTTGTGTGGCAGCATTCATCACACTATGAGGAAGGCTATGAATCATTTATATAAAATACAGGTCCTGAGCATCCAGTAGCACAAAAAGATAGTGGCACCAGAAACTTTGGGTTTCCTACCTGGCTGTTGAGGCACAGCAAACTCGTGGTAGACTTGGCTGCTGGTGGTGGTTTTGGTGGCTTCTGGCACTGAGTGATATCCTGCAACAGACACGTCAAACAAACTTTGAACTTGGTGGTTTTTCAGCTGGCTCAAGGGGTGGTATCATGCACTGACTCAATAACAATTTCCCCAGCAATTGTTTTTAAAATAGCATGTATATGGTTTATTTGAAAGCAGATAACTGGGCTATTGTTAGCAAAAAGACTATTTTCAATGATTTTAATGTTGGCCAACTAACTTGCATGCTGTTTGCAAATAAATGTATCAGTTAACGTTATAGGCCAGATACAGACTGCGTAGCTAAATTACAGCTAGCTGGCTACACTTAGCTCAGCTTAGGTTACAGTTCGATAGTTTTGCACCTTGCCTTGCATCGCTCTTGGCTAGTAGAAAGCAATCATAGTTATACACCTTTACTTTGTACCAGTCTGGGAAGTTCTCAGTTTTCACAAGTAAATTGTAAAATATACTTACGGTTTGGTGGTTACCAAACCACCACAATTGTGGTTTGAATGTAAAAAGCTTGAAATGCAGACAGAAAACACTGTCAGGAGATGCCCTACCATGCTGTTGCGAGTGCGGTTGCAGTCGTCTGCTGCTCGGCTCCATGGGTTCATCATTGTGAAAATTGAGTAGGATGCTCTTGCTGCTGTTACCCGATGCAACGGAGCTCCCCGACACTCCAGGCACTGGAAGACAAACAACAGAGATGAAAACATGTGACTGATTGCCATGAGGGGATTTACCACACAATTTCTATAAAGGCACCAACCTTAATGGCATGAAATGTTTGACACACGTTTATTTCTTTTTTAATTGACTTACAATGTGAGTTGTTGTTGGTCCCTGGCTGCTGCTCTCCAGAAGAGTAAGCCATCATTCCTCCGTTTCCATTCCCATTGGTGGATGGCACTGATGCCAGCAGGCCTGAAAGACACAAACACATATTTACTTTTCTATCTCTAGGAGAGAGGACATGAATTCCATAAAAGGTACAAGTCTGTAATTGTTTGCATTTCAGAATCAGAAACGGGTTATTGCCAAGTATGTTTGCAGATAAAAGGGATTTGGCTTGGTGATTGGTGCATGACAAGAAACACAGTGCAATAGTATAAGACATATTTAGAAATAAAAATGATAAACAAACAATATAATAGTATGTCAAAATAAGTCTGTTTGGCCATTTTTGTGTTTTGGAAACCTGTTGTGACGATTTGTCATATCTCTTCGAAATCTACCTATTCAAAATAATATAACGTCCTGCAGAAAAGTACTTTATTATAGATAAGGGCTATTCTGAATTGTGTTGTGATGGTTTGTAATTTTTTTAAGGCCGTACCTGAAAAAAAGTTTGGGAAAACCCTGTTCTAGCAGAGCGCTGCACACACACACCTCCGCTGCCGGAAATAGCCTCCTGGTCTTGTTTAAACACTGTCATTCTTTATGTACTGGTACTACCAAAATTGGCGGCAGGGTATTGCAATAACATTCTGGCAACTGGCACGGCTCTGCAGTTTTGTTAATTAATTGATCTCTTACTCAGTCCCCTGTATCGGCTGAGTTGCTGGTAGATCTGCTTCATCCTCTCGATGTTAAGTCGGCTCGCCTCTGCGTGGTGCACCATGGGCTTCGGGTAATGGACGCCTATTATGCACTTGGCGGCTGCCTGCACGGACTCCGGAGCGTTCCATGGGTCATAGATGTATTTAGCAGGAAAACCTCGGAGGACAGGCAAGTATCGTCTGGAAGAAAAGGGAGACATTAGATTTGCATGCTTGTGTCAACCTGATGTGGAAGGTTACAGAGTAAATCAGGGGTGATGCAGGCATGCAATTATTTCTAAAAGTTAGGAAAAAAGTAGTAGTAATCTTAAATAGCTACAACTGTGTTTTTTTCAATTTAAAAAAGTTATCAAGTATAATTGTGAAATACTCTGTGATGTCCTGTCACATATGTTTATTTCTAAAGCTTCTTTGAACATGCATTAATATTGTATTGTATTGTGGTTCTTTGTCTATAAAAGCATCTCTGAGTTTCTTTCTGTTCTCTCAGTGCCAATGTGTTTCCTTGTCAGCATGTAGTCCAGAGAGACAGAGGGAGGAAGGGTGCCATCCAGATGGGAGGCCAGCAGGTGACCCCAATGGGCGATGCCGGGAAAAGCACCCACCTAATGAAGTCTCCGTTGGGGTCGGTGCGTCGGCCGAAGCCCACGGGGCAGTAGCAGTGGAAAAACTGCTGGAAAAATGAACTACAGGACAGCCACATCCAACTTCCTGCGTTCACGCTCCAGTCTGCATCTAGAAGCAACTCCTCAAAGACCTGCCACAAAAAAACAAACCAGATGTTTGTTTTACACTTGATGCAGAGGTTTCTTTAAGTGTCGTTGTGATAGAGAACTTTCAGGGGGCACAAACATGGATAGATATACTGAAGGTCACAATTCTTCTGGACTCTTGGTGCAACAATGGGAAATGATGGGTCTTTGCTTTATGTGGTATTTAAAAAGAAAACAGACTGGCCTAAATATGCAACAGCATATTCGGGCTATTGTAGGTAAAAACATAATAATAAGGAGCCTGAGGTGAGAGCCAATATTCTGAGGGGGGAGCGGAGGGTAAGTGCTTCGCTCCTGTGATGACGGCATTATCAGCTGTAACATCCCCATGTGAGCAGTGGAGCGCAGCGGCTGAGAGCTAAACAGTGCGGGACACTCGCATGCAGTAAAAGCCCTCCCGGCTATGTAAACAAGCAAGGCTAACAAAACACACAGAGGGAGAGCGACTTCATTCTTCATACCTATCATTTAAATATTTAAGTTATTGTTAAAAAGAAAGCTCATCCTGGAGTTCAGCCAGCTATTTTAATGTTCAGAATGTTAAATGCAGCTCCTTTACACCTACAATGGCCCTAATACACAGTCATATAAATGGGCTGCTCGTGTTGGTTTAGAAATAGGCCGAAAGAAGGTGACAACAGTCATTATTG
This sequence comes from Taurulus bubalis, assembly GCF_910589615.1. Lineage (NCBI taxonomy): Eukaryota > Metazoa > Chordata > Actinopteri > Perciformes > Cottidae > Taurulus > Taurulus bubalis. Next base: position 12,196,636 of record NC_136599.1, on the reverse strand, counting down.
CCTTGTCTCATATCCTCTATTGTTCCTCTCTTGCAGTGAACATTCCTGCAGTCTCACCTTCATCCCTTCCTCCCAACTGATCCACAAGTCGCCCCTGGTGAGGAAGCAAGCCACTGCATGCCTGGCCAGGTGATGGATCCAGCCCTCGTGCCTCAGCTGAGTCATGATGGCGTCTATCCAGGGAAAACCTGTCTTAGCCTCGGCCCACTTGGCAAGTGCTTCCGAATTTTTGTCCCAGGGGATGCGGACGCAGATAGGGTTGCCCTCCATCTTGTCAAAGCGTGGGTTGTTGGTGGCTGTGGTGTAGAAGAACTCCCGCCACAGCAACTGGCCATACAGGGAGAGTGGAGGGGAGCTGTTCTTTTTCACCTGGGTTAAAATAAGCACAGCAAGAATAGAAAATATTAGGCCAAATAGATACTGTTACGTGTCAGTGTTGTGTTCTCCTCTCCCCTCTTGTTTTCCCCCCACAAGTTCCTATTAGCTAATTGGTTGCCACCTGTGAAAGCCAACCAGCGAGACGGTCGGCCATTTTAAAAGGAGGAGGTCGGAAGAGTTCGGAGTGGATTTTGTTTGTTCGTTCTTGAATGCACACTGACACTGCTAGGTGGAAGGCAGTAGGTAAGTTTGGTGTACCCTGTACACTGGTGCAGACACGTAGGTACTTTGTCTAGAAACACTAGGTTATTGGTCGGTGCTCCCTCTGTATATGTTTTGATCAATCTTTTGTAGAGAAGTTAGAGAAGCCATTTTGTTTGTTTATTTCCAGAAGTAGACAGCTAGGCCTAGTTTTGTTTTCTTGATTTCTATTTGTTTGGCATGACCACAAGCTGTCCCCAATCTCTCCCACGTGACAGAACCTTTTCTTTTGTGTTGTGAACCGCCAGCGTCGACTAAATATTGTTTCTTCGTTACTCCTATTTTCTGACTTTGTTTCCCTTATTCTTTGGACTGACCTGTGTTCGTTCCCTCCTTATCCCCTAGACGGAAAAGGGGACGTAACAGACGTAACTCTCTGTGAGAAGTACAGAATATTAGGGGGGGGGTAAAATAATCCTATAATTCAAGTAAGAAAGTTGGTTAACAAGCTTGCTGGCTGAGCTGTAATGAAGCAGCACTTCCTTTAGCAATTGGAGACGTTAGTATGTTTCAGGCTTTAGTCTCTCTATTTTAAACTTAATCATTTTACAGAATCCCTGATTGGCAAGTAAGAACACAAATCTATTTGAGAGTCACAATGTAGGAGAAAAACATTTTGCTGCAGGGGATTTTTAATTTATTTTTGGTTTGTGTTATAATGATAAGAGGCTGAAGTGCACCACTATCCCATGTTCTAAATAGGACTACAATAATTCATGTTTTCTTTCTTCTAGGTTTCAATTTCTACATACAGCACTGAAAAGTATACAGAATATATTATGTGTTAGCAAGTTTTGTAGAATAACTCACTGTGACGTTGTGGTCTACACGGTGATGCACAAATATAATAACACCTGGAAGATTTGGTGAGTCATAAACTGACCTTGCGGTAGAGGTCCGTGAGCTTGAAGTAGAAAAGGCGACAGGAGAGGCACCCGAAGCGCAGGTAAGGGCTGAGGCCTGTTGGGCTGGCCAGCAATGAGTTGGCATTCATTCTGGGACGCTCAAAATTAGCCACCCACGCCTGGAGAGAGAGAAACACAGGTGTACAGGGAGGGAGGAATAAGATGGATAAGAAATGCTAGATCCAGGACACAATTATACAAAATAGGTTATCATTTGAAAGAATATGATGAAAAAGAAAAGCATGTCGTTGAAAGATGGGCATGCTAACCACTGAGCCACAGTACTGACCTTTCTCTCCAGATGGCACTCTATCCTGGTCAGAGCCTCAGTCTCTCCTCCCGGCCACACTGCTGTAGGCAGGCCCTCGATGTCGAAGCCTAAAAAAACAATCATCTCAATCACTTTCTGGCTGACAACAGTGAGTTGCACTCATATATTGGATGAATCGACAATCCGTCAGTAATGTCAAGTACACTAAAATACTAACAAAATGTAGTTTCATCCAGGCTATCGGCATGCGTCCAACCAAAGAATAACTCCAATCAGAGATTATGTAGTAGTACATTGCTTTGCTCCCTTGCAGGTACTCCTGTCTGTTTTTATAATACACCGACTATAGATAAGTACCTCACACACTTCAAAAAAAAAAAAAAAAATCAGAAAATACATTCCAAAGAGTCAAATTATCCGTCAGTGTATCTTCAGTGTTGGCCATATTTCAACTGTTTGTTTCTGTAGGGGCTGGTTTGAGGGGTTCTGCTCCTGCTGCATACATCAGGTCTATACTTGTTCAAGTGCAGGGGTGTGCGTTCGTTTTCTCACCCAGCTCCTCCAGGGATGGGACCCCGTACTTGTCTCCGTGGTCCTCAGAGATGGGGGTGACACAGCGGCCCATCAGGGCGTCTGACAGCGTCTCCAAAGGCATCTCAGGAGGATCCATGCGACTGATTAGAGTCTGGAAACGCTTGTAGGTGAGAGGAGGCTGTCCCCCATTCAGCTCTATGATCCTGGGGAAGAAAGGAGACAGGGATGAGTCACGTTTCTTAATCTTAAATCAAATTTAGAGTTTAACAAAGGAAAACAAAAACTGAAAGACACAACGCTGACACTGAAAGTCAAAATGTCCCTTGCAAAAGGTGGTTAATTTAACAGAATATTATACATTAACATACATACAGCAAAGGGACAAATATAAAGTCATATTTAAAAAAAAATAAGCACTAAAGTGGACCACACACTTTGTGTGCCTGTGTTTGTATTTTGCTCACTTGTCCAGGTCGTAGAGGGTGTGTGATGTCTTGACTATGACCTCCACCCCTGCCTCCATGGCCAGCTTCTTGATGGCAGCGTCTCTCTCCTTCCCAAAAGGCTCAGAGTCATACTCAAAGGTCAGGCGAGAGATCTTCCACTCCTGAGAAAGAGAGATAGCTGACAGTCTGACATCACATCTTCAAAGGCTGGTTTATCTGACAGAGCCAAATATAATATTTGCAATGATTTAAAAAAAAAAAAAAATAGCAAAAAGATACAATTCTTCACACTTGAGAAGCGGGAAAGAGTTTGATAAAGGACTTTGTTTAACTGAGATTATCAGAGCTGGTGCCAATGTTCTGCAGATGCTGACCTTAAAGAGCCGTGGGAACACGTTGGCTGGTTGGCCCCTGATGACAAAAAGGCGAGAGTTGAGCTTCTGAAGGTTGGCGTCCAGATCCTCCAAACACTGGAGGAGAAACCTGAAGAGGGAAGACAAATATGTATTACTGATCTATTGATTATATTCTAAAGTTGTGAGGCAAACATGTCACATTTGTCTTTGACTTTTGCTACATCATTATAAAATGTGTCTTTAGAATTCTGCCATTTTCTCAGAATTTCCCCTTAAACTTAAGATATGATCCTGGTAAAGATGAAGGTTGTTCTGAAGCAGAGGAAAATATGGTGGAAAAATTCTCCAAACACTGAATGAGTTCATGAAACGTTACACAAAAGAAACGGTTATTGCAGGTGTGAGTATAGTTATAAATGCAGAAATAACTTAACCTGGTAAAAAATAATTACACATTTTGTTTTTCTGTCACAATACTACTGCTTGAAAAGGCGTAAAGACTGATTTTACAATTTAAGACGGTTAGCATTATTTTAATCAAGCTAATAATGACTTCTATCACTATAACACCTCTGCTTCCACAACCTGCACATTCGGCCTGCTAACAGGGATCACTTTACTACCAGAGGTCAAACTATTGACCCCTCTAGGGTGTGTTGTGCCTGACCTGCAGTCCCAATCATTAGCAGACTCTAGCGGGATCACTGACAAAGCACACAGACAACATGAATAGCAGACAGCCGGGCGATGTTCTCCTTGGTTTTGTTTTCCCGTCTGACCCCATTAGCCTGGTCATTAAACTAGGGGGAAGGCACACACTTAAGGGAAGCGCCTGCGTATGAGCTGGAAACCGTTATGAAACCTGTGTAGGGGCGTAAAAACCTCCTCAGACCATTGAAAGTCTTGACATGCATCAGTTTTCAGAGTTTTTGGCTGCCCTCCTATCTCAGTGGACAACAATTATTAAAATATCATGTTGAGATGCTCAACAAATCATTCTGGGTGACATAATGTCAGATGTTATATGTGTGTGTGTGTGTGTGTGTGTGTGCGCAGTGAATAGACATGTATGCCCACATGCATTCATCCAAATCTTTTGTATGCACGTGTGCGTTTGTGCACATGAGAATGAGCCCAAACGTGAATGACTGTGTGAGCATTAATTTGAGCTTCCACATTTGTGAGCCTCTGACTGTTCACCGGTGTTGTTCTGTGTGGTTTGCTGGGTTGGCCACTTCCTCTTGGTGTTTCTGGCTGCCTGCCTTGTTATGCGTGTGTTGGCTTCCTGGTCATACATCAGTCCTTATACAACTGCCCTGGCCTACATCTGGTAGAACACACGCACTCCGCATGGACTGCTGCGCCATAACACCATCCCTAAGCTGTGTAACCTCATTTCTGGTTGTGGAGGGCACACATGTATTCTCTCTCAGAAGGAGCACAAAGAGACCAATAACTGAACCGTTGGGTGTAAATAAAAAGCAGTAAACCCTAAGAAAAAGAAAATATGTTTTTATGTGTGAAAATCTTCTTAGGTGGTCCTTTGCTTTTTATTGGAAATGTGCTTTTGCTTCAACTCCCAAGACCCACCAAAACATTTTATCAGAAGGGAAGTTAAAAACATACATGGCAACTGCAGGAAAAACACTTTTCATTTTTATTCGCAAAGAGAATTGTCAGGTGGAGGTAAATGATCGCTACATCAAAAGTGCATACACTCAACATTAAAATACTAGAACTACTAACGGGTCGAATGGACACATCATTTAGAGATGGAGAGATTAAAACTCTGGGCCTTACTCTTCATGAGGCGACAGTATGAAATCGTATTTTTCATAAAGAGGATAATTAGTAACCATGGTCACTAGAAGAGAAAAAGCTGATGGCTTGTGAAAACCTCAGATCTTGCATTTTTGAGAAGATGATGAATTACGACCTATTTTCTTTTAAAGCTAATGTATGTCACTAACAGGCTGCGTAAGAAAGCCCCCCCTTAAGTAGGTCACCATCACATAACCACTTACAAGATACACTGGCCTACATCTCTTGGACAGACTATTCTCACATTTTCCCCTAGATGGAAAAACAATTGATCATCCTCACTTTTATTGGCTTTTGCCTTCGCTCTCTTTACCAAACACTTGTATGTTATACATCACTATGGTGGGGTCACAGAGTACTCGTTAGTCTGTTGACTGTTCACTGTGGCTCTTTGTCATTAAAGCTACGTGCAATGCCATAGGATAATGTGATTAAATAAAGAATATGTGCAATGCAAAAATGCATTTGAACTAGAATTTCTGTGATTAAAACGTATTGTTTTAAGATGGCCTTCTGTACTGTTTTCAGTTTGATGGGATCTTATAACTATATCAATAGATGTTGCATGAAAATTTGAGCTCACGTAGGCATTTATATGGTGATGTTGTTTACATGGACTGGACATTATTTACATCAACTGTTAAGTTATTATTGTAAAATATGTCAGTAAGTCCAATAACCAAAAAGGTTAGTGAACAACAGTAAATATGAGAGAGTAAACGAGAATACTAGCTTTGTAACAGTCGGTAAAATATTGCCAACAGCATATCCTGCTGCAGTTTGGTGTTACTTTTTAAATCCTAGAACAGACTAGTGAGACCTTATAATTCCCAGGTAAAAATAACACTTCTAATTGGATGATGGTCTGCCTTACACAGACCTACAGGTGTTCCTGTCTGAGCCTGTATTAGCTACAAGGGACACGTCAAATATATTGGTCTAAACCTGACCAGTGATGCAGCTTTTTAGCTGTTGTAGATACAAAGGGTTGTTGTAGCCTTGAGTCATGAAAGCAGTGTGTACGTCAGTGCCTTAACCAATATAAGTGGTGCACAGTCAGCATTGTTCTGCTCCTTTCAATTGATAATGTGTAGTAGATGCCTACCTTTCTTCTAAAATGGAAAAATTATCAGATAACATACATTCCCCGAACTAAATGCAATCTTTCGCAGCACAATGAATATGAATCATGTCAGTTTTTGCTTCTTAAGAGCTACTGAATCACTAAAACCCCTGTGACTGTATTGCTTACTGTTATTTATGTAGTTTTCCTTGATTTTGCAACTAACCTGCTGTTTACTAAGCTTATCAACTTAATAGGGTCTCTGTTCTACCTACGAATCCAAAAATATATAGATCTTTCCAGATTTTTTTCTAGACAAATCTAAGGAAAATATGGACATATAAAATAGAGCGTTACCAAAGTTTTCAATTCTGTATCCTAGTGATGCAGACATGTGCGTCACTGATGTGTTTTTCCTGCAAGCGATCAGTTTCCATTTTTAGTATACTGATCAGCTGGATATCATTAGGTCAGTGACTTTAATATTGACTACTCCATTGTGGTAGATACAACTAGCACCTCAGAGTAAGAATGGGACAGCGAGCAATGAATGTTGGAGTGATATAGACTTTCGTCCCCTGCAGAGCAGATATGATAGTTTACAAGCAGACTCCGCTCTCACATGAATTCCTCAACACAGGGCTGGGCGTTATCTATCTATCGCACGCCCCCCTGTTGTCGTCTAAATCCGCTTCAGTGAAGGTGTCTTTTGAAAGAAAGAAAATTGTCGTCTGTGGTGCATTTAAAAATACAAATCCAAAAGAAGTCTTTACAAGTCTTAATTCCGACTCATGTAGGAGCAGAAGACAAGACCAACAATTTAGACAATGAGCAAAAGGCTCCAGTCAACATTGTAAAGCCTTAGAGACAACAAATAATGCTTCAAAAGCAGAGAAATGCTGACACCTTGCTGTGTGTTGAAGCACTGCAGCTCTGTGGTTCTCTAGTTTCTCCTCATTATGCAAGTCGTAGCATCCAACAGTTCTGCTGTAACTGACTGTCATCTTTATATTGTGTGTATATTGTGTGATGTGGTGTACACCTAACTATGGAAGCCAACTATTCTTTAAACCTATCAATACCAGATTGTATTTTTGTCCATTTAGGGACAGTGGAAACAAGCACATCCTCACCTTCTAAATTGATATGGTGAATTTAATTCTTCATCCAACAGTTATAAAGCAACATAATCATTCATTAGGCGTTTGTGTCCACCTGATGAATGTTAGTCCAAAACTGTCTTTCTTCTAGCTCTGTTTTTGTCCTCTACCAAGTCCACAGGGAAATATATGTCTCTTTCAACTGCTAAATGCTCCATTATATTCACCAGCTCCTACTGTGTCCGTCTACTGAGTACTGAGCAGATGCTGTACAGTGGCTTTTTACAGCTGTGCATTTACTTTGGTTATTGGAATAATTCTAAAGAATCAAGTCATCCAGATGAAAAGAAAACACGTTAGATTTGATGAATGTGTGAAAGTATGAACATAATTCTTCATAATTCTAGCGCAAATATATATTTTTTCTCCTTTCCTATCCTCTTAAATCATCTCTATACCCATGAGGTTTACCTTGTGACCCACAGGGTTGAGAACCACAAACTTAAGACAAAATAAATGCCTCAATGATACCAAGATATGATCCGATGATACATCACAATAGCACTACTTCAGGTGCAGACAGCGAGTGGTTTGAATCTCTAAAAAACTATTACACAAAGACACAGACATCCAAAGCTCCATTAGTAAACTACATATAGAAGCTTTGAATGTAAAAAAAGAAAGCAAAAAAGACATTCGGTACAGAATTTAAAAAAACGTTTTTTTTTTTTTAAATGGGTGAATAAAAACAATAGAACATTTTAATCCTCTTACCTCCACCTGTTGACCCCGACGTTGGACGAGCCCGCAAACCAAGGGTCTAGGAAGTAAACACAGCGCACTGTGCCCGCCCCTTTGACCGCCTGCAGTATCGCTGGGTTGTCATGGAGACGGAGGCCCTTCCGGAACCAGTGGATGGAATTTGGGGCCATTTTATTCTGAGAAGAAGATATATACATCTTATATAATTTGTGAATGTTTGAAAAAAAAAAAAAAAAAAAAAGTGACCTTTAAGAAATGTACTAAAGGAAATGTACGCATGTCAACTCCACTGTAAACATAAGCTTTCTGTGGATCAAAACAAATTAAGAAATAAGCTCATGATTCAGATTTTTATATCAGGAACTCTTGACAATAAAACAAAACAGGAATGCTTAAAAAAAGCAGTTTGATGGATCCTACTAAGTGACTTGTAAATTGGTTTACACTGTCTATTCTGAATGGAGGCGGACATTACATTCAGAAGAAGAAGAAGAAGAAGAAGAATCACGTCAGAGCGGGTCGTAGCAAACTGTGAAGAGATGCCTGAATGGTGCTTCTTTTGTGGCGCTGCATGTACAGAACAGAACGTAATGTTGCTTTTTTACAGTTCAGCACAAAACTCAACACCTCCCTGCAGGAGAGATAATTGAAGCATTCAAGTTGCCAACAGTGTGGGATGTGACAAAAGTAGAGCAATGTGGTCACTATCATATTGCGGTGGCCAAATTGTAGGCAGAGACATTTTTGGGCATTTGGAGCTTGTTAAAATAGACCCAAGAGTAAAATAAAAGGTAAAAAAATAAAAGGTAAAAAAAAAGAATCAAAGAACAAAGAGATGCTATTTCTTTAGTCTTTTATTCATGTCTACATTTTTTTTGTATTTGATCGTTGATTTGTGCAATATCAATATTTCCTATTTTAACCGTTCAGCTTAGCCTACTTACAATATTTTGCTTTGTACTGTTTACATATTAATAGGGCTGGTTATCATATAAAAAATGACAATGCCAGTACCAATACCTGAACCCTTAAAGTGATAACCACCAGAAGCTTCATGCGTAAAGACGCACCAGCAGCAGTTTGTTTATATGCAAGTGTTAATCAGTATAAGCAATATTAAATGAGAATAACTTTACACTTGTATCTAACACACTTAAATTTAGCAGAAAGATATGTCGTTGAAGAGAGGAACTATGCAAGAGGTCTGAGTGAAGTGATTCTCAAAAAAATACCGTCTTTACCTGCCTGCCAAGAATATTTCTTAAATTTTCATTGAAATGTGTTCCTGTACTGTGAGACACAAAGCCACTGGATGATTCATTTAATTGGCTCATGTTCAGAGGAAACATTTAAACTGGACCGCAGTCAAGTTGGGAGAAAGCCTGACTATTGGCAGATACTGAGGCGTTAAAACATGAAGGTCTTGATACTCAGCCAATGTGACACTATTTTTACTCTGCAATTTAGGAAGAAACAACTCCAATTTACAAATGCCCTGAAAAAACTAAAATCAACACAAACAGTACTTTATACAATTGAAAATAGTTGGCTAGGACACCAGCTATAGTTTTGATCAACTGAATTGAGTATTGCATTGCAATAAAGACAATGTGAAATGTATTGATCCACAGTTAATTAGATTTTAAACAATGTGCAAATATATACATCTTAATAATAGAATATAATTTGTGAATGTTTTAAAAAAAAGTGAGCTTCAAGAAATGTACTAAAGGAAATATAAATGTCAACTCCACTGTAAACACAAGCTTTCTGTGGACCAAAGAAATGAAGAAATAAGCTCATGATTCTGATTTTTATATCAGTAACTCTTCGGTGCACACAAAAAACAGGAATGCTTAAAAAAGGCAGTTTGATGGATCCTACTAAGTGACTTGTAAATTAGGTCACACCGTCTATTCTGAATGGAGGCGGACATTACATTCACTTCATGAACTCCACCCAGGATAAATACTGGAATAACGGTACAAATAAAAAGCTGCTGGAATTTGGGAGTTTATACAGGCGTTGAAAAATAGTCTTGGCAAGGAAACAGCATCTCTGTTGACCAAAACAGGGTCACCAGAGCAATTCTGTAATTGCGCTGTTTAAGAAGTATACCTGGCTTCCACTAAAACTAAATCCTTTAAAATGATAAAGGGAGACGTCTTACCTCGTGCTGACTTCTTAAAGGTGATATTTATGTCCAGCACAGGGAAATAAACATTTCTTCTCCTTCCTTTTTGGTGTCCGGGTGAGTGATGTGTGCCTGTAGTGTGTCTCTAGTTATAGCCTGAGAATCACTTTCAGTTAACCTGCTGCTGCACTAGTTTGTTTCATAAGAGTTGGGCTGACTGCGCATGCTCCATACTCTGAGCCCATTCTAATGCTGCTTTCAGGAACAACGGTTCAATATATAAACGAGTGCCCACTTACGGACGGCGTCCACCAAATTTGGCAATTGTGCAGTATACTTGACGTTATCAGTGGGCAATAACAGGAAAAACAATAGCATACCGCCGTGTAAAATATTTTTTAGGATGATATATGATGAAAACTATGTGTCAGTGTGAACCATTTCATTTGTATTTAAGGACATAACGCGTTTTTGTGTGGTTTTGAGCATATATATTTACGATGACACTGATAACAGAATCAGAGGATTAGGAAAAGTTCAAACGGAAGTTTGAATAGTTGGATTTTCCGCCTGAGAGTCTACGTGAACCGTAAAATGTGTTAGAAAAATCGGATGGTCTTGTTTACTGAAGTACTAGAATGCTGCACTAGATATGTCAAACGTGACCAGCGACGTACATCCAATCCGACGTTCCCATTGGCCACTTTGCCTCCACATATAGGCGACGATGTCAGGTCACGTTTGAGAGGCATGGGATTCAAGGAAGCGATACAAGCTTTTCTTATTTCATGATATATTCCAACAGTGGAAATACTGAAGTACCCCCTCACAGCAGCAAAGAGCAGCCGCGGCTGTGATGAACCATCAGCGAAAGATAATGTCAATAGAAAGCAAGTATTTTCTGAATAAAGTCACTCATCCAATGTATGCTTGAAAAACTGTGCTGAACAAATTAGAGATTACTCATGTTTTGAAATTTGAAAGAGATGGTGTCGAAAACCAGTCTATATTCTCTTCATACCTCAAAATTGAACGCTATCAGACAATGGTTAGAACAGTTTAGAATCATGCATTCTTAGAGAAATGAAATGGTATTTTAGACATGTACACAAGTTCCTACTGTATTTGATCTATTTCTTATTTGATCTATTTATTCTCCTGAATGGTTCCCATAATTACCACTTTAATGTGATTCAGTATTCCTTTTTGCAACAGTACACTTTTTTCCCAATCAAACTTTTACCTGCAGTAATATGCTGTAAAACTTATTATTACAATATTCTTTCTGTTGACCAGAATAAGAACTGTAACTTTGAATAGGTGTTACATTAGATAAACCTGATATAACTGGCTGTTTTTCTGTTCATGTTTATTTTTCCATGGCAAAATGCAAAGAATATCAGTGTTCAGGTTTTCATTTTGTGTCAAAATACAGTCCCCCTTTTTTTTTTTTTTTACTGTTATTTATTCAGAGAAGTTTCACCAGCAGCATCAAGCAAATACTGGTGTCTCCGAATGACCAGGTCAAACAGCACCAACTTTAAAAACTTCAGCCGCAGAAAAGCACCATTTAAATGTTTTCTCCTTATTGTTTAATGAGGATAGATGTGATGAAGAGTGAGAGGTAAGGCAAAATGTATCTTTACATCACTTTTCAAGATCAAACATCTCAGATAAAGTGCACAGAACTAGCAAGACATAAAAACATAGACAAACTAAAAAGAAAAACTGAACAATTGGCCATACCAGTAGGTCTTGAGCTGCTTTTAAAGCTCCACCGTGTCCTAAATTGGACTACATTTCAGACAAATGAGCCAAAAGCGTGATTGTTTAAAGTCCTATTTTCCGTAGGCCTAACCAGTAACATTACAATCACAGCACAGGACAAACAATTTATCTCTTTTCTGTGGACTTGAAATTCAACCATCAGGACATTACAAAATCTGGTAAATCAGTGTTAATGACTGATTGTCTGGCAATAGCAATGTGCTACCATATGCTGTGACAAGAGTGTGTGGATGGAGCAATAAGTAGTTGTTAAACTCTTCTAATTTAGCAGCTGGTTAGTTGCTAATTTCCTCATCCTCTCATGCTAAAGTCACAGAACATAAAACACACCACATGAACTGCTGGACTTGATCTATGTTACTGTAACATTGAACCAGACTTTTTTAAAGATTATTCATGATAGCTGTTATTCTTTTATGTATCTTATGCTAATTGCTACAACTAATCGCTAATGCCAATCACTAGCATGCTAACTACATTTTTATGATTAATGTTAGGATAATTGAAAGGGTAATGGCTCCTCTTCACTAATACCAAAGAGTATAAAGGCAAAGAGCTTTTAAAGCTGTCTCATTCTATTTAAACTTGTTTTCTATTTTCTATTCTCATATTTCTTTACATTTTTAAATTGTATTTCAATTTTCTTTCATGATGCATTTCTTTTGCACTTTGTCTTTTGTCTTCTGATGTTTTGTGTAAAGTGCTTTGATGGTGCTCTAAACTTGCCTTGCTTTAAAAACAGTAGGAATTTACCCACAATTCTCTGCTATCACAGGGTCATGTTGACAAATGTCAACAGCATGTGTGTGAGCTTTTGACGTTGCCAGGGCACATGCACATCCATGTGCCTTTGCATCACACACACGCTAACACTGCAGCACCAACACACCATTTGCCTTTCACCATACATGCACACACACACACGCACACACCCCTCATTAGTACAGGAACACCACCGCTGCGTTAGCAATTGCATACTCTTTGTTTTTACTTTTAGTGCATACTGCAGTCACACTAACAAACTATTGTTGCATGCAATATACAATCAATAGGGGCATACTATTTTCTCATAACACGGCACCTCAAACTTAGATTTGCTGCGCAGAGGATTCTGGGTCAGAATAGCCAGAAAAGCATGTTGTCTTGCATAATGCAAACTTGGAGTGGATGCAGTAGGACATCCTGGACTTTTCGGCATATTGCATTTGACTTGCTATGCATTGGACATGGTGAACCTTTTTCTGGCATACTAAATAGTATATTAGTATGGGTAACGCATTGCACACCATGTGTCTCAGCCTAATGGAGGCGGTGACCTGGCGGCTGCACTGAACACGCTACACACCTTATTCTCACACTTTCCCTCTGCTCCTGTTTCTTCATGCCTCTCTCTCCTCCTTGTCCTTCCCTCAAAGTGGTGATCACTGTGTTTTCTGGAGTAATACTAACCAAAATTAACTCAAATTGAAAGAATATGACAATTACAATATGTTTGTGAATATTTTTTTTAGATTTGTGTCGATTCAGTACTTGTTGAGCCATTTTAGATCGATGCAGACCCACACAGGAACAGCAAGTATCTGCTCAGCAGCATAAACAATCTACACCTCCATACATATACATCCATCAACATGTGGATGCCTTCACTGGCAGCCTCCTTGTGCTTCTTCACTTGAGTGTAAAGTGCTGTGCTCAGTGGAGCCTCAGACAACTTGAGGATCTAAAATAATGAGCAGGTCCTGACTGTGTTTGCTTGTCGCTGTGTATCAGCAGCAGCCTGCTCCTCTGTTGCACTCTGAGTCCAGCTGAGGGTAAACGCTGTCTTGAGGTCCAGGATGGAGCGGGTCCAGACTGGAATGAACCGACAAAATCTTCTGCACCAATCTCCTGAAACACAACAGATATAGTGACTTTTCATGATTTCAATGAATCATCAAAATATATATCACATTGAGGAATCCGTTTATCCAGCCACTTAAATTAAAGGCGTTTGTCTCAGTGTTATTGGGGTTTGATAAACTGACAAACATGCCAACGACAATACTTACTAAGTACTAACAGTGGCGACAGGATCCTGAGCATCCTCTTGTTTCCATGCTGCCATTCACTCACTGAAAATGACGTCTAGATTAACAAAAATGTCTCCATAATGCCAAATCCTAATTTCCGGATTTTTTTCAGGCTTTTAACATTTAATGCGCCGCTTTGAAGCAACCTGTGGGATGACTCGTTCTCGGAAAAGAGGAAATTTGACAAATATGGGAAGCGATTGCTAAATGCCATGAGTGTGGCATTTGCAGAGGCCCTCGCTAAACACCACAGCTATGGATGGATGGACATAGACAAGGTAACAAATTACCAAATTATTTTCAGCCAAATCATGATGTTTTACGAAACCTCACCAAGTAGTTTTGTTGCATTTCAATTTACAACATTAACCACATTAAATAAACAATTGTTTACTTTGAAAGCCCTCCACTACACTGTGTTTTTAAAGGACTCAGACATCATTCAGGGAAGGACTCAACATGTTCTTTGTTCCGGCAGCAGTTAGATTTTTTTTATGAACACCTTTAGTTGTGGTTTTTAGATTTAGCATCTTTCTCATGTCGGTCATGTGTCTTGTTCCATAAGGCATTTTCTGGTATTTATTCTTTGTAATGTGTCTCTTTGTTGTCTGTTTGACTTTGGTGACAAATGAGTTTCCCCACTGGGGATTAATACAAATTGTCTAATCTAATCTAATCTAATCTATTTAATTGTCAGAAATTGCGTCCATAATCCAGGAGAAATGATGTTCCCCCTAAAATGTAATGGTGATTGAGCCTGTGGTCCACAGATCAAAGTATTGCAATATTTTGTTTGCAGGATTATGCATACAACATTGTGTTAGTAGTTTTTCTCCATCAAATACATCCAAACAATTCTACAAGTGAGAATGTCATTTGACAAATAGCTATGACATCACTGCTTTACACAATAAATTGCATAACCACTGTGATTGGGCTAACATTTTAACTTTGTTACCCATCTTAATAATTGGGCTATATACAATGGCTAAATTAAACTGCAGCCTAAATCTAGCACATTTAATATAGAACTTCAAAATCAGTAAATTTTTAAAGAAGACACATCATGTTTATTTTCAAGCTTATACTTTTGGTTTCTCATAACAAGTTATCGTGCTTTAATGTTCAAAGAACAGTACATGTTTCTTATACTGTCTGAATATACCTGTATTCACCTTGTGTCTGAAACACAGCTTTTAGTGCCTGTCTCTTTAGACCACCTTCCTTAAACCTATTTTTGCATTCATTTGGTGGACCTGCAAGGCTCCCAGTTAGTGATGCCACCATGTTGCCTCACGACCAAGATGAATAAATGGGTGCATGGTTTTTGGTAATCATTCACTACTAAAGACTCCATGTTTATGAGTAGGATTTCTTGTTGGTTAATAAGGATAGGCCTTATATTGTTTTGGCACAACAAGTATAGTAAAAATTGAACTCTGTACTCAGTGTTTTAATGTCTTCTGGAGTTATTACCTCATCGCCTCCCCAACGTTCTTGTTCTCTTTGACCGAAACCTCCATCCAAGTAACGAAGCCGTTGGCCTTACTGAACCTGTCGATGCTGTCTGCGTACACAACCCTCTGATCTAGGTCACACTGCAGACAGAAAGAGAGGCAGGAATACATTTTGGCTCAGAATCTAGCATCGAACTTAATCATCCATTATTTGCAGATTCCAATGTTTTCATTTAATGTGAAATTTCAGTCTGTAACTCAAAGTGGAAATACGACTATTATCTCTTGATAATTAATACAAAATGAATTGTATGCATGCCACACACACACACACACACACACACACACACACACACACACACACACACACACACACACACACACACACACTCTAAATCAGACTTACAGTTGAATTTGTGGAACCAAAATAAAAATAGATGACCTGAGACATTGTTTGATTTTTGATTGAATTGATATAATTTTCCATTTGAATCTCTTTCATTCTTTCTGTCTTTCTTCTATTCACTTATCTCTGTGGCGAACAATGAATATAGTTGATTAATTAAGTTGATTCATAGAAACACTGAGTGACAACAATATCAGCCTTTAACACCACACTAACATCACCTCTTGTTCGTCATGTTTTTATAATGCAACACTTCTTAATATGCAAGAGAGCTGAAAGCCGAAGGTCTTAATCCATCAAGCAACAGTACATTGCTCATTTATTAATACTGAGACAGAAGGGTTTCATGACATACATCATTCATTATTCAAATGCATTCAATCACCTTGTTGGCCAGCAGGATGCAGGGGATTGAGTCTCCGTTGGATAGCATGGCTTTGTTGTCCAGGTCCCGTTTCCAATGGCAACAGCTCAGGAAGCTGGCTGAGCTGGTGACGTCAAACATCACGACACAGCCCAGTGCGCCTTTATAATAGATCCTGTTCATGGATATGAAACGTTCCTGGCCTGGAGGGAAGACACAGAGTTCACTTGATCCATTCATTCACCCATACATACATTCAACCAGCCAACCATGTTGTACCTGCGATGTCCCACAGTTGCAGTCTGACTTTTTCTTTATCGGACCAGAGCAGCAGCTTCACAGAATAATCCACTAGATATTAAATACACAAGAGAAAGAGAAATAGAAGAAGTGAAAGGAAATAAGTGAGAAGTGAGACAACTGAAACAGAAGTGAGACAGATAGACGTACATATATTGCTCAAAATAGGAAAAAAGAAAATTCCCCCAAAATGTACCTCTGAATTCCAGATTTTCATTCTAAAGGCCTTTACACACAGGGGGCTTTCAACATCAAAATGCTAAATACTCACCTGCAAATATTTCACATGAAAATTATCCATACCAGCAGCAATGAACAGATTCACCCAGGACCAACACTTTATTCTGTTTCCTTTTAGCAAAATGCTAAAAACAGCACACACAAAAAACACCCCTGGTGTTAGGCTTAGTAACATAAGAAAAAAAGAAAAAGTCTCATAAAATATAGAAATCGTTGTATGAGGATGAGAAATAATTTAGATAAGGACTAACACTATGTTTGTTTTGTTCTGTTCATGCAACTTGATGCTAATAACAAATGTTTATGTAAGCTCTATTATTTGAAAACATGTTGTTTCTGATCCAAATATGATGCCAATAAAGCTTCAGTGAACAAGAAAAGCTATTTGAGGGTTTGAGGAAAATTGTGAACCTTTCATTGATCTGACAAAGCTTTTACCAATAATTCAATATTCACACACACACACGCACACACACACACACACACACACACACACACACACACGTACTGTACAGTCACGTTCTACTACAGAACGCAGAGAAACCAAAGCAGCCGCACCTCCCATTGTCATCTTGTACGTCTTGTTGAATTGTCCGTTGACGTAGCGATGCACAAAGGAGGATTTCCCAACATTTCCATCGCCAACAATCAGTATTTTCAGCTGGTGCTCGTTCATCGCTGTCCTGTCAGACAACATCATGTGCCAACAACTCAAAGTTCAATTTCAGGAAATTAGTTATTTTCCTGCACCTAAACAAATACTCAACATAACCCACCTGGACTTTGCTTTACCTGAGCCTTTCTTTGCAGTGTTTGACCGTTAACATTATAATTCCCTTTAGTTCTTCTGAACTCAATGCATCCACGAAAAAATATAAACTTCCCTGCCTCTCTATACTCTCCCTGTGCCAACTCTATACCTAGAATACGTGTTCCTAACCATAAACAGCAGACTTTCCTTTTCTCTGTGAAGCACGGTGCTCAGGTCATAAAACACGCCTTCATGAAACAGGAAACTAGAACAGTTTCTCTTCCACATTGTTCTCTTGCACGTCATTGTTGGAAATATTACATCATATTTCATTTAGCTGATGTTTTTATCCAAAGCAACTTACAATAAGTGTACAAACTCGGAACAACAAGAATCAAGGAAGTACAATTTCTTGAAGAAATATGACACAAATATGACAATAGTGGAGTAGGAGCTATGGATGGCAAATGGACTTGGACGGTGCTTTTATAGTCTTCCGACCACTCAAAGCGATTTAACACTACATGTCATTGTTCACCCATTCAGATGCTGATGGGAAGGGCTATGCATCTAAGATATTTTGTTTGGGACATATTAATGCCATTATTCTGCCTAAAACTTGAGGAGTTTGTATGACATTTTGTTAGTAAAGTCATGGGTTGCTTCTTGGATTTTAGGCTGCAATTCAAACACTGGGACTAGAACTACACCCAGTTCATTACAACAATGCTTCTTCCCTTCAGTGATGTAATCTCCTTTTAGCTCTTTATGCCATTTCCTCTATGGATGTAGTTCCTAGTGAGCCGACCTGCCTCTCCTCATCCTCCTCTATATTCTTGTTCTCATGACATCTCTTATTCTGTGTCTTCCTCCATCACACTTATTCCTCCTCCTCCTCCTCCTCTTCTCTCCCATCCTGCCTCCACTTTACCATCTACATTTCTGTCATCCATGTTTTTGCGAGACATTCTGAGTTTTACTTGTCTGCCAACTAGGCCACTGGCCACTCATGAATCACAAGCCATGAGTCATGAGCTGAGTCATCTTCCTCTGAATTTGAGTGTGTTTTTCCTGTTTGGGTATTTTCATGTCTTGGTCCTTTTCCCAGTATCAGTTGCAGTGCCACTCAGGGTTTAAAAAGAACTCTTATTGACAGACCCAACCCATTGATGAAATGCTAAATGTACTATAATCTTTGCTTGGACCAGAAAAACGTTTTTCAGAAGAAGGAGCCATGGACTGTGAAAGCCGGTCCTTCATTGGACCTGAGAGCAAGGCTGGACCATAGCTAGTCATGCAAGTGTGTGCCAATTATCCAAAAATAAATAAATAACCAACCAACATTTCATCAATACAAGATTACTGATTCTGAGCTCCATGATAAAGCATTAGGTTGTGTTTATGCCTCACCTCTGCAGTGGTGTTCAGATCTCTCAATTTGTTTTCTGCTTTCAGACTTTCACTCACAAATTCATGACTCGTGTTTCGAGTTTCCTGTTTTCTGATTCACCATCGAGTTGAAAATAGCTGACCTCTATCTTGTGTGTAGGTAAATCAACATTTATTGGAAAGAGTTTTTCCATTTGTGATCGGAATAATAATGTAGTCAGGGAGAGGAGAAGAGTCGGATGTCTTTCACCTCAACAGTCACAAGTGAGGCTGAAAATCCCAATGTGTCAATCAGTTTAATCAAAGCTTAATGTGAGATATTTATATGATGTCCATTTCCCTCAAACATTTTAAATAACTTTAAAAACGATAAAACTCTTTTCATAATCGTGCAAGTGTGGGTTTGTAAGTGTGAATGTGAGAGTGCCTGGTTGTCTGTCTCTTTGTCAGCCCTGCGATAATCTAGCGACATGTCCAGGTTGAACCCTGCCTTCACCCAATTAAAGATAGTGGTTAAAGATAATGCATGGATAGTCATACTATACCTTCAATAAAGAAAGCAGCACTTTAGTTGCACATGGCACTTACTTATAGCACTTTGTAGTTTGGCTTTCTTGAAGAAGTTGTACTTTCTTGATTCTTGTTGTTGTGAGTTTGTACTCAATGCACTTATTGTAAGTCGCTTTGGATAAAAGCATCAGCTAAATGTAATATAATGTCATAAATGGTATTTTTAAATAACTCATTTATAAACAGAATATCAATAAATTAAAAAGCAAATCATTTTATATAAATATCCATGACATTGTATAATATTCTGTATTAATAATGATAATGATATGAAGATGGTTAACCATCAAAAGAACATCTTATTGATTCATTTCTAAACTTACAAAGTAATCAATGAACTGAAGGCTACTGAATGGCTGAATGGTTGTTCTGTGATTTCCGTCTGACAGCTGACAGAAACACTTTTCACTGGTTCGGTCTATGGGAAAAAATATTTGTCAAAAATCAAATCCAATAATAAGTTTGATTAAAATATGGCTACTTAATACTGTTGTGTTATATTTTCAAGACCACAAACAGATAAGGTGATACAGAAATAGAAGGTGATATGATCAATTCAAAATTATATTATTTGTTTGTTTATACATTAATCTAATCACTTAAATGTTTAAACTTGATCTAAACATGTTTCCTTAATACAAACAATGTACAAAGAATTAGAATACTAAATTAAAGCTGCGAGCAGCTGTGAGCGGGTCCTCGCTTATCCCGGCACATTTGGGGTAGCCGGCATGTCGCCGACTCGCCTATTTCAAACAGTACACACCGGTATCAAGTATGAACATTTCACATACCAGTCTCTGCTTTTGGCAGGTGACAAGATTGAACATTCACATTGATGTTGACAATTGATGTTGAAGGTTGATTGTTGACAATTGATGTTGAAGGTGGAGCGGACGGCGCTACTTACATCTTATGGTGACTAACTTGACTAATGGTGTTAAGAAAATGACATTGGCAAAATGCCTGCTGAGTAAATTATTTCCCCAAAATGGCCGCCCATACAG
Organism: Taurulus bubalis; assembly: GCF_910589615.1. NCBI lineage: Eukaryota > Metazoa > Chordata > Actinopteri > Perciformes > Cottidae > Taurulus > Taurulus bubalis. The sequence goes on along the minus strand of NC_136599.1, from coordinate 12,176,264 downwards.
GAAGACTGTTATTGTGCATGAAGAGAATGCAACATACACTTGGCATCATGTTTCTCTACATGAAGAGTAGAGCAGGTCATGTAAATTAGATGTAAATCCGATGCCGTTTGGCTGATTTACTTTTGCCAGTAGGTGGTGCTATGACAATCTGAACATTTGTCCATGTACATGTCCTCAGGCATGGACCAGTATCATGCATGAGGAGTATTGGGGTAATAGCATCATGTATGGAGGAGTTACAACAGCTTTCTCTCATATAGCGGTTAGCTCAAAGTAGGCGCGTCTTTGCATCCCCGTAAACGTCAATTCCCAAAAGTGAAAACGCGCACGGAGCACAAGCCATACTCCGGAGGGTCTTGATATCACTTTAGAACAGCATTTAAGTCGGTTGTATGAAATTTGTAGGAGGAGTAGTATTTGGCGTAAATGCAAATATATGCTAAAATTAGCATAAATGGGCCAAAAATGGCAAATTGGCCGAGGTACTGTAGCGCCCCCTATTGTTCAAATTGGACGCCTGATTTATTGCAAGTAAGGGGATGCGATGTGCACATATACCCCAAGTTTGGAGTCGTTTGTCCAAATAGTGTTAATGTTATGAGTGTTTAAAAACAAGACACGCCCCTAACAGGTTGATTGGTCGATATCACCTCAACGCAATGAGCTATCAAAGAAATTCCAATGCAGCATTGATGATCCAGCTCAAATAATGATAACTACCAAGTTTGGTATGAAAAGGACATAGTGTTTAGGAATAAACTACAATAATGTGTTTTTCACAAAATCCAAGATGGCGGAAAATATTCTTAGGCGGACTTTATCGGTCTGAGAGGCTTTTTTGTAGAGCAGGTGGAGACGGACATGTGTGAATTTTTTCAAGTCAAAAAAAAATTCTGCGCGAGGGGCGTCGCCGGTCCAACTTGTAGGGGGGCGCTAGAGAGTCATTTTCCGGAACTTTTTTTCCCGGCTTTGATACATCCCTATTTTCACCAGGCCTGACAAGTGTTCCAAATTTGGTGAGTTTTTAAATATGACAAGTCCCCCAAAAAGGCGCCCAATGTATAAAAATAAGAATCAGAGGAATAATAATAAGAATCCCAGCAATTTCAATAGGTTCCTCTCGGGACTGACTCTGTCAGTCGCTCGGACCCTAATAATAATAACCCTATGTATTTCAATAGGGTCCTCTCGGGACTGACTACGTCAGTCGCTCGGACCCTAATTAAGAAAATGTATGCAAAAGGCTTTGGCCCTATTCCAGCACTTTAGAATTACAAGATATAGTAGAACTTTACAAATCTTTATATTTCAATATTCGGACCCACAGAAGGAGGGAACATGCTGCCCGGAACTCTGGCTGTCACAACACAATATTCAGTTCAAAAATAAATCTGATAATAAGAACCAGCAGATGCCACAGTTTGGATCAATCATTTTGTCATTTTTTGACTTCAGTTTTACAAAGAAGGTGATCTAACTTTGACGACAGCGCCAACTGGACCTTTAAACACCGAGGCAGCAAAGAATCATTCAAGGTACAGTGTGTTGTGTAGAGCAGCACCGTTTTGGACTGATTTTCTCACAGCTGTCAGCTCCAGTTTGCATATCATACGTTAAGTTTCATTGAGTCTTCCATGGTTAAAGTCATTTAATTGTATACATCATTCAGTCAGTGGGGTTGTTGATGTTTTTCTTTCCTTTAATGATGACTATTTTTTCAATTTGCATAAATGACTCAAGCTCATTCTTGAAACACAACGGTGCGTTTGGGCTCTAAATATTTTCGGCCCTCTGCAGTCTACTCAGTGAATAGTTTTACACTATGATTTGTTTGTCCATATCTTCTCCATATGATATTCATTGATCCAATTCCAATACTGCTAACCCTTTACTAACCTTCTATTTATATTGTGATGTTTTAAGAATAGTTTTAAATGTAAACACACCTGTTAATATTCCATCTTTTTACAGGCATCTTTGTGCACTTGGCGCATTAACAGGAACTTATTCCTTTTAAAAGCCACACTTTTTGATGCTAAGCTTCTAGTTCATTTAACACTAACTGGTGATTCCTTCTATTCTTATTCAACTGTTGCTCAGAGGGATCTTTTTCTTTTCGATTTTCCGTCAGGTCTAACCGTTGTACAGCATTGTGTTCACCATGTACAAAACACAACTTTTTTTTACAAACCCTTTCATACAAAATCACATATATTTGTGAAGAGGATTTTCTACAACCTAAAAGCATGACAAATACAGACAAATACAGAAAAAAATACAGAGCAGTCCTCTCAGCCATCCTGTACTGGATCAAATTCTTGTGGCGGGTGTGTCCAAACTTTTGACTGGTATTAGAGAGCATGCTTTGATACATGATATTGATTTAATGTGATAAAATCATATAAGCCTAAAAAGAAACAAACAAATTCGGACACAGCCTTAAACTTAATTAAACAAATCAACAAACCTATCGACTGCGGCTTCTTTTTTCATCATCGTCATCGTTCTTCTTTTTCTTAATAACATATTGAGTGGAAAACTAACTATATTTTTATTTTTCACAGATTTACCATCAAACCAGCAAAATGCAACATGAGGCTGTCAGGTTTCCCTTCCTCCTCCTCCTCCTGTTCCTCCATTGCCTGACTTCAGTTGCCCTGGAGGAGGTGGAAAGCATGCCGGTGGAGGTAATTGTTGACAGCTCTCCCTGCAGCGCCACCTGTGGGCTGGGCATTAGAACTCAAACCCTTTGTCTATTGAAAGATAGTGAGACAGCCACGGAGGAAGTGACAAGTGAAGCTGGAACAGAGGTACGACAGAGATTTATTGAACATCTAACACCAGGGTTGGGTTGCACTAACAAGGATTCATGTTTAAACCTGATTAAGTCATGTTGCTACAAAAGTCAAAACGTGCTCAAAATTAAAATTAATACATTTAAACCTCTCTTTATAGTTACACTGAGGAACTTGTATCTGATTATGAAACAGCCTCAGTGTATTACTGGTATGACCTTCATAATAAGTAAAGAAGACGTAAAACCAGAAGACTGCTGATTCTTTAATGCTTGTCAACATGCCACCGGGTTGCATGAGAAAAAAAATCCGGCAGGTTCACCAGAAGCTCCTTCAGCTCAGTCAATGACTGGCCTCACAGACAGACTGTTTGATTTAATAAACAGAGACTAGTTTTTATTTGTGCAGAGCTCTGCTTAATTTCTTTAAATCTGGATTTACTTATTTTAAACCTTTTGCTTAACTCTGATTCAAACTAATTTTAGATCTCACGATCTAATTATTGTCATCTGCACGTGAGATTAATGGCAGGTGTCGGAGGTTTGCCGTCTTCGTAAGGTAAAGTGTCTGGAGTCGTGGCAGTGTGGACTCAGGACCGTGACTTTGACTTCAGGAGAGAGATTGGAGATTGACTGTCTGGGAGAAGTAATGAAGGCAATGGGGAGGTTCTCCTGGAGGTAAGGATGGAGACTTAGTAGTGATTTGAGTCCTTCCTTTTGATGACAACCAAATACATTGTGGCAATGTTGGATTAAGAACTGGCCAAAGTAGGCAACTGTCCCGGGGGCCCAGGACCATCAAGTTTGGCCTTGGTCAAATGCATACTTTAATAGTCCAACAAGGCTACAAACACAGACATGACCTTTATTTACAATTGTTAAAAAGTTTCATTCTGCCATTTAAAGCTGGCGCATTAAATCAATGAGCCATTGTTTTCTCAAGGTAGAGTGTTTCATCTTTAAGAGGGAGAACAACCTGTCACTGTAACAGCTGTTTGATGGAGGGCAGTGCTTAGTGTGATGTTTTCCTTCATGGCTCAGGGTGTCATGGCGTTACGCCCGAGGAATAATTTCCTCTGATGACTCTCTGTTTATTCGCTGGGATGCTCCTCTGCTGGATCGAGTGATTCTGGACCCCATCAGGGAGGACGACGCAGGTAAACACACATGCACTCACAAAGACTGAAGTTCAGAACTCCATTTCCTGGTGAGCTTTAGTTGGGCCAGTAGATATGCAAACTTATTTGTTTATACTTTTTTTGCTGTCTTTATTTGTGCGCTTGTTTCTCAACATGAGTCTTCCTTTTGAACTATAGTCGCGGGTTGACTTGAATAAAATCTGCCACATCATTTTAATTGCCCATTTTTTCACGACGCCATTACGTTATTGTGAGAAAAATGGAAAGATAATATTGCTTTTATGTGCCAATGATAACCTGCAATGACATTATTCCTAAAACATTAACATATTCACAATGACATCGTAGGAGCAGCGCTGACATTTCTACACAGACAAACACACAGAAAGTCAGGGGCGCACTTTCAAACTCTCCTTATAAAATGAAGTGCCACTAATCATCTCATTTTCAGGTACTTATCGCTGTGTTGTCCAGGATGTCACCTTACATAGAGTGAAAAGGGTTTATTGGGGGATCCGGGTTTTGCCTGTCGGGTTTCTCAATCTGGACTACGAAAGCTCTCTGGCCCAGTGGGACGTCACTGGAAACCAGCACAATGAGACCGTGCAAGACCAGCATTCCCACAAGAAGGATCTTCTTAACATAGTACTGTTTGGTTACTTGCTTAACAGTTTAGTCTATGAAACGTAACTAATGACATATTGTTGTGTAAATGGCTGTTAGAAAAAACATTTTACGTAGCCACCAGATTAAAAACTAAAATCAATGATTCAAATTAAACTCAATAAATGTTAATGTCATGGATGATGCCAACATATTGATCCCTCTCACCAGCAGTTAATTTGTTCTGCCTGAACACACAGGTGCTGATCAGTTTGAGCCTGCCATGCATCTTCATCACTGGAGTGACTTTTATCATCTACTGTGCAAAGAAGAGTACCCAGTACAGTCTTTTGACAAATGGTACTTGGGAATTAATTTAATAAAATGTCTTCTTCACATGGATGATATCTCTGAAATGATCCCCTAAAAAAAAAAAAAAACATGAAGACCATTGATGTTGGTTTTCAACTGGAAAGTGAAAATGAAATAGCCACTTTGTAAAGCAGCTAAACTATAAACTCTACAAGGCTATAATCAATATTTTTATTAATATATTATTAATATTTGTTTGCTCGTAGTGATAAACCTCAGATAATTATTGACTGAATCTGCAGCTCCCTTCTGCTTTATGTGGCGCTCAATGAGTTTCATTCATTATTTAGCTGTCATCTTCACTGCTCTGTTTTCTTTCACCGCTCTCATGGGATATTTTTTTGGCTGCAGCAGGCAGTTGTTTAAAAAAAAGCTCTAAAATCCCACTATATGCACTACCTATTCAGCAGCAAACAACAGAGGACTCCAATCAGACAACCTGCCTTTTTTGTTGAAGCCTACTAAAGAGCAGCTTGAAAAGTGCTCTGTTCAATCTGGGCCTTGGAGACAAGCTGGTGTACAGAGGGGAGCATTTAGCAGCGAAGGAACCAGATTGATAGAGACCAAAAATTAGCTAAAAGATATTAGACTCATAATGAATGATAATGCTGGATGTAAATAGGCAAACCCTTGCTAAAATATTAGCCAATTTAAAACATGATGATATTAAATTTGTTCTACTGATTATCATTATAGCTGCAACCGTCAGTCACACGGACAACTTGTGGACGACATTCCTCAAACCCTTTGGTGAAAGTGTTCTTAATGTTTTTGCACCCTCATCCTACTGTGAGCTACAGCGTCACCCTAAACTAGATTATTTAATGCGCATTGGGATTATAAAAAAAGGGCTAAGGACTATTTGACTGCTGAATATCCTGTTACTGAACAGTGCTCATACATTGTGGCCAAGACTCCCATGAAAAGAGATTTTGAATCTCAATGTTAATCTCACATATTTCTGGTTAAATAAAGGACAAAGTTCTAATAAGAAGGCTATAATTGGAAGTTGCTCAACCCTAACTGGTGCACCACAGCTGAGAGGAGGGAGGAGGACCCACAGAGTCCTCAGGACACACTGTAAATTAAGCAAAATGAAAGCACCTGTGGAGGTGGACTATGGCTGATAAACGGGTATGAACCATAAAACAACTGAGTAAGACAAAATTAAAACATTCAAACTTTGGGCGTGACAGAAGTGGAGATTGTGTGTCAGGTGGTTGTTTACCTCTGTGCCAGCAGATGGCAGTGTTGGTTCATTAAAAGGTTCTGACAGACAGTATGCCTTGAAGCATGAGCACATTTTAATTCAGCTTCTCCGCCGTGACCAGGCTGCATGATGGGACTGAGCTGCCACAGTGGAACGAATCTGATGAAGAGGGAGGAAGACAAAAGGATCCTCTCAAAAACAAGATGATGAATCTCAAATTGTTGATGCTCATTACAAGTCAGGAACAAAATTGTTGGATGAATGAAAAATGTTGAGACAGTTTTGTTATTTTAAGATCCTTAGCACTTAATTGTAAACCATCGACAAGAGCAATGTTTGAGCTGTGGGGTTGTGAAGAATCACTGTGGCTGATATTAGTGATGTAAATATTAGTGACCCACCAAGTCTTTGAGTCATAAATGTCAATAATTTGTTAATGATCAGACTCTGGTCCAAATACTCTGCAGGTCTAAGTGCTCCATGTTTACCTGATGAACTACAACTTTAAAAAATATTGTGAATTGTCCTTCCGGTGGAGGATGCACACTAATACAGAGATTTATCACAACCTGGCAACCCAAACGCTATTATGTAAATTAGCCTTAAAGCATTAGTTATTAAACATTCATAAAGCCATTAATTGAAACTATTTTCAAAGTGTTATTTACGAGAGAGTGGTACAAAGTACCATCAAAGGGTTAATATGTAGACAATCAAAAGGGTTTAGTTGCTGCACAGCAGTTGTTCGACAGGTGCAGGAGAATACCTCGGGTAGACAATGTAGAACAATACAACTCACACGGTCGTTTTCACTTGCATTCAGATATATTTAGTGACCATATAAATATCTGAATGCAAGTAAAGAAGACAATTAACAAATGTAGCCTATACACTTTCTTATCGTCATCACACAAAAATAACAGTAGATCAGAATATTTATTCGGTTGAAAAATTAATAGTACGGATGCAGTTGGAAGGATGTGACACATCAGAAAAAAAGAACAAACATCTACTAATCATCTACTCGCATTAGGAAAGGAGTCTATTGCTAATTAATTTAGCAGGTTTTCAATGTTAAAAAAACAGCATATACCTGCGAATTTTGGTGGAAAAAGGTAACAAAGACAGATTTGGGGGATTTAATAAGAGCTTCAAGTGCTGCACCACAACTGTCCTTTATGATCAACTTATACAACTACCCAACTTTGAATAAAATGGTTAAAATTAACTCCACCTCATGCATCAGTAATACCACTACAGTAACACTGTTCCGCATAATGATGGGCTATTTCTGCTGATACTTCTGTACATTATGCTGATAGTGCATCTGTGCTTATTTGAATAAAACTTTTGAGTGCAATACCTTAACATCTAGGAGTATTTTCACATTGTAGTATTGCTGATGTATAAAGAATCTGAATATCTAGGCCAGTTCTAGAACAAGTCACAATAACAACCGATATTGACTTCATCAAAGTGCTTACAAACTGAGGCACAGAGAGAAAGCTGATGAGGACAGATGTCTTTGCTTGTCCGTGATGAGCGTCTTTATTGGTGTGTTTTGGGAGGAGCAGAGGCAAACGAGGGGCTATGGGGAAATAACACAAATGCAATTATGATGATATGCTTACTGTAATTCATTCATTTCCTCGTGGAACTTGCCCCATTGAAACCCGAAGAACGTCATTTCCCCCCATGTGCTTATTTACAACATCCGTCTCCAAGATGTAACCGTTTTCCCAGCGCTCACTGCACAAACAATTTAATTACTGCTCCACTGAACCACCATAGAACACATTATACTCTGCCATTGAATCAATACATGGATGATGTCTCCACGACGAACGCCTCCAAAAAAGATTCTGAATGGCAATGAGAGAAAAGAACTGAGATGTATGATGTTTATTATAACCATGTTGAGCACTGAAGCGATGAGATCAACAAACACTCCTGTTGTTCGCAAACAAAATGTCAGACTGAGTTCCAAGTGACCTTTAGATGTTTGCCTTCTTCGAAAAGGTTTTCTTAGTTTTTGAACTTTGCTGCCCCTCTTGAGCCATATCCTAAAAAGCAGTGGTGGAAAGTACCAAAGTTCATTTACTGTACTTAAGTACAATTTTGAGGTACTTGTATTTCCACCTTATAGGCAGGCCCTGATCAGACACAAAGTGTTTTCGGTGCAAATTGATGAAAAAAGGAGCAAATTGGATGGACTCAGCGGCAAAACTTTGTGTCAGCATCTTTGCTCTGAATTTGCCCGGCAGTGTGTGTACACAGGTTACAAAATGAAGTATACTCAAACCAGGAAGAATGCATACTACATATGGTTGACTGTGCATTGCGGGAGCATAGTATACATCAACAGCAAAAAGAAATAGGAAGAGCTGCTCACAGGAAGTAAATAGAAAGAAATCGTACGTGCTCCAGGAATATCTTAAGAAAGAAATGTAGCTTTCTGATTTTGAAGTTTATTTAGCAGTAATGTTCCAAAGTTGCAGTTTGATGGACGTCTGAGTTTAAAATATTGTACAACTTCCTCTAAGTATAAAGAAGTATGTTGACTTGAACATGAACAGGTCTTACGAGTAAACTCAAAAGCCGCTTTCCCACTGGACAAGAAACAAACTAATATCTGGCTTTTGTCTTCAGTGCTAAAGGTTACAATAGGCATTCATTCCTGGGACTAATGACTCTGCAGTAGTCACACGCATCTATATTCTCCAGCTCTGATTGGCGGTGATGGAAATATGACATCCAGGCGAACACACTTATTTCCTCCCCTTTTCTGGAGCTTTTTATGTAATCTCAGTCACAAATTCCATCTGTCTTCGTCCAAGCAGCCTAAATATTATTCCAGATTTGTCGGCATTGAGTTTGAAGAGAGACTGATTACTAATAATAGACTGATTATTATGAACTAAGTAAAATGTAAACAATGGCTACTACGAAAAATACCTAACTTTTAAATAACTTAACAACATTTTGATACACAAAAACTGGTCTCCTGGTTGAAATCCCACATAGTTTATTTTCTGTCTTTATACTGCATCATCACATTCCCGGAGCACTTTCTCTGAATGTCTCATAATGACGCCACGGGGTTTACATCGGAGGTAGTTGAAAGCTCGGGGCTTCTCAGACAGATGCTGAAGGGTGCCTTGTGCACCATTATCAGATGCCGAGGAGCTTGACAAAGAGTCAGTATTTGACACCTCGGGAATGAGAATGGGCTGAAATATGGAATACATCCCTGTACATAGAGAAAACTCAGAATAGCATCTCCAGATTGAATTGTCGACATGATGGTACAGCTGATTAATATTGCAGCTTAAATGCATTAAATATGGTTGCAGCCTGGCTTGGTGATACTGTTCCAGACTATTAAAGCAAAAAATAAATGTTTTCTCAAATGCAAATCAATATGGATATTATAGTCTAATATCAAGCACGAGGACCGCAGTTTGAACAGGATGTCGCAGAATAAAGCCGCCGGCATGTTCTGAAAGTCCTGCAGATTTTAATTATATGGATCTCATTTATGGACGTTAAATGGTTTCCGAGTAAGGAACCTGAGAGGAAAAAAAACTGCAGATGGCTTTAATCAGGTTCAGCTGCTTAAATTATCATGTATTCAAACCTGGGGCATGGAGTGGTTTGTACAAAGCGACTTCTCGATCTCTCTTTCTACCCTCTGTGCACTCCAGTCAAACAGTGCCACATTATGTTCTGACGACTGCAAGACTATACAATCAGCTCACAGTTTGCATGTGTAGAATACAGTGCACAACATATGTGGCATGTCAACCACTAATGGTAGAGGAATCTAAATTACAGAGAACAAGATACATCATGAAAGAATCTTTCATCGGAAGGTGACAATGACAATATTCCAGACACTTATACTTCACATCTCTAACGTTACTGCAGACCTTTTAGCATGAGCCCAGCTGTAAGACGGCACTTAGATGAAGTACGAGGCCATTGTTTTTGCAACAAAGCCAAAAGTCAATGCTTTATATCTCCAGTTTTTTTGTCACTTAACCTTTATTCTTCTGTCTGTCATCCACAAATGTAAGACAGGAGAAGTTTCTGAGTTCTGAACAGACAGGTTCTGTAAAGTGAAGCCAATGTGTAAGTGCCTTGAATTAGAAAGGTTCTTTCTAATGGCCACCTTGGGGCAACTCCTCTTTTTACAAACTAAAGTCTGATTGTATGAGAAAATAACCCTACTTCTCACAATGTTTATTACCATAGTAAACACTGTAACACGACTTTATGGTCTCAACTGCTAGTTCCAAGCCTTCTTCAAATATATAGTAAAGTAACGTAATAGTAAAGTATGGTCCCATTTAGGTAAAATAGATAGTAAAGCAGGGTATGCTTTAGGCGTGGCTACCTTGTAATTGAGTTTTAATGGAGATGTCCGTGTTTTCGTATTAGAACTTGACGCCTTTCACAGTGTGTTTTAGTTATTAACATTCTGGTCACATAGAAATGTCTTATTCATGTCACTTCTAGTTCTAAATAACCAAGATGGCAACAGCCAAAGACTAAGATGGTGACGGCCAAAATGCTGAACTGATGACATCACGTTGACCACATTCATTTCTTATACACAGCTAAGGGCCAAACAACGCCCCTTAGCTGTGATGTAATCACAACATACCACAGCCTTTTGTGAGCAACTGTTTGAATAATATTTGTGACAGAGTAGGTTATTTTACAACAATGTATTAATTTTACTTTGCATATTGGTATTTTGAAATGTCCAACCATCAGCAAATATTATCTGAATATTCGTTGGAGCTGCACATAAGAGGCAATGAACCAAACAGTTTTAACACAAAACTATGGTGTCAATTTTCTGGAGAGGACACTATCTCCAGAACAATTGTATTCATACACAGTGAATAAATGTCATGAAGAAATCCATACTTGAAAATTTAATTTATTTTTCTTTTTAAAAGAAAAGAAATCCATCACATATTTGTCCGTATAGTCTCTTAACCTTTTCCGATGCATCCATTGTTTGTTTTGCTGCTGCCCTCTTCTCTCCAGTTCCCAATGCCAAAGTAGCATTGACCTTTCTGTGAAACACTCTTGCTCTTTTGTGTGTGAGTGCACCATATTTTTTAATGTCACTGTGGTGTCCAAATGTGCTCTCCACCAGAACAGGAAACTAAGAGAGGATGACAAACCTTGATCCAGAACTGATAGCAGAACATACTTTAAACCGGCATTTGTATGGAGCTTGCAGGTATCAGGGGATTTCAATAATAAAATGTCTACAGAGGAGATGCACCCAGCAGTTTCATAACACCTACAGCTGACAAAACTATCCACAACAACTTCTAGTTTAACTTCAAACTGCTACAGTAATGCAGCTATTGGTTATTGGTTTAAGACGTCTGTGTATTGTGTTGCATAGATATCTACTGGAATTAGCATGTTAACAAGCTGGCTAGTGAGTCACTTTAGAATCCAGTCTGCCCTCAGTCCAACATGAGAGGATGAAGGAATTGAGTGCCACAAGGCACTGTGGATTGAGCTGCTGCATGCTTTTGGAAAATATGAGTAATTTTCTTGTTTCTGCCACTTTGATTTAATCCAGTTAACAAACTATCAAAATATCCACGGACCACACAGTGGCACAGTAGACACAGGAGGCTCTTGGCAAGAAAGCTTTATCTCCATCCCAACCATTTAGTATACCATATTTAATATAGTGTATCCTTGCCCTGCTGTTAGTTAGTTAGTTAGTAGTTGGCTTTTTCAATAACTCTTGAGTGTAAATCTGATTGCATGGGCTGAGTAGTAGCAGTGAAATGCTGCCCTCTTTTTTTAATATGGAGTTTTCATCGAATGATGAGGAGGAGCTCCCCTGCCTAGAATTAATAAGGAGAAAAAGAGAGAACCAGTTGAGGTGGAGGTATGTGCGGCCTCTTAATACAATAAAGACTAGGGTCCACCACTGTGTCCTGAATCTTCTCTGAAGTGTGCCATGCATTGTAGTCGGCCCCAGAAAAGTATTGTATCTCTCCCCCAACATCTTCAAAGTGGGCTGACATTGCCCAAGACTCCTAAAAGATTTAGAACTTTGTTGTGTCAGAAGCGTAGATGGAAAGCACGGAGCTATGAAACCTTTATCAAGATCTGGCACCAATTACTTTAACTATAGGAGCTACTATTGTTCATGCAGGTCATCTGTCCAACGTTAAAGCATCAAGGGTTGCCACGGGCATTCACATTGATCTCTGCACTTTCTTCCTCTCCCCACGAGGAAGTGTAAGACGTGAAACCTATCTTGTTAAAAATAACAAAAGATATCACTAGATTTGACATCCAAGAGTCAAAACGATACATTTGTCAATCAGATTAATTGATCAATATGTTATCATATGTTTCAGCAATTAAATTAAAGTGTTACATATTTTTAATTTATTTTGGCTGTTGTTCAAGAAAAAATTACATACATTTTTACAAATTTGAAGCTTATAGATTTAACAAATTTTGTCTGCAGCTGATGGAGAATTGTTCACATACAATGTAAAATAAATATATATATATATAACATATACACAAACTACACATACTCTGAGCGTGTGTGTGTGTGTGTGTGTACACATAAGGGAGAATGAGTGAAACTACGCAGTGCTTGTTACACCACTTATCCGTCCTTCTGGCTCTCTCTGCTGTTTTGCAGGGCTCTGCTCGAATCTCAAAGAGGATTTGGTGGATTTTAAATTTGGCCACAGATTTCTCCTTTCTGGGAAACTTTTTCAAGGTGTCAGCGACAATCTGCCTCTATCTTGTCCTCATCATCAACACCAAGCTGAGCAGCTCTCGAGCAATGTCATCAAGGCAAATAAGGATTTCACTTTGGATGGTGGTAACCATCAGGGCCCTGAGGCTTGAAGAGGCCGATGATGGAGCGGGTGCACATGGGTGTAATGTTAGCCCCATGAAGGGGGTGTAATGCTGGTCTGCTCTTCATCCAATGTATTGGCGAGGTAGCCTGAAACAGATTACAGAAAATTGCTAGGCAACTGGGGTGATTTGTCCAGTGGGGATGGATCCTCTTTGTCAATCTGAAATGACATTGCAACATGAAGTTAAGGAAGATAGTATTATTCTGTATTACATTAACATGCTATGAAATAGTCTAAATTGAACAAAGATGCCTGTGATCTCCATAAGTGAACAAGACCTTCATCGAGAAGATTGGCTATATAGTTATACTCAAAGCTTGTCATCTGTGCCAACAGGGCAGATTCCGTGCAAAATTAGAAGAAATCATGCAGGTTCACCAGATAGTCCTTCAGCTCAGACTGCAAGGGGCCAGCCCGCTGCACACAGACCCAGATCCAGCTTTGCTGACGCCTTTGACCTGCAGTCAGAAGGGCTGAGCTCCACAGAACGTCAGACCTGCTGCAGTTGGTTTTCTAAAGGGACTCAGGTTTCTGGAAACACTACCAATCTAACCATAAAGTTCCTTGTAGTAACTTTAAAAAGGTGTAAGATTTTTTTAAATGCATTTTTGTCTATGTTCTTCACATCCAAGACAGTTGAATGAATTCACACGATGTGAAAATTTGAGCAAACATGAGCAAATGCCATTATATTTTCTTTTAAGATTTACACACTACTATACACAGTAATAACTGCACCTCACTGTATCACATTGATAGGAAGAAATATGCTGGAAACAAATCTTCTATAACTGAGGATTATTTAAGAGCATGGTATTCCTCCAAAGAGCTTTGACCTATTTCTTATTTTCACAAATGTGTCTATTAGAATTCCATTTTTGGTTATATCCTCCAATATCACTCTCCAGCTGTTCAGCAATATCCTTCTAGGAATTGTGACTAACATTAATAGTTGTATAGTCATTAGAAGATGCATCAGTGGTCTTCATATCTTCTGACTTGCTCGTGCTTGTTGTTGTTGTGTCAGATGTGAGGTAAGTGTCTGGATATGCCACTTCCCAGCTCTGATGTTCAATTACACTTCCTGCCGCATAGCCACATTTGTCAGGAGGTGCTTGACGCATCGCCGGGGCTCTCTGCTGGTTCTGTGAACCATCTCTGGGGCTTTTGTGGGAGCTCTGCCAGCTTTACAGCAGAAGTGTGAATTAGGCATAAATTAAGCATTATTTTACGTGTTTCCAGGATCACATTTTTCCACGATGACACACAAGGTGACAACAATATTTCAATCAGGAGAGACTGGTTACCGAGTTTTAACCATAATTTATTACAATTGCATACAATCAAATTGTGCAAAGTCTTTGGCGATTGGACTCCATCCTGAATTAGGATAAGCAAGGGGTAGTGATGCTGACATCTGCGCCTGCAGAATCCCCCCCTGGAGTCCAGACACTGATGGTGGTGAAGAAGAAGAAGAAGAAGAAGAAGAAGAAGGCGGCGGCTAGAGTTACTGTACCCGTCGATGAATAAAGCAGGACCGATTGCTGACTTGTGGTGCCTGGGGTGGCGGAGGGTCGCATCGGTTAGAGCTGAAATGACAACCGACAGCCCTGAGGAGAAACTATTTCAAGTTAGACGCTGTGATTGGCTTAGGGAATTGCTCTGCCAGGCTGGTTCATTCAACATACACTGCCCCCCAATCAGCTGATGGAGTAATCGCTGTGAGCCTACAGACTGGCTCCTGAATGAACCAGCGGGTAACTAATGTCTTCCTTACTGAACTTGCGCTTGAGCTTCATAATGCCGTGTTCACACTGGACGCAACGCGAATTTGCGGCGTCGCGTCCACCGCCGAAGTTTACTCGCGCGAGTAGAAAGAGGGTGTTCACACCAAACGCGAATTTGCGGCGCGACCAAAGAGGCGTGGCTTAGCTCTGTTGCTTGCCTCTGTGAGAGACAAGCGACGAAGCTTTCATTTCCGCTATCGACCATGGAATAAATAACCACTAGTTCTGCTTTATATTTGTTGTGGAAGTCCCAAACATGTCGGAACATGAAACGCCCTCGTATTTGGGTTCATAACATCATCCGTAGCCGCACACAGCTCGGTGAATTTCACCGACTCCTCCAGGAACAGCGTCTCGCGTATCTCCGTAAAACGATACCGATTATGCCATCCACCATGGAAATAACCACCAGTTCTGCTTTATACTTTTTGTGTAAACTCCACATATGTCGGAACATCAAACTCCATGGTGTCTGGGTTCATAATTGTATCCGTAGTCCCACAACAGCGTCTCAATGAAGCCGCTACCAGCGCTGGTTCAGGCGGAGCAGCAGCAGATTCATTCAGAAACGGGGAGAGGCGGTGGTGACGGGCAGAGCTTCTCAACGCTGATTCTCAACGCTGATTGGCTGCCGCAACTTTGCATCACGCGATTTCTCCGCCAGAGTTGGGATAATTCAACTCACGCGAATTCGCGCCGCGTCCTTCGCTTTGTTCGCCCCAGGTCAAACGTTCTGTTCGCGCCGCCTCCAACGCGTCTATCTCGCCGCACATTCGCAAATTCGCGCCGCAGCGCGTCTGTGGATTGACTTTACATGTAAACTGGTCGCGCCGCAAATTCGCGTCGCGTCCGGTGTGAACACGGCATAAGCGTTGCTGTCACTGCTGGTAAAATAAGAAAAGAAGCTCAAAGAGCGCTCACACATTTTCAGTTTGTAATGGTTGAGCCCAGCTTCAGGTTACCATTAGTTTTGCTCCTTCCTTCAGTAACTTTTTTTTCTCAGTTTCTTCCATGTTTTGCATCCTCCTTCTTTTGCTCTTCCTGATTTTCCTTAAATCCATCCCGCTGTTTCGGCATGACTCTGCTCTGTCATGCTGTTTGTGTGTTTTGTGGGATGGCTCTGTATTGAGGTCTGTGAGATCATGTCAGCTTGTTTTCAGTGCACAGACAAAGCTATTCACCTTGAATGTCAGGAAATGTCAAAACAATTAACTGAGGGGATTTAAAAATAAAACATCGAACCATAAGAGGCAATCTGAGTCACTGCGATGATCTTAAAATGTTTTGATAATCACGACTCAACAACTGCACTGTTACTGGACAAATACCGTGAGATCATGCATTTCAAGTGCCATGCCACCAATTGACAACAAAAACAGCTGAATGTCTTGTGTGTGAGACCAGAGACTCCTAATGATCTAGTCTGAAGTCAGTGATGTGTCAAGAGTCAGCAGGATGATGTAAGGCATACTGTCAGTGTGCAATATGCCCTCTTTGCCAAATGGGAGTGGGGAAATATACAAAGCAAAAAGCAGTAGGTGTTTAAAACAGCTTTACTTCATCTGGTTTACTCAAAATTCACAGAGCCAGTGCACCCCATGCACTAATCAGCATCATCATCCACGGAGGCTACTCATCACCAATGTTTTCTGATGAAACACAAATACACCACCTGCATTAGGTCCACACAGCTGCCAGAATTAGATGTGTTTGCAATTTTGAAAAGCCAAGACTATTTGTGCCAAAGTTAAATTCTTTATACACAATACAATTCAGCTCATGAGTTAGCAAGTAAATGGAAAGTGCTAACTACCAAACTACACTTTAGGACGAATGTCAAAATATTCAGACATATTTTTAGTTGAGATCCTGACACAAAAGTGGTGTATTCAGACAAACTTGTGGTCTGTGGAGAAGTATGTTATGCATCAGAAGAGGTTTGAGAAGCTTCTATTGGTACTTTTTCTACTCTCTGTCTTGTCATTGTTAACAATACTATTTTAAACTGACTACAGCTGCCTTTTAAGTTAATTTCATCAAAAATAAGATAATGTTTCCAGAATTTATCAAAGGTAAGTATGGCATTATCTTCCTCCCATACATGAGTTCCTCTCGTGAGTGAGAGCGAAAGGAAGAGAGGAGCACAGCTGAGAGCCGCTCAGTAATGTTTGTTGCTGATGAAAACCCAACATTTCCTAATTATGCTGCTTTAAAATCAAGATTTGAAATAACAAAAATGTAGGACAATATAGGAAAATGTGTTTATCAAAGAATTAGCGGAGCTTTGTGAGCTGCTATTCTTCAATAAATCAAGACTACTGATAATACTGCAAGGACCCTACAATGACAAAGAACTTCACTGATCGTGAAGAATTTTAGGGTAATGACCAACATTTTCAGCTGCTTCTTTGACCATAACATATACAGATCCCTACCAGATCAGACAGGTCGCATTGAAGCATCAAGCGTTGACACACATGTGGACAAGGCTGAGTTCAGATCTGGCGCATCAAATCACAGAAGTCGCATGAAAGATTTGTCCCTATTTTCTGACATTTTATTAATTGAAACGAATAATCAATAAATTAATGGAAAATACTGTTTGTTGCAGCCATAGCTCTGAGAATACAAAGGCACAGTGGTACTAAAAAGAGATTTAGGAGTATCCATTTATGGACATATTGGATGTGACTGAGCGTTAAAACAAGTCCCCTTCTCAGATTGTATGTGTTTATGCGCATGAGCACGTCATCCAAATAACAAACCAACCCGCTGAATAACTATCAAGATAAAATAAAAGGAAACACGAAAGAAGATTGGTGATGAAATTAAGGGCTAGACGTTGACACAACACCCCCCCCCCCCCCCCTACACACACACATACACACAATGGATGACCTTTTCTAGAAGACCTGCCCAAGTGCACCTGCTCAGTAATTGGAGAGTCACGGAGGGAGTCTGTGTGTGTGTGTGTGTGTGTGTGTGTGTGTGTCCAGTGACAACAGAGCACATTCAATTTCAATGACATTTACATTGGAGGTACTGGTACTGCAGCTGACCGTTCGAAAGTGTGTTTGTGTCTACTGAAGGAACAACAAGGCATATTACATAAATTTCCCTTTAGGTCTGACATCTATATTGTATAGGTATAATTTGTATAAAAAATAAAAAATGTGTTGTTCTCAAAGACCAGTATACAGTATTTGTTCTTTTTCTAACTTTGTTTGGTGTTTCACTATGGGAATCGCCTCGGCTTGACCAATTAAGGAAGCTCGAATGACACCAGTGTTGGGGTAGTTACTCAGAAAAAGTAACTAGTTATACGTTACTAGTTACTTCTGTAATTAGATTACTTTACTAGTTACTGCATTTGAAAAGTAACTTCACGACTAGTTACTTTACTTTACTTTACTTAAGCAAATGTCCAAATTAACTGCAAAGATACATGAACACACATCATGGCCCTTTCATCACTTTATTTTCAATTTTCAATAATAATTTATTATTAATTAATATTCATGCAGGAAGTGTCGTGTGACTCGCGCGCCACTAAAAGAGAACTTTTCGGACTAGTAAAAATGGCTCCCTCAGCTTACTAGGCTAACTTGGATTTTCTGCTTAACAGTTCACAGACGAACCGTTGAGGACACGTCGCCGAACACAGTTCCTGGTTCTAGTCTAGATTTGCTGGGTAAGTACTTCGTAAGAAGTATATTTAGACACCACATAGTATTTAGGCAGTGGTCAAGGCGAGCTGTTCTCCCGTCTACCCGGTATTTGGTTACCGGTGTCGTCGGCGACTGTAACGTTATTATCTCTGGCTAACGCGTTACGGCGATCCTACCAGGTCTCGGTTAGCATTAGCTTGCTAGTCGAGCCGAGTACCCGTAGTTCTGCTAAAGCCTCACGACGAACAAACTCTCACGGTACACTATTAGCGGGCTAAACCCCCGTTTGCTAGAGCAATTTACCATCAGGCTAACGTTATGTGCGGCTAATTGTTCATATATTTCCTTCCCTTCCCAGTTGCCATGTCGGCCGATACCCCTGCCAAAGGGTCGGAACCGAAGGCTAAAGAGGAGGCTGCATCCCGCCCGTGCCCTGCGTCATGAGTCCATCTCGGGCAGGGACCCTCATCCGATGTGCATAGCTTGCATGGGCGCTAAACACACTCAGACATCGCTGGCAGACCCACAGCCATGTCTGCACTGTGTGTCAATGCCTGAGAAGGTCCTGGAAAGAAGGCTCAGAGTGGCGGTATCCACTAAGCAGGACCCGTGCCTGTCAGGAGCCACCACAAAAGCCACAACAAGCACCTATCTGCCGCAAGTCTCTTCGAGCTGAGCGAACATGATGGATGCTGAGTGCCCGGATATGCCTCCACTTTTCGAGGAGCTCCTCGAACTGGAACCGGGTGGTGAGGACACAGAGGGCAATGCTAACTCTGACCTCTTCGACATGAATGACATGGAAGATGAGGAGGATGACTCCACATTTCCTGTCCAGCTGTCCAGACCCCCTCCGATGTTGTCCCCCCAGTGGACAGCAACTTATATGAGGTCTGCAAACGGGCCGCGTCCAAATTGGACATTCAATGGCTGGCAGCCCAGGAAGCTACAGGGGAAGAAAGAGACCTGTTTGACAGTAAAAGGCTGCCACCAACCCAACCGCCATCAAAGCAACTTATGCCAGCAGTGCCTATCTGCATGAAAGAAATGGGCAGGTTCTGGTCAAGTCTGTTTAAGAGCAAGCTTCCCACCAAGGGCTACTCAAAACTGGAAGTTGAGGGGATGAGAGAGCCACCAGGAGCGGAGCCGTCAGTGGCTTATCACCTCCACCCAGACCACCACTGTCTCTCAGCATCCTCAAACATCTCTCTGCCTAATAAAATGGAGCGCCTCACCGCCTCCGTTTTGCAGAGAATATATCGCTATGCAGCACAGTCGGTGTGCTCGCTAAATGCTATGACTCTGCTGTCCGCGTACCTCCAGGTGAGGGAGGTGACATCACCTCAAGGTGTGGCAGCCCCCTCACTGCCCAGGCAGACCAGTGGCGTGCTTTCACAGTGCATCCATGGGTTCTGTCCACTATTTCTCAGGGGTACAGACTACAATTCGCGATGAAACCATCCAGAGTCAACGGTGTGTTAGTTTCAGTAGCCACGAGCGATTCAGCCCGAGTCCTAAAGGACGAAATAGCGTCGCTGTTAAACAAACAGCCGATCAGAGCGGTCCCGAGAGAGGAAGCTCAGCAGGGTTTCTATTCCCGCTATTTCCTCATCCCAAAAAAGGGGAGCGCATCCCTGCGCCCCTTTTTAGACCTCCGTGTGTTAAACAGGCATCCACGCAAATAAACGTTCAGGATGTTAACACACAAAGGGCTCTGTCGTTTGATTCGTCCGGGAGGGGATTGGTTTGTAACAATCGATCTCTCGGACGCTTATTTTCATATCGCTATTTATCCAGCATACCGGAAGTTCTCATTAGCCCAGAGGGTGTTCAGCAAGTGCGTAGAGGCCGCTCTGTCTCCATTACGAAACAGCGGCATCAGGATATTCTCATACATAGATGACTATCTGATTTGCTCCCACTTACAGGAGACCATGCATTTACTCCTAATGGTTCAAGTACAGCTTACAATTTACTTTGGGTATGCCTTGGATAGGCGTTTTAGGCAAATTTGACAGGAACACTAACATTATCCAGTCACCTATGCTTTACTCTTTGTCTAATAAAAACACTCAGCATAAAAAAACAACTTAACTTAATGAAACACGTTTATTATTGAATTGAGTATGTTCTCTAAGCTGTCATAATACCTCATTTACTATCAACTGTGGTGTTTTCAGTGACATCTTGCAGCAGGAAAACATGGACATAAACCCTTCTCGAAAATAGATTTAAGTGCAAATGTGTAAAATGAATGCCGTATATCACCATTAGATCATTGCTTGAGAGTGTAGTCTGAGGTGAAACCATTTAATGATCATTATGTTGTGTAACAACTGCTGTAATGCATACAAACTTAGCACGAAATGGCGTATATGATAACTCAGCATCAGCTCTGAGAGTCTCCACTTTATTCATCTTGTTTGTCTACCTCTTTTGTTCTCCTCATTTAATTGGTCCCCTTCCTGTTTTCCTGCTCTTTATCTCTCTCTCTCTCTCTCTCTCTCTCTCTCTCTCTCTCTCTCTCTCTCTCTCTCTCTCTCTCTCTCTCTCTCTCTCTCTCTCTCTCTCTCTCTCTCTCTCTCTCTCTCTCTCTCTCTCTCTCTCATTCTGTCAGTCCCTGCCTTTATCTTTCAAAGGGTAATTAAGAGAGAGCTGTACAGGGAGTATGTCACGAGCATTCTGTGTCATGATATATTTGCATAATTTCTTTCAATAGCGAGGCTTTTGTCTCGTCTTCGTGATCACAGTACCTTTTGATGTGATGTTCAAGAGTGACTGTCATAATATCCACTACAGGCCTCTGTTGCTGAGTGAGAGTACCACACATTAAACAAATGTTTTCAACTGGCACATCATCATGCAGGCAGCATTGTTAGGACTTGTTTTACTTAAGGGTTCCTGCAGATTATTTTGTTTCTCATATTCTGATCACGAATACACTTCCATGACGATTGTAATATATTATTTGGGATACTAGGAATCCTAAAGCCTCACATAATCCTCCTTCAATGTTGTTAGGTCAGACTAGCGTAGAAAAGAAAGTAAAAAACCCCTGTTACATTTTACGGGTACGGGCAGTGAGTATTCAATAGTTTCTGGGCGGCAAGCTATACAGCTTCAGGAAGCCGACAGCAAGGAGCTCCGGCGGTCACCGCTGGAAGCCAACACCGACACCACACTGCTGGAGACCCAGGCTGTGAATTGGCCTGGGACAGCCAGGCAGTAAATTGAATGGTTTTACCAATGGGAATTTGGAGTTTGGAACACTTTGTCCACAGAGACTGACAAAATCCACACAAACGGAAAGTTCCTTGTACTGGCTATAATGCAATGTAACATGCATGTAAGGATTGCGACACTGATGTAATGTAACTTACACAGTAATGTAACCAAGCTTCCTCAATTCTTAAAAAGCAGATCAGAAAAGCTCAACTGGACTCCCACCCCAACTGTCCACTATACCCTATTGTGTTCCCCTTTTCTCTTCCGTCCAGTCTATCACTTCCTCTGGTTGCTTGCCAATGGATTGGATAATAATCGAGCACTGACACCTCGATGTTCTAACAGTACAATGGCAAATAAACTCAGAGGAACCTCTTTTTATTTCTCTGCTGAGAAGCAGGAGATGAACATGAACGCATATGAGGAAGTCAATACCGTAGTCATTCACGGCAAACACATTGCGAATATTCCAACGTTTTTGCAACGTTGTTGCCGTGAACGCAACTTTAACACCGCCCCCGCTGCGAAACACAAGCATCGCAAATATATCAGACAAGTTAAATGCGTCAGTATTGGGAAAATGTATCGGCAAATTTTAAGTGCTTCATCACCCAAATCAATCAGATTATATTTACGAATAAATATATACTTATGAGGATATATGTACTGTATACGCATATGAATCATGTACTATATATGTGTATATACATGTATGTGTAGATTACTATATAACTAGGAGTTTGAATATGTGCATGGGCGGATCAGTATGTATGTATTATTCATAATCAGAAATTAAATCAATTGAAGCAGTGAAAATAAATTGTGTGTGATTCTCTGTATTCTTATCACCATCACCTTAATCATGTTCTACAATAATGATATGTATGGTGTACAAATAACACTGTCATATAATTATGAGTGCTTTCAACACATCCATAAGTTTCTTAAGCGCTAAATAAACTTAAGAACAGCACGTGATCAATGTCGAGAAGCTCTCGTAAATAAATGATTCCTTGCCGGCAGAATCTATTGCGCCGCATACAGGAAGTCATAATAATGTGAGGATGGATCTTGGCGATCTGGAAGAACTCTCTCCCTATAAAACTAATATAACTAATATCGCTCCTTCATCAATGAGTGTGAGCTGCCTTTTTTGGTGGGAGTGGCCCATCTTATCCAGTGAATTTCAGTAAACCTGCCCGGGAGCAGGTTGCCCGGGAAAAGGTGCATTACCGCCACCTACTGGCGTGCCAGCTAGCAGGTATCGTCATATAGTTTAACCGTTTCTCGATTCCAATGTGATTGTGAGCAGACGCTAAACAAGCAGCCGCGCATGTGCTCTGTTGCGCTGCCTTCAGCATAATGCCTGCGACAAGCAGGCTGCAGGCTCTGCAGAGCCTGCAGCCTGAGGGACACAGGAGCTGTGCAATGAGAAAATAAGATAATAGGGACAAATTATTATAATACATGTAGTGTATTTGTGAAAAACAATTAAATTAAGCTATAACTTTTTTATTATTATTATTATTGTAAAAAATGAAAAGACAATACATAGACATATAACATCAAGAGGACGACAAAACACACAAGCCAGCAAAACATCCTATATTCAAGTACGGTGTGTGGTATAGAGTATGATGTGTGTGTCCGTGTGTGTCCGTGTGTGTGTGAGTTTATTATTTCATCTAAAAATTAAAAATAAAAACAAAAAAATAAAGTATAAATAAGAGCAGATGTACACTCACCTAAAGAATTATTAGGAACACCATACTAATACTGTGTTTGACCCCCTTTCGCCTTCAGAACTGCCTTAATTCTAAATGGCATTGATTCAACAAGGTGCTGAAAGCATTCTTTAGAAATGTTGGCCCATATTGATAGGATAGCATCTTGCAGTTGATGGAGATTTGTCGGATGCACATCCAGGGCACGAAGCTCCCGTTCCACCACATCCCAAAGATGCTCTATTGGGTTGAGATCTGGTGACTGTGGGGGCCATTTTAGTACAGTGAACTCATTGTCATGTTCAAGAAACCAATTAGAAATGATTCAAGCTTTGTGACATGGTTCATTATCCTGCTGGAAGTAGCCATCAGAGGATGGGTACATGGTGGCCATAAAGGGATGGACATGGTCAGAAACAATGCTCAGGTAGGCCATGGCATTTAAACGATGCCCAATTGGCACTGAGGGGCCTAAAGTGTGCCAAGAAAACATCCCCCACACCATTACACCACCACAGCCTGCACAGAGGTTACAAGGCATGATGGATCCATGTTCTCATTCTGTTTACGCCAAATTCTGACTACCATCTGAATGTCTCAACAGAAATCGAGACTCATCAGACCAGGCAACATTTTTCCAGTCTTCAACTGTCCAATTTTGGTGAGCTCTTGCAAATTGTAGCCTCTTGTTCCTATTTGTAGTGGAGACAAGTGGTACCCGGTGGGGTCTTCTGCTGTTGTAGCCCATCCGCCTCAAGGTTGTGTGTGTTGTGGCTTCACAAATGCTTTGCTGCATACGTCGGTTGTAACGAGTGGTTATTTCAGTCAAAGTTGCTCTTCTATCAGCTTGAATCAGTCGGCCCATTCTCATCTGACCTCTAGCATCAACAAGACATTTTCGCCCACAGGACTGCCGCATACTGGATGTTTTTCCCTTTTCACACCATTCTTTGTAAACCCTAGAAATGGTTGTGCGTGAAAATCCCAGTAACTGAGCAGATTGTGAAATACTCAGACCGCCCCGTCTGGCACCAACAACCATGCTACGCTCAAAATTGCTTAAATCACCTTTCTTTCCCATTCTGACATTCAGTTTGGAGTTCAGGAGATTGTCTTGACCAGGACCACACCCCTAAATGCATTGAAGCAACTGCCATGTGATTGGTTGATTAGATAATTGCATTAATGAGAAATTGAACAGGTGTTCCTAATAATCCTATAGGTGAGTGTATATGTATGTGCGTAAGCGTGTATGCATGTACGTGGTTTACAATTGGGTTTCAGCCTAAAAAAGACAAAAATATGGATATTAATAGAATGAGTAGAATGAGATTTGGGTCCAGAAGTCAGCATCAGGAATGATGGATAAATATAATTCCCATTTTCTTGACAGACTGTGATATTATCCTACATATTTTTGAGATACATTTTTTTAAGGAGGTGATATTAATTAACAGTGAAGTTATGGGAGGTAATTCTAGATTATTGGCCTTAATGTTAATTTTGGATTAAATGGATGATTTGAGTTGCAGATATTCCAGAAAGTGATTGTTCCCGATGCCATACTTCTGAACCAAATGGGGGAATGCAACCAGGGTATTGTTATTGAAGATATGTTTCAAATGAGTGATGCCTTTAGCAGACCATGTTTGGAAATATAGAGGTTTGTGGCTTAGAAAGTCAGGATTGTTCCATAAAGGTGTAAAATTTGAAGGCGCAAAGGTGATGTTTGTGATTTTGTGGAATTTCCACCAGGCTGTCAGAGTCTCTGCTATTGTTAGTGTTTTGAAGCAAGGATGGTGTTTGATTGATTGGCTGAGAAATGGGAGGTCTGAAATCTGAATGTCCTTACAAAATGTCTGTTCTATATTTAACCATGTGTAATCTGATTGGTTGGGGTGAATCCATTTAAGAATATATTGAAGTTGATTTGCTAGTGAGTAGTGGAAAAAATGAGGGGCTTCAAGTCCTCCTTGTGTTTTTGCTTTTTGTAGAGTTGCCAGTTTAATTCTTGCGTGATGATTGAGTCAAGAGATTTAAACCAGGAATGGGTGGGTTGAGATGGTATCATTGTGAATAGGTAATTTATTTTAGGAGGAATTGTCATTTTAACTGTCTATTCTGCCCATAGGTGATAGTGGTAAATTCATCCAGCGGAGGAGCTCGTCAGTTATTGTTTTAAGTAGTGGAGTGAAGTTGAGTGTGAACAGCTCCGACAGCCTGGGGGAAATATGTATTCCTAAATAAGTGATGACACTGGTGCAACAAGGGATAGGTGGTGTATGGGCTGCCCCATCCCAACTGTTAGTCTCTAATGGAAGAATGGATGATTTGTTCCAGTTGATGGAGTAGTCAGAGATTTTAGAGAATGATTCAATTATTTTGATAGTTTCCTGTAATGATGAGTAGGGGTTTTGGAGGAAGAGCAATATATCATCTGCATAGAGGCTAATCTTGTGATGGGTGTTAAGTGTTTGAATTCCTTTTATATGGGTGTTCTGACGAATGGCTGCTATCACTTTTAATTATACAAATATATATATATATATATATATAATAATAATACAACATTTAAATTTAAAGTTTGTGATTATGTTTAGGCTAGCAGAGAAGGCTTAGCAGGACCTGACAGCCCACCACTGCAACATGGTGAACAGGCAGAACAGTATTTACCTGAGGGGGGAATCGGATGGTACGCTGTCATTTAGAGAACCATTAAACTATGGCGAGCAGTTCTTCAAATTGCAAATGTTTGACCATAAGCTTTAAAATGTCCAACTACTCGGATAGGGAAATGTTTTGTTTTACAATTGTAAATGTCAAACAAGAAACAAAAGACTTCTTAAATAGTTGTTGTTATGATTTCTAGAACCACAGCAGAAATACTATAAAAACTTTCTACTTATTTCTTCTACTTTCTACTACTTATTTCCATCTTGTCTGTCTCTGTCAGAGTTCAAGTATTAAGCGCGTGTGTGTGTGTGTGCGTGTGTCAGTGGAGTATTTGATCATCGTGATCAGTGCAGACTCAACTGTAGGGCCTCTACCTCTTCAGCCTTTGAACATCAATGGGGCTTATGAACACAACAGCGTTTGATGGATACTAGCGTGTGTGTGCTTTGCAGCAAGCCTATATACAATATACACTTGAAAATGTCCCTCATTCGTTTCTGTTTTCATTCGTTCAGTGTTTTGTGGTTCCGTCCAACAAATGCTTGTTACATGACCTCCGAGGTTAAAAAAAAAAACTTTTACTTGCTGCTTAGGACTCCCAAAACGTTGCAGCTGCTGTCTTTGAGATACAGTGAAATCGTGGTTACGAAGTGTGTTACAGGGAGGTTAAGAGAAGATGTGCAGACTGTGACGACCGCTCAGCTGTTGAGGAGCTACTGTTGGACTCTCTGTGCCTCAACCAACAGGATAGGGAGTGTGCTGAAGGTTTAAGAGTCTCCAGAAACACAACATCTGGCCACTTGAGAGTCACTGTGTGTCACTCAATGGCGGGCCGTGGCGGCGTGAACAGCTGGCGCCCCCCTTGCAAGCTAACAGCAAGTGCTAATTAGCTCGCGAGCTAACAGAGAGCTAGCGTAGACCTGCTTTCCATCACGCCTCGGGTGGCCAGGCAGGGTGAGACGCTCCGCGGGGCGGGGAGGGGAGGACAGCAGGTCCAAGTGTTATACAGTACTGTCCACAGAAAAAGTCTGCTGCTGCTGCTTCTTCTTCAGTTTAATTGCGAATCGCAACCAACTTGACAAGGTGCACACCGCAACCTAGTGTACCGAGTGTGACAGCGATCTAGCTGGCTGTCACCATGTAGATTAATCGTCTTCTTCTTCATAGAGAGAAACAGAGGTGAAATGTGATTGGACAACAGCGTTAAGCAGAGCGCTCCACCAGCGCGCTGGCCAGTAGCTGAGGAACAGACAGGAGCTGGAGCTGTGCAATGAGAAAATAAGCTAATAGGGAAAAGTAATTATAATACATGTACTGTATTTCTGAAAAACAATTACATAATAAAATTGATATAACTTTTAATTATAAAAAAAATCACATCAATTGTCTGCATGGATATATTGAATGTGGACATTTTTGCATTTGGTCAAAGTAACCAGCGCACAGAGCAAGTGGCGTAGTATATCTAGCAACCGCAACAAGAAAGATCACAGAGTGGAGGAACACGGCTTTCACTCAGGAGGTTTGTGTCCTGTAAAAGGGTTGTTAAAACACATATTTCTTGGGGTGCAAGGCCCCAGGTGGCGTTGTTGGTTCCCTTTCATTCCCCTTTCCCATGAGACCCTGTCACATTCTGGCGTTGTCGGCAGGATACTGTTAAGGCAAAGACGTGTAGTTTTTTTTGCGTATTCCAGTTGGTTTATTAAATTTGTACGGGGTGTGTGTGTGTGTGTGTGTGTGTGTGTGAGAGAGCAAAACAGTAGCAGGCCCTGGTCGAATCCCAAAAGACAAGCCAGTAATACTCTTCTCCTCTGTACTGTTCCCTCATGGAGGAGGAACTCTCCCAGTTAAAAGACTTGGTCACCCAGCTGCAAACTGAGAATCGATTGATGTGTCAGGAGCGGGAAGTCAACCAGCCTGGGACCAGCGCCGCACCAATTTTGAATACACCTGGGAACCCTTCAGTCCATGCTCCAGTAACCGAGAGACTGATAAATCTTCCTAGAGACAGGAAGTGCCCCATGGAGGAAAGGTCTCAGCATTGTTGAGTGGGTTGAAGAGGTCCAGTTTGTACGTGCTCGTCATCTGTCACCAGCTGAGCAAGCACTTTTCATTTATGATCACTTGGAGGAAGAGACAAGGGAAAACGTTAAATACAAGTTACGGGAGGAAAGGGAATATCCTGACCAGATTCTGGCTATACTGCAGGAATTGTATGGGTGTAATAGGTCATGTGTCTTCGCAGGAAGATTGTTTTCTTCCAGAAAGCCACAAGAGGGGGAAACGCTACAAGAAGGTTCTCATGCTCTCATGTGTTTAATGGATAAGGTTGTCAAAAGGACCCCACCTGGGTTACTGAACAAAGATGTGTCTGATTGAAGCAACTCTGTCCCGGGAGCATTTGGTTTTCAGCACTCTGTTCAGGGAGGCCATCCCGGTTATGGCAAGGCAGGTAACTCCTCTGTTTGCTCTGAGCTAAGTGAACTAAAGGAAATTCTGAGGAATCAGCAAGAACAGTTGAATCAGCTTACCAGAAGTCCCTTGAACTCAGTTGAAGCCTCGCATGAAAACTGTCATTTGTAGGAGGTGCCAACAGCCTGGTCACTTTGCTAGAGGTACGTCAGAGGTATAGACGCATTCCTCCGTCAGAGTATGAGGCAGCAAAGATCCACATTCACCAGCTCCTTGAGGCCCAGGTTATCAGGGAAAGTAGTAGCCCTTTTGCCATTGTGCTGGTGAAGAAGAAGGATGGCAGCCTTCGTCTGTGCGTGGACTATCAGCTCTTAAACAGCAATGCCAGGAAATACGCATTCCCATTGCCCCATACTGAAGAGTCCCTTGACACCCTGTCAGGGGCCCGCTGGTTCTCGACTCTGGACCTGGCCGCTGGGTACAATCAAGTACCAGTCGCAGAAAAGGACAAAATGAGGGCTGCATTCTGCCCTCCCTTTGGGCTGTTCGAGTGAAACTGGATGCCATTTGGGTTGTGCAAGGCCCCAAGCACCTTCCAGAGATTAATGGAGAGGATCTTTGGAGATCAGCACTTTTATCCAAAGCGATTTATAATAAGTGCATTGATTACAAACTCAGAACAACAAGAATCAAGAAAGTACAATGTCTTCAAGAAAGTTAAACTACAAAGTGCTATAAGTAAGTGCTACTAAAGTGCTACTAAGATGCTACTTTCTTTAAGATGGGGTGCTTTATCGCAGAGTCTGCCACCCCAAGGGAGAGGAGGTCCTCCAGCTGGTACTATCCATGTGGTTCAAGAGCCAGGTCCTGCATCAGCTACATCATGAACATGGACATCAAGGCATAGAACGGACAACTAATTTGGTCACTCAGTGGTGCTACTGGCCTGGAATGCACCACTACATTAAGCAATGGTGTCTGGAGTGTGAACGTTGTCAGGTAGCTAAAAACACTCAACCGGCTGCCTGCGCCTACATAGGCCATTTGTTAGCTTCCCACTCACCTGCTGTTGACTTTACTATGCTAGAGCCGTCGAAGAATGGGATGTCCTGGTCATGACTGATGTCTTTTCAAAGTACACTCAGGCAGTCCCAACACACTAGCAACGGGCCTACACAATGGTGAAGGTGCTGGTTAATGAGTGGTTATACAAGAATGGAGTGCCAAGTCGTATCCACTCTGACCAAGGCAGGAATTTTGAGAGCACATTTGCAGTATGTGCAGCATTGAGAAAAGCCACACCACTCCCTACCATCCAGCTGGTAATGGCCAATGTGAGCTGTTCAACTGAACACTACATAATCACCTACGCACCCTGCCAGTTACCAAGAAAAGGGATTGGTCGTACTACCTGCCAAAAGTGACTTTCTCCTACAACAGTCCACCGGTGAGTCTCCATTTTTCTTGATGTTTGGGCAAGACCCTCAGTTACCTGTCGATTTCTTTTTGCGCAGAGTTCAGGAACCTGTAGCTGGTAGCACTCATGATTGGATTGTGGAACACCAAACCCGGCTACGACATGCTTTTGAGGGTGGTTCCATGCACCTCGAGTCTACAGCTGCTCAGTGAGATGTTCCCCTGCAGGAAGGTCAGTTGGTCTACCTCCAGGATGTTGGCGTCAGAGGCCGTCATTAAATCAAAGACATCTGGAGCTCGGTGGACTACAAAGTGCTGAAGGCCCCAGCAGTTGGAGGGTTAACTGTCCTAGTGAGCCACCCAAGAGACTGAACCCCCTCCAATGGATGAGTCCTCACTGGATGGTAAATGGTTTGCGCTCGTTCCTGGACGGACTACTGCACCAGTCGATTTCCAGACAAATTGACTACCGAATACAGTCGGGGCTGTTCCAGGTAACGTTGAGACATCCAGAAGAAGGACCCCACACACCAATGCCAGGAGGCATCCTAACCTTTTCATATTGGACCATATAACTAAAATTGACTTGACTAGTAGCTTTACTATGAGCGGCTGTTACTGAATATGTTGTTGAACTCTGACACAGGAGTCATCGGCTAAATAGGCAGGGTCACTGTACAACATAAACTTCTGTTAATGCGTGCTAATTATTGGATGCCTGGTGTAGCCTCCGGAAGAACTCAGTTCAACAACTTCTCTCGTTCTCTATATTTATTTACTAAATGATCACAAGCAAAGTAGTCAGCGCTGCAATTGCAAAAGCAGTGAGTGGTACAGCCAACACGCAGGTTGGGTCAAGAACAACTGCCCCACAAACGTAAGTGGGGCCTTTCATACACAGGTTATCGTCACAGGTTCGTCTCGCCTCGTCCTAACATCTGATTCGCTCTATCCTGTCAAGAGGAGGAGAATCCCGTGTTCTCATCTTTTCTCACAAGACTGGACCGCGCAACGACCAGTCTGCTTCTCTAATGTCAATATACTGATAAACAGTTGTGAGTGTTGAAGTGTGCAGGCGTGTGACTGACTTCCCTTGAGAACTGGACATTTCATAGACACAACCAACTCCAGCTGCATAGCTGTGTTATACTGACCTCGCTGACCTGAACTTTAATAGACATGAAGAGTAATGGAGAATATCTGCAGAATATAAGGATTTATATTATCACCTGAGTCTTGCATGTTAGGTCGCAGTTAGCAAACGGCAAGATAATTCAACTCAATGGAAATTAAAATCCAAGAAGCCTATTTTGAGCAGAAAATGCAGTTTTTATATTCATTATGAACAGTATTATTGTTATATCTCTTTACTTTTTAAAACCCTTCATGTCTTCATGCATAAGTTCAGTCTTTCTTCAGCTGGTTTGTGTCACACAAGTTGAAATACATTATTTACAGTTCTTGCTCAGCAGGGCGCCCTTAAAGTCATTAAAAGTTCTCACAGCGTGATATAACTGAACTTCTGATAGATTTGTGCTGAGCTCTTTGAAGAGACAGTGTACAGTATCACATGAATTCTTCACGCATTATGGGAAGATGTGGCAATTTCACGTCAGCTGTCATCTTTGATAAGGTTAAGACAGTCTGCCAAAAGCATAAAGGACGTCTTCTGCCTTTTCCAAAGATCTCTGGGCTAAAAAGATTTCGGAGGTATCGATACCAATTCTTAGCCACATTTCGTTTGAGATGAAGAAAGAAAAGAACTTGAATAGATTAAATGTTCCGATTGTTGAAACTGTCATGTGTAATTGTGATTATTAAACACAGAAGCAGGAAAGGTTGGTCCTTTGCAGTTCTTGTATTGTTTTAACAATTTACAGATTGGTTCTATTTAGGTTTATGCAATATGAAGATATAAGACTGCCTTTACAAAGAGAATGTTTGTATTGTGCTGTAGTACACATTCTATCAATTCATTTTTATGGCTCCAGTGTTTCACCTGATTTCCCCAAAGGAAATTAACACACTACCTCTACTTTAAGCTGCTAAAGTCTGTGACAAGCAAGGAGTATAGATCTAAAACCCCAAGACATTATCATTTAGCAATCTGTTGTTAGTCATTTGAAAGCTCATGTTTCACCGAGTGTGCTCTCCTCACACTATCAAAATCAAATTTATGACAAACAGGCTTGGTAGTGAACAACACGCTAAAATTCTGATGGATTCTGTGTTTTTGTGTTTCTAGCTGAGGTTGACCAAAGCATAGTCATTTCAACAGATCAGTGATGCTGTTTTGCTCTTATTGTTCTTTGAGAACGTGGCCAGTGATTAAATGCAGCACAGATGCGTTTCATGTGGAGTGAGCACTGTGCCAAATATTGTTAAAAAATGATCTTGTTGATTGTCATGAACTGGTCATATTGTAACTATTACTGCTGTCTAATTTATGCCAATGTGAAAAGTAGTTTGTGTGAATTTAGAAAAGCAACAGGTAAATATTCCGGAAAGTAACTGAAACATATTGAAAGAAACTTTAAACTGAGTAAATATATGAAATATATAAATATGAGATTATTTCTGTACCTGTACCTTCTATTATGGGTGCCATGGACACTTGGAGTTGTTTCTTTCAGTGAAAAAATCAAGAACCTGTGATATTCATCGGCCTCAGGCCTCAAACATCCCCAGAAATCTGCGGTTTGAAGTCTGCTCGGTGACATGTTTCAATTACAGCTCTGGGGTCCTTAGCTGACGTCCCACTGGGATGAGTTTTGGTCGGGTCTGTGACTTTCACTGCAGTGCATGTCGCCTCCCTTCCCTTCTATACTCAGCCAGTCTCATCTACCAGTTTATAGAAATGATGCAACAGAGTAGAAGGGAAGAATGGCACCTATTTACCTAGAAATGAATGATGTGGAAAATATTTTACCTTTATTCCTGACTCAAGGAAGTTTACAAAGAAATCAAGTAGATTCAGACATTTGGCACATAATTTGCATTTGTAGAGATAACAGATATGACAGAGTATTGTTATGTCAGACAATTATGACACTTGATTACTGGTCCTTTATGATTAATACTAATACAAATAGTAAAAATATATTTATATAGCACTTGTGTTGTGTAAATATAGTTTGTTTAATATGCTTTGTTGATGGTGTTGTTGAATAAGCTTTGATGGGATTTTTTTGCCACGTCACCACCAATCGTATTTAACTAATGTGTTTATATTATTTGGCAGCACATAATTGTTTACATGACAAAGTTTTTTACAAGAGCTTCTTCATAGATCTAGCTTCTTAATTTTGCTATAAAAATGCACCAGATTGATGCATCTAATTTTATGTTTAGTCTCTAGAGGAAAAATCCTAATGGCTCGGTGACACCATAAGATTAACATTTTAGATTTTTTGTAAAATGTCTCGACAACATTCTTGACTTTTCATACAGCAGGCTCTGATTGTACTTATCTACTTATATATCCTCCTCTACAGACGCCTCCAAACCAGTGGCGTCTGGTGGCATTTTTTTTTGGTAGGGCCATCTAATCCCAGTATGATGCAATGCAAAAAAGGTATCACGCATTACTACTTTGCAGTTAAATATTTAACATTTATTCCAACACTTTGACATAATAAGGACATCTTATTAATACAATTCAGTATATATATATATATATATATATATATATATATATATATATATATATATATATATCATGGCGCATACCCCTCCGAAAGACAGCCCTGCACTTGACTGATGATTCGTGGAAAAAAAATAACCATATTTTCCGTAGCTTTCGACATACAATGAGACTTCCTTTTTTATCGTTGCGAGCCGCCTTAAAAATAAAAGCATCTCATCTTAACGCAGGTAAAACACAAACAAAAACCACAACATTGATTGACAAACAGTTTCTAAAGCCAGTTTGTCAGGACTACTGTAACTCCCTCCTGGCAGGTCTATCTGCTAGTGCCATCCCACCTCTGCAGCTCATCTAGAATGCAGCAGCTCGACTGGTCTTTAACCTCCCGAAATTCACCCACACGACTCAACTCCTCCGCGACCTTCACTGGTTACCGCCGCATTCGCTTCAAAACATTGGTACTTGCGTACTGTGCTCCGAACAGATTGGGTCCTATCTACATCCAGGACATGGTAAAACCGTACACCCAGCTCGTTCGCTCCGCTCGGCTTCTGCCACTTGGCTTGTAGCTCTGTCAGTGCGAGCTAAACACTCAACAAAGTCACGACTGTTTGCTGTCCTGGCTCCTCAATGGTGGAATGAGCTCCCCATTGACATCAGGACAGCAGAAAGTCTCTACATTTTCCATCGCAAACTAAAAACACATCTTTTTTGACTATACCTTGAATAAAGAAGGTAGCGTCATAGTAGCACTTTAGTAGCACTTACTACTGTACTTTCTTGATTCTTGTTGTTCTGAGTTTGTACTCATGGTGGAATTGCACTTATTGTAAGTTGCTTTGGATAAAAGCGTCAGCTAAATGTAATGTAACACAAATTGGGTAACTTACTTAGCTTATCATATACCGACAGCATGCCTTCCAACATCTCGTTTTGTGCCGTCTTTAAAAACGTTGTCTGTTAAGGTGCACTCGTCATGCAGCGAGTCTCGTCTTCATGCAAGGCCAGCTCAAAAGCCCCACAAAACTTCACACGATCAATTGTCTTGGATAAAATGTGCCCGTTTTTATCCACCTCATTGTGTTTCTTCGCCACAGCACGCCGTCCGTGGGTAGCAATGTTGACTTAGCTTGATATGCTAGTTTAGTAGCTTCCATCTATTATCCGACGCTTATTCGGAGTCGGGTTGCAGTGGCAGCAGGTTCAGCAGACCAACCCAGGCTTCCCTCTCACCCGCAACACTTTCCAGCTCATTCTGGGGGAATGAGGCCAGTCGGGATATATAATCCCTACAGCGTGTCCTGGGTCTTCCCCGGGGTCTCCTACCAGTTGGATGTTCCTGCTTAGTAGCTTGATGGAGCTATATCCATGCGTGTCCTCCTTGTGTTCTCATGTTTTGCTTCATGTCCCTTACTCCCGTAGCTGTCCATGCTGGATCGGTCCACGTTGATTTAAAAAGCAAGCATGGAAATTAAAATACGGCGTTAGCACGACTGCATCCAGCAGCTAGCTTAACCAAACCATCCTGTTGTAGTTTAGCAGTCTCCACAGAAGCTCAAGCTGCTCCCTTTCAACACAGTCTGTTGTCTTATGGTGAGGTCAGGTTGATCTGGGACAAGGTGTTTTACCTGTAGTTTCTCCGCCAAGGTTCTTCTCTTAAACGGGTGTTGGAGGAGAGATTTTACAGAGTTAGCGTTTGGTCTTCTTTGGAGAGCAGTGCTCGCACTCGCCGCTGTCATGTTGTTAAAATCGGTGGCGCCTCGAAAGACTAGCCCTGACAAGCACGAGAGACGGGAACACGCACCCTGGGGCCAACTGAGAATGGCCCCTCCGTGAGTCTGTTTTAGGGCGCTAATTGGATAAATTGTATGTAACTCATTATTATCTTTTATCAGTGATTGGCTAATCTGCTTATTAAACCTGTCTTTCTTGGGCAAAATGGACCTGGCCCCACCACGTGCACGGCGCAGTAGAGACGTGCACGGGGCAGCTGAGAGGTGCACTAGCGAAGAGGAAAAGCAGGAAAAGCATATATTTGGCGCAACTATCCTATTTTACAAATATTATTGGGTATATTCCATATCTCAAAAACACAAATATTGACAATTTGTATAATTTATTCATATTATTATAATTTTGATAATACATCATTTTATAAATATATACAGTATATATATTTTTTGCTGGCTCAAGGTGGGGCCAGGCCCCGTGGCCCTCTATTGGCCGTCCGATTATTACCAGTATGAGTAATATAAGGAGGTAGTGAATTCCAAGCAGTAATTGCACGAAAAATAACAGTACGTTCAAGGAGGTTTGTTCTTGGGGTTGGAGGTATCAAGTGACCTAAGCTAGCGTTCCTTGTGTGATGGTTATGTCTGTTAGATGTATATTGTAACTGATTGAAATATTCAGGTGTCTGTTTAAATACTACCTTCCTGAAAAACGTGAGAAGGCTTTAGTGAAGTAGAGTTTAGGTATAGGAGACATAACACTACAATATGTATGTATGTATGTATGTATGTATGTATGTATTTCCTGGCTGCATCTAAAGCTTTTGACCAAATTAATAATGGTGATATGTTTGTCAAACTACAAGAGCGAGGGGTCCCTCCATATTTGATAAGGATTTTGAACTTTTTGTTTTTGCATGAAACCATGCAAGCTAGATCAGGTAAGATAAGAGTGTATCTGCACCCTTTCGAGTGACCAATGAGGTGTGACAAGGTGGAATACTGTCACTTTCTTATCAATATAAATGGAGGATCTCTCTAAAAAGTGAAAAGAGTGTAAAACATCTGATGTATGCTGATGCCCTGTGCCTATTATCAGACGTGAAAATCTTCAACAATTCTTTTTAACGCTTCCTTAATTATCTCCGAAACCACAGCGTTGTTTAACTTCATTTAAAGTTCTACAATACCGCAACCCTTGTGAGAAGATATATATCATTTGGAAAATAATTAAAGTAACCGTTAAGTTTGAGTACTTACGACCCTACGTCCTGGACAAACACATCTCTGTAACCGTACGGGCTTGTGGGATTCTAACAAAGCAATCCATAGCCTTATAAACCCTATAAGTACCTGAACGACAACAAAACGGCAAACAGTTGTTGTTTTTTCGCTCCCTCTGCACATTTCCGTGCCCTGTGCTCGGTGAGAGAAGGCGTTCCCATAGAAAAAGTTATTTTTCCATTTTTTAACCGAACGACACAGTTTTTTTTACTAAAAATAGCTGCCAACACCCCTAAACTTCGTTTTCCTGTGACTCTTTTCAGATTATGATTATTTAGGTCATAATCTTTCCAAAAAGTTGTCTTATTAGTATGTGGGATGTTGGTAAGGGTCTGAACCATGGAGGTGGTACAAGTCGGCGACCGCTCCAAAAGACATGTTTGAGAAATCTTTCTTAGATCATGCTGGATGTTCATAGTTGTGATCAAAATATGGTATACATTTTTTTTTTTTTGAAAATATAATTTTTTTTCCACACAAAAAAATGATATAAAATAATACAAGTAATAAAACTCAATGGGGTTCATGCGACTACTTGAACACGGGGAACAAAAGTACAGAAGGAAAAACGACCCATGGGCCTGTTGGAGTTTAAAAGGTTAAAGCGCTGGGTGACAGCAAACCCCTCAGTCTGCTCACGGTACGGCCTGCAGTATTTGAACTCTAAAAGGAGTGTTATCATGATGGCTAAAACAAAGGAGGATCAGAAGCAAACCTTTTTTTTTCATGGTAGGCCAAGAGCTAAATGTGGTTAACAAAGGGAGATATTTGGGTCACATCATCAGGAATGACCGGTGACGAGGACGATGTGCAACTCCAATGTTGCAAACTATATGCATAAGCCGATATGCTGCCATAAACATTTGCCATGTGTACACAAGATGTTAAAACTGCTCTCTTTCAAGCCTACTGTACACTCTATACAGCCCACGTGTGGTGCAGTTATAGTAAAGTACAAATAAAAACGATTTAGGTAGAATTTAATGATGCTTTTAGAATCTTGCTCAAGCTGCCAAGATGGACAAGTGCAAGTCACATGTTTAACTGAACAACACAAAGTGATACAAGGTATTCTTGTTTATTCTTGCGTCTCGTTTCCTCATATTGTATTTATTTTTTTGTTGTTGTTTTTTTGGTTCTCTTCTTTCTCTTTTTTTATGTGGACTTGTGTCTGAAGAAATACAATTGAATATCTCTTCTCGCTGACTATTCTTTTGTCTGTATGCTTTTCCAACCATTACACACTCAGGGCATCATTGTTTCTCACTGAGACAAGATCGCATTTGGCAGCTGTAATTACACTTTAGCACTGCAGTGTGGACGGAAGGTTTCAGACAAGTGATAATTACTGAATTGAAATAGTCGGTCTTGCAGCTGCAGTTTATATCCATTTTAATTTCCATACTGTAATTTTCAAACTATCGTGTGGAACATCACGTTGGAGATGATGGCAGGGTGAGGATGCAGCCGTCCACATTTAGCTGGAATTGTATTGTGATTATCGTCTGCATGGCTGAATGGTTGTGCAAATGACAGATTGACAGTTTGAGTTGTCATCCTTTGAGCCTTTTCAACTAAGGATCATCCAAGCTGCTGCATTTATGCAACACTTGTCTGCTCACAGATGGATTAGTGGATTCGTTATAACTGTGCTTGGCATATACAAATAGTTCATCAGAACCTTGTACTAGGTGTTAATCATTTTTAACTTTATTTTGAGTGTGCCAAGTCAAATTCAGCAAACACTGTTAAATTCAGATAACTGTGTAAAAGGCCAGGCTAAACATGATGAATGCCAACTGTGTGCAAATAAGAATTGTGAATTGGCATCATTATTTTCAATCCCATGATATTATATCAAGCGGCCCCATATGTCCTGTATTGAAGTCTTACTTTTGTAGATCCCTAAAGGAAAGTATATCTTTTTTAACAGTGTCAGCAGCAGAATTAAGAGACCTGCTGAACCAAGAAATGGGTAAAAAATAAGGAGCAGTGCCAATGATGTGTTACCCGAGGGTCATATTGATTCAAATAATAAAGAAATGGTTCAATATGAAAAACATTTTGCCACAGCAAGGCGAAGGAAAGGGCTAAATGATAAATAAAACACATTTTCGCAAGAAAAGGTGGAGCTGAGAGGTAGAAAAGCCCTGCAGGAAAGATCTGATACAGATATGCTCACATGGTTAGTGGTAAAAAAAACACACACACATGCCACCGAGAACACATCACACTACATTATGCGAAAATAATAACTGTGATTAATCATGCTCTGTCAGAAAGTATGAATACAAATGCATGGACATACTATTGAGAATAAATAACTGTATCCTCTTTTTCTGTCAGGTGGAAGTACATATGCACTGACATATTTACAAAGGAGTTGTTTCAAACTATGTTGGGCTGATGGTTCACATGATCAACATGTCTGAAAAGTCAGGTGTAAACAACATTCCAAAAGTGTGCAAACATTATAGATATGAATAGCTATAACACGTTCATCATGCCAACTTTAAAAAGTGTTGATACTAGTGTTGAAAAGTGTTGATGCTTGAGCCCTCATTTAACTATACACTTGCCCACGGGGAACTCCCACCATCTTGGAAAGAGGCTGTAATAACAGTGATTCCTAAGGGAAAGAACAGTGATACCGGCTCTGGTTACAGACCTATATCAATACTTAATATAGACTACAAATTATATACCTCGATTACTGCAAAAAGATATGAGTACTTTATGAATGATATTATAGATGAAGACCAGATGATGCTTCATCAAGGGGCGTCAAACCCAAGATAACATAAGGAGAACCCTACATATAATTGAACATATTAACCATAAAAATATCAATGCAGCCTTAATAAGTCTTGATGCAGAAAAGGCATTTGACAGTGTTAACTGGACTTTTCTGTATCAGGTACTTGAGAAATTTGGACTAAATAAAAAAGCTGTTCAATGTGTTAAAACACTATACCAAAATCCAACAGCAAGGATAAAAATAAATGGCAGTCTGACTGATAGTATATCACTAGTCCATCAGGCAGGGATGCTGTCTTTCACCGACTCTATTTGCAATTTTTATAGAGCCTCTCTGGCACAAGCAATTAGGCAGAATAAAGACCTTAACGGGATAAAGGCTGGAAAAGAAGAACACATCATTGGGCTTTTTGCAGATGACGTGATCTGTTACCTAGAGGAACCTGACAAATGTCTGCCTATATTAATCAACCAACTTGAGACGTTTGGCTTTTACTCTGGATATAAATTGAATTTTTTTTAAACAGAGATTTTAACACTAAACTACAAACCATCCGAAACTATACAACAAACTCTTAATTTAAATTGGAGTTCTAAAAAAAATGACATATCTCGGGATAACTTTAACAAAAAGTACTGAGGATCCATATAAAGCCAACTATATTAAAGTAGATCAGGACATTAGGAGTGATATGGAGAGATGGGCTGTTCTCCCACTAGATTTCAGTTCACGGATAGATACCATAAAAATGAGTACACTTCCAAGACTCCTCTATTTCTTTCAATCACTACCAATTGAGATCCCTGAGAAACAATTTAGAGCCTGGGATAAAATTATTTCAAAGTTTATTTGGAACCTGTCCGTGACCTTCATGGACAAGATATCTAGGCGCAGCCAGGGGGCGGAGAGGATCCGGTTCGGGAGTCTCGGGATCGCCTCTCTGCTGTTCGCGGATGATGTGGTCCTGTTTGCCTCCTCGGACTGTGACCTCCAGCATTCACTGGGGCGTTTTGCAGCCGAGTGTGAAGCGGCAGGGATGAGAGTTAGCGCCTCCAAATCTGAGGCCATGGTGCTCTGCCGGAAACCGGTGGATTGCTCCCTCCAGGTGGGGACAAACTGCCTACCCCAAGCGAAGGAGTTCAAGTATCTCGGGGTCTTGTTCACGAGTGAGGGTAAGGTGGAGCGGGAGATCGACAGACGGATCGGTGCGGCTGCAGCAATAAAACAGGCGCTGTACCGGTCCGTCCTGGTGAAGAGGGAGCTGAGCCGGAAGGCGAAGCTCTCCATTTACTGGTCGGTCTATGTTCCAACCCTCACCTATGGTCACGAACTCTGGGTCGTGACCGAAAGAACGAGATCTCGGATACAAGCGCCGAAATGAGCTTCCTCCGCAGGGTGGCCGGGCTCACCCTTAGAGGTAGGGTAAGGAGCTCGGACATCAGGAGGGAGCTTGGAGTCGAGTCGCTGCTCCTTCGTGTCGAAAGGAGTCAGCTGAGGTGGTTCGGGCATCTAGTCAGGATGCCTCCTGGACGCCTCCCATTAGAGGTTTTCCAGGCACGTCCAACTGGTAGGAGACCCCGGGGAAGACCGAGGACACGCTGGAGGGATTATATCTCCCGGCTGGCCTTGGAACGCCTCGGGATCCCCCAGAATGAGCTGGAAAGTGTTGCGGGTGAGAGGGAAGCCTGGGTCGACCTGCTGAACCTGCTGCGACCGCGACCCGACCCCGGATAAGCGGCTGATAATGGATGGATGGATGGATATGGAACAGCCAAAGGCCAAGAGTCAAATATAAAACACTACAGATTGGAAAAAAATAAAGGATGCTTGTCACTACCAAACCTTAGGGCATATTTCTATGCAGCTCAAATTAGACCAGTAATCTATTGGTGTACCAACGACTATGAAACAAAATGGAAAAACCTAGAACGATACGTAGAAGGAAGGGAAATGCAAAGCCTTATTGGAGACAAAAATATAGCAAACGATTTGCTTGGAACAGATGGATGCTGTCACTCGATTTACATTAGAGGTGTGGTTCAAATTGGTACTGAAATATAAATTAGAAGAAGAACTCAGGCTTCTACGATGGATTGCCTATGATAGACATTTTATTCCAGGTACTCTCGATCAGAGGTTTAAACAATGGATTCCATATGGAATAACAGCAATATGCACAGTAATTAAAGATGGAAGTGTTGTGAGTTTCCAGGAGCTGAAAGACAAATACTCATTAAATAACAGGACTACTTCAGATATCTACAATTAAGGGACTTTTTTGACAGAAATAAAACATAAAATTAACTTGGGAAAAAAAATGGGATAATTAGAACCATAATTGGAGCACACAACTCAAAGAAATATAGAAACAACTATATATCAAAATCTGATGGAAAAATGAGGAAATACAACATTTTATGTAAAACTGAAATGGGAACAGGAACTTAGTGTGAATATTACAGAGGATGAATGGTTGAATATTTGGAAGATACAACATACCTCAACATCTGCGCGAACTTGGAGAGAACACTGTTGGAAAAATATAATTAGATTCTTTATTACTCCCCAAATTACAAACAAATGTCTGTCTATTGATCAACCATGGAGGAAATGTGGGGCAGTAAATGTAAACCACTCCCATGTATTTTGGCTATTTACGGAAATTGTACAGTTCTGGGGAAAGGTCCATATGGTTATTGTCAAAATTCTGGGCTATGACACACCTAAGTCTTGTATGTTCCTATACTTTGGTAATATGACAACAGACACTGTGTTAAAGGAAGACAGATATCTGCTGAAAATTCTGCTAGCAGCTAGTAAAAAGGCTATCACAAAGAGATGGCACACAATAGAACCACCATCACAAGATGGATGGTTGAACATTGTGAGTGAAATATGAGATGGAACTGTTAACCCACAGAATAAGAGTGTGGGAGAAATGGACGATGTTTACATGTCAACAATAGAGAACA
The DNA here is from genome assembly GCF_910589615.1 of Taurulus bubalis. Lineage (NCBI taxonomy): Eukaryota > Metazoa > Chordata > Actinopteri > Perciformes > Cottidae > Taurulus > Taurulus bubalis. The sequence continues at coordinate 12,133,922 of NC_136599.1, read as the reverse complement.
AGACTTGTCATGTTTTTGAGAGGACAGAGCAAACCAGACCCTTTTTGTCGTAGTTATTATTGTTAGTTTTTCATTTCTGTATATATGTTTTTCTGTTCGCAGTGAAAAGGCAAAAAAGTGTTGATATGTCAGTGTTGTGTATGCAGCTTGTTGAGTGGCCTCAAAGTAGACCAAGCTTACATCTACTCCCTCTCGCCTTTAGACCAATTCAGGATCTACGTAAATACAAATATGTTTTTGTTTCAAAAGTTGAACCATTGCATGCAGCTACCCACTTTACTGGAAAGTCCATTACCGATGTTGAGCGGAAAGAAACATTTCGATGTAGAGCAGCAGATGGACTTGAAATCAGCCTTCTTTTGTCCAACTGCACAAATCATTCTGCAAAGTGAAGCTCAATCAGTGAAGTGACAATAAGCAAATGTGAGGATTAGAATGTGTGATCTGTGAAAAAATTAAGTGTCCGATTGAGACTCTGCAGCTGATTGTAATAATAAAAAATGATGACTGAAAAATATTGATTAACCTTTCTAATAATTCACATGGATAGGGAGAGCCAATACACCTAATACAATCATGTTCATCAGGTTGATTGGATGATAAAAAACCTACTTCTAATGTTGATTAAATACTAAGATAATGTGTGAATCTAATTTGGATTCTGGTAAGATTTTATTGATCACATTGACATTTGCGATATATTATTACTTTTAAATGAGTTTGCCTTAAGGTCAGTGGATGGATGGATTTGTTTTGTTTATACCAACCTGCAATAACTTAAAGTGTTCCAGCCCAGTCTCCCTCAGTGTACGAATGACACGCCAATTTGTATGTCATTTTGTGTGCAATAACAACTTAATTTGTGTTATTTAATGTCGTCGGTACTGACTGCAATTTATACGTATTTGTGTGAATATGCTACGCACAGAGCACATTTTTTGATTATTAACTTTAATTTCTCTTACATGGGGCAAACAGTCCTAAATTCAGATAACTGTGTCTGTGACCAGTGTGAACATGTGAGTCTCCATTATCTCTCCCCCACTGTTCTACTTCTTGCCAGATCCCAAATAATTATTGTTTTGACAGAATTTGAACAGGTGGCACTGCACTGCTGTCACAGATTAAGACCTGTAATCATTAAGGGAATTTATGCCATAACACATTTTATCTGTGAAATATATAGAATTATGATGTTCACATGATAAAGCAGCATGGTTTATAAATAGTTGTCAACGAGCTGCCGGCTCATCTACACTTTAATGCCTCAACTGTAAAAGATTCAGAGCTTAGGTAGATTCTATCTACCTAACAGACTTATTTATACAGACAGAGCGTATCAATTAATGGACACACATTTTCTTTCGAGTGTCAGTTTTTGTTGCTGGAGTTCGGTGAATTATTCATTTTTCATCTGAAAGCACTGCGGTATGAATAAAGATTTCCCCAAAACCATTAGTGTTTATAGTTTCCCGCTTGTGATTTATCCCAGGAGCTGCAACATGTTAATCACTACCATTGATCGTGCGGGCCTTACGGAACGGGAGGTGAAATAATTGAATGCCTTGATCTTTATTTACAACAGAGGACCTTTAGTGAACAGGTCTGCAGCAGTTATGTGCTTAATTGTCCTTGTACACATACAAACACACCATTATACATGATGTATGCATTACAGGATTATGGCTACTGAATGCCTCCACATGCACAAGCACAGACACACAAAAACACACCATAGGCAAATGAGTAAAAGGTGGGAAAAAAAAGTCAAAAGCTGTATTTACTTATTATCTTAAGTTGAGCTGGAAGCCAAATTACTCAAGTTTGTCTCACATTTGTCAAACTACACCTCAACATAATCTACTGTTTGTTTAACATATTAATCAAGGTCACATGTTTCGTGTAAGTGATTCATGTCTTCAGTTGTATGTCTAACAAGTCACAATCTCAGTCAACGGTTGCTAAATATAAAGAAGGGGGAGTCTGGTGCTCCAATATAATGGAAAGGGTTGTATTGAAGCAAGGTAAACCGGTGGAAATATTCTAAATATATCGTACGCTTTCCAATTTTTTTTTTTGGGTGGGCTTAAATTAAGGTGGCTTGAATGTTTTTTTGCTGCTCCCGTCCACAGATGCTTCAAAAATCCACTCCAAAAAATCTGAACGTCTTTCAGTTATTTCTTTATTTTAAAAAATGGAAAAGAGTGATGGAATCAATCTTTAAAGTCCTTAAGATTTCACTTCACTGCAAAGCTTGTTGTGATAATGAAATCACTAAGAGGCACTTTGAATAAGATGCAGGGACAAGACAATTTATTTGGAAAGCTGAGTGCGTAATCACTTGTTGACAGAAAGAATTTCAGCTCAATTTGAATAACGTTTGATCACAAAACAGAAAGCACTGAACACCTGAAGGACGATGAGAGATTGCAATTTTCCTTCTTTCCTCGAGTACGACATCTGATATGATTTGAATTTTACATAACTATTATTTCTCCTTAACAGGGAAACGTTTTTTCTCAGCACACACTCTGTAATGTATTATACATTTTTTTATTGTGCTATTGGGTACATCCCAAGTGTAAAAAAAAGAATAAAGAACAGAATTAATTAAAGAATGCTTACACTTTAGAGAGCCTTCCAATAATTTGTCTGACGATTGTCTACCCTTTCCAACAAAAGTTCCAGAATATCGGCATCACTCCAGTTAGACAGTTAAAATGTTCAAAAAACTGCAAAATGTACATCGCTAGCCTTTTACATTTGATTTAAAAGTAGACTTCAAGTATCAGAACTATATGAACATTCAGGCCCTTATGTGGCTCAAAGGTGTACTGCAGATATACATGTTAAATAAAAGACAACAAATTCTGTACATTTATTTGGCAAGCCTAATAAAATATCCTATGACCCACCTGTTGTCTTTGGGAATTATTGGTCGAAGTATTTCAGGATTGGAGTAAATGTGTGAACGGCTGTAGTGAGTTTAACAACACAGAATACAACTGAAACAAAAGTGATAGAATGTGTAAAAATGTCAAAACACAAATAAAATTACAAAGCAACATGGCCATGTTCTAAAACGTTTCAGAAAAATACACTATGAAAAAGAAAGCTTTCGTCTGTGCCTGTGAAACAATAGTCCATTTACATGGCTCTGTTTGATGTCATAATAAAGTACAATTTAATATAACCAGATTTGGCTTGTTTTTAAAAGATGTGGACCCAGGTCTGTATAAAATATAGCAACGATAGTCAGCAAATGATAGTTAAGATTTATTCAGCTGACATTGACCAGCTATCCTCAAGCTCAGGACTTCCCATATGGCTATAAACTTACCTAGGAGAGCTCTATTAGTGCTAGTAGTAATTATATCAGTGGGACAAAAGTCACAATGGAGTGAAACTAATGAAAAACAAGAAACTGTTATATTTTAGCAAGGCCTTTTTTTAATCAGAGGAGCAGCACATTTCTGCAAATGGATCTTTCCCCTGTGATTCTCAATTGAAATCCCCAAATCAGCTTGCTCCTATGCATGTTGGTTTACTGATAAAACCCACAGCAGCTGCTCATCCGTCAACTGAAAATCAATTGTGGGTCAATTAGTAGAGAGACTGGTGTGGACGTGAGGTGAAGCACGTGCTGTCTGTCAATAAGTCATAATGAGAGACGACACATTGGATCAAATCCAAATTAAGAGGTGATTGCATTTCTTCACAAACCATCCGAGGTTTGCTTCTCAAAGGCAATCCAAAGTGGGCTTTGAAACCATCCGGGTTTGTCGGTCTCAGTGCAATATCTGGACATTACAAGCCTGAATCTTGATGCATTTTGACATAGTGTGGAGATGTGTAAATGTAGTATCACTGAAATAAGCATCTTTTTTTTCTCAATAATCTTCAGGTCCCGTCTAACGTGATGCAACTTGATTAACCATGCACTACATTTAGTAAATATCTTCACTGCCTTGATAACACACATAAAACATACAATCTTTAACTTGATGACGACACACAAAGACAACACATTCGGAGCATTTGCAAAACATCTCCAACTTGATAACACCGAAAACATGAATTTTGACACACGCAAAGCCTTTGGAAGACTGCTTCACCACCTTGATGACTTGTACACACAATTGAGAAACGATTTTCAACTTGATGAAGACACAAGAAGAAATCAATTTGACGACACATGAGTATTCAGAAAACATCTACACCTTGACGACACACAAAAACGTCAATTTGGCGACACATGCAGAGTATCACCAACCTGACGATACATGTGCAGCATTTACAAGCACATACACGCACACAAACAGTAGACATCCGCATTAAATGCAATAACCCATAAACAACTAAATCCAATAAACAATCATATTGAAATAGGACAATACAATCCAACATTGTAAATAAGCTTAATTTTGATGGTTACAGCAGGAAACAATCTCTGTGTTGAATACTGAAATCATTTCATTAGTCTCTTTCAAAGGACAGTTGGTACAATTAGTGTAGTCTATATGAGGCAGCAGCTTTAGCACTGGCTCTAATGCCCCTAAAGTGCCATTTTAACTACTTTATTTGCACAATCACTTTCTTAATGGAAAATAGCGGATGTCTTACTATACTCCAGTACATTATTTTTTGAAAATGTGCCCTCCAGTGAATAACGCAAATTAAATTTCATAACTTCAACAGACTTCATATTGAGCCCTAAAGAGGAGAACAGAACACAATTTCTCTCCATTTTCATTTCCATCACCATATCAGAGGAAGCTTAGTTGAGACCAACAAAGTAATGAAAACTTAAAAACAAGAACCCAAAAGAGAACTTAAAATCAAAAGTGAAGTCTAAAACAACCCATTCTCTAGCTCATCACAATTCTCCATTTTCCCTGCCCATCCACGTCTGCATAATTAGAAAATGTAGGATGTGCACCCGCGGACCCTCACAAAGGGTTGTGTCTATGTGTGACGTTACTGGCTGTGCGAACGCTCGTGATCTTCGAGAATGCGCATAGCATAAATCGAACTTCAGCCTGCCTTATTTTCTCTGGCAGGGTGTTCCAGAGCCGTGTGGCTCGTATCTCCAAAGCTCTGCCCTATTAGTTTTTCACAGAGTGACTGGAATAGATAAAAGGGCCACTGTCTGTAGGCAGTCTACAGTTTTTCTATTTAGGAATGTACAAAACAGTAATCCAGGCATGATGAGATCAAGGCACGTAAAATGGTTTCTCTATCTTTATAAAATTATACATCTGTGCTTCTGTGTCATTAAAAAATATACACAATATTTATTTATCTCTTATTATTCATCATTACGTTTTGCAACTGTGAAAAACCGAGAGATATCCATAGAAAGTTGTATTAAGATCATTTTTCAGGTTTTTCTGCTTTATTAGTCAAGAATAGTGAGAGAGTGAAATGAAATTGAGTGCAGACGGTGGTGGGTACTATTTCTTCCAAAAGCTCATTGTGTCCTTTTATCAGCTGGGAGCAGAATCCAATTACTTAAAATATCGCTTTTTTTTATAAAGTAGAAAGAAAAGTGAAGGGGAATTGAGTGCTTTCATTTTCTTCGGTTATCAGTTGCAGACATGCAGAAAAGGAGCCCTTATAAATATAATTTTTACTTTAAGGTGAAAGTTGTTGCATTATGAGTAGCCGAGGCCATCTGCGACAATAGCCTAAATGGGGCTGATTAATTACTATTATTATTATTATTAAATTTAGCATCCTGCTAAATGGACGTCTGGAGAATTGTCAATCAGCAAAGTTTGAAACTTTTTTCTCAGTCAAATGTGTTATGCTAACGCTACATTTTTTCCATTTATCATACACAATCTAGCTATTTTTGAGTCAATCAGCCCGATATCTGTGTATCCCAAAACAGAGTACAGCTAAAAATAGCCTTATGCCTCCTTATAACATTTCACATCTCTACCAGGGTAAAGAGCTGGTCCCATGGCCAAGACGGATTATGCATCAAGAGTCATCCTGTGATCCTCTGTTGACTACAACCTCCTGTACCAAAATCACGTCAATTCATGAAATAGTTGTTGTATAAACTTTGTGAAAAGGCAACGATTTCTGTCTTGTTCTCAGTCTGCAAAAAATATGTCTTTTGATTGAACCGTCTGCAGCACAGAGTAAAACTTTATCTGAATTATTTGTTGTTCAGTGGTAAATCTCTGAACTTTCGAAGAGTTGACTTTTTCATAGATACAGTGATTCAGCAGGCTATTGTTATGTTGAGATTATGCACTGCATTATTGCAGTGAAAAAAAGACAAAGAGGATTCACCACAGCCATCCCCACCAGCCCGAGTCCGTTTTCTATTTCTGAACATGTATATTGTGTATATTTTTTTTTACATGACACATATTTCATTTAAAAAATAAATAATGTTGTAATGGTAATTTTTCATTTGCACACAGCCCATGAAGCTGATCTGTAGTATGAAGTCATTTCTCAGTACCATTTTTATCATTTTGGTGAAAGGTGTGACGGACAACATTTCTACTCAAAAAATGATAATAAATAATTTGGTTTTAGACATGTATCTACCATTTTATTCATAGGTTCATAAAAGCAGTGGAATAAAACACCTTTGGTAAACCAATTTCTAGCACCAAAACTGTTTGTCCACATGAGTAAAGTTATGTTTTCACAAGATATGAAGAATTTCCAAAATCGAGATTCAAAGCTTTAGGGACATATTTTCTCTTCACCCCTGTGCCCTTGGACAATGGTGCCTCATTTAATAGAGAGCTGAGATTGTTCTGCAATTTTTGATGCAACACATGGGTATGTATCTCATATGCCTTTAAAGGTGGATTCAAGAAATTATGTAACATCGAGAAAATGACCTCAGTCCCTAGCTAATCTGGTGTGTGGGCGAGAATAAAGTACATTAGACAAATAAGTAAGAGTAAAGGGTGAGAGGCATTCTACCACGCAGTATTTAAATGTATTCATGTTAGATTGAATAGGCATCAGCATGTTTGGATCATAATGATTAAACATGATGTACTTTTGGAATTCAATGATGAAGTAAAACAAAATAATACATTTAACAATGGTAGTTTTGTTTTCTGTTAGGTATTTTTATATTAACTCAATAAATCTTTGCAGTCGCACATTGCGACTTTCTGGTTTATACCAGAGGTGCCTGCACTGCAGCCGTAAATCAATGATGAAAAATATGCTGTTCATGAACCCATGAGGTCATTACAAGGAGAAATCTGTTGAGTCCACTATATATATATATATATATATATATATCCTAAAACACAATAAAAAAAGTTTGAAAGACAACTTTTTCACCCTCTGGCCTTTTTCACTCTCGAGGCCTCAATAGCTGACATGTTGTTTACTAAACAGGAGCTCTGCATGCATTTATTTTGTAATGTGCAGCAATTTGTTTTGGGATTTATTTTTGAATAATTTTAACATTCATGAGTCACCATGGTACCAGAAGACATCGTCACTGACCAAGAATGTAAATGTAACAGCTCTGTCGTACACACAACAGACGGAGCTAAGGGGGGCAACCCACAGACTTTGTTTCAAACTGAATGTATATCTTTATTTTCCTATTATTAAATGAATGCTAATATAAATCATACCGAAATAATAATAATAATAACAATAATAATACTACGTCTGTGACCATGTGTGCTGTGGGTATTTTACTTCTTATCAGCTGCGAAAGGCTTGTAAGAAGTAAAATAACTATTCACTAAGTTTTATAAATGATGGAAACTAAGGTGTTACCAGGTGAGCAAATAAAGTACAAAGTTGTTTTCTGTAGGATCCACTCTAAGAAATGCAGGCAATATTGTCTGCAAAAAGACAGATAAGTACACATATCAGGAATTTGACAGGTTATTTTGTTGAAATACGGCAAAAAAAGAGGACAAAAAATCTAAACAAGAGTTAACATTTAGCCATTATATAGCCGACATACCAGTAGTAGAAAGATGATGAATATACAGTATATAACAAGTATATATAACAACAACATACAGTATCTATACGTTTGGCTTTTTATGTCAATGAAAACAATATTAGCATTGCAAGCTTAGTTACCACAGGAACATTAAAGTGTTGTAAAAAAGTAAAATAATCCTTTATTAATCCCACAGTGGGGAAATTTACAAGATTACAGCAGCGGAGGGTAAAGTGTAAACAAGAGACATAGTAAACAATCAAAAACAAGTATTGTAAATAGGTAATAAAAAACAGTAAAAAAAAAAACAGGGGCAGAGCTGGTTGAGCAGCCTGGCAGCAGCAGGAAGGAAGGATCTGCGGTACCTCTCCTTCAAACACCGGGGTTGAAGCAGCTGCACAGAGCTGCCAGAGTGTCCTGCATAGGGTGGGAGGTGCTGTCCATCAGGGATGAGAGCTTAGCCATCATCTTCCTGTCTCCCACCACTTCCACCGTATTTAGTGGACAAGCCAGCACACTGCTGGCCTTCTTGATGAGTTTGTTTAGTCTCTTCCTGTCGGCTGTCGAAATGCTGCTGCTCCAGCAGACCACATCATAAGAGTTCTGATGCATCAACGGAGTCAAAAAAGGTAAGACCTCAGTCTTCTCAGCAGATAGTGTGATCGGTCCTGTCCAGTTTATTGTTAAAGTGAACACCAAGGTACAGCAAGGATACGATTTTCACATCAAAAAGTGTTTCGCAGTTAGCAGAGTTGTGTTTGAAGTCGAGGTGTATATGGAGAAGACACGACAACTCCCTGAAGAGAATGGGATATAAAGAAAAAATTGGGAATATTGTGTTGCTTTTTCTCAAACAACATAACACCCACTTTCATGACTAAAAATGCGTTTCTTGTTTACTAGTTTTTTAGGACGAGGATTGACATATGTGTTTTGCAATCATAGATAAGGAGTTAAATGTCAACTTCCCCAATTCCTCCAAACAGCAAACTGTGGCACTATGTGATCAGCTAGTATTGGACAGGCCTTGTAAAACATTTGTATTGTATGATTTCAAACTGTAACGTTGCCTTGGTATTAAGAAAACACTGCTGTTCTTTACCAACTCTATTATCAGAGGTCTTTTTTGCCCCACTGGCTTTAGTTATTTTTTCAAGTTTATTTCCGGGATCCTGAAATATGTCTCCATGTGGCCCAAAGCTTGTGTAAGATTACAAATGCTGGAGAACCTTACACTGCAACGTTGGATACAGATACTTAATCCAAAAGAAACTGGCCTCTGTGAAATGAATTGCAGTAGAGCAACTTCATTTCTGTTTCTGCTGCACCACAAATTGTCCCATAAGCACTGCACAGCTCTGCGCCGCTATCCTCACCGGCTGATTGAGATCGACTTTCTCCTCCATACACCAGCAATGTATTCTGGCTCATAAATTTCCCTTATATGTCTGTGTGGTGGCAGGGTTGTGGTTAGCGCAGCTGGAAAGGGGGGAGGGGAGAAGCGACTCAGGGAACAGGTGTCGGGATGAGACCTAAGTGGCCTCAGCTGGAGCAGGTGGTGTGTCTTGCCTACATAAGGCATGAAAGGCACAGTCGGCATGACATGCATGTAACAATAAAGCAGTTACCAACGCAACCCCAAGTGTGCTGTGTCATTGGTGCTGAGGGGGACCCGAGGAAGTAGCAGGATCGTTTTACAGTCCGATTCCAGCGTTACAGTATATATTTTACTGGTAAATGAGAAGGGGCCGTTGGGTGCTGGAAGGAAGTTCAAAGAGTTCATACATTCACATTTCAATGATAAAAACGGGTTGGAAATCGGCAAAGTATCCTTGACACCGATTCCCCAGATTTGATATTGTGTTGATGTCAAGTCCACAGAAAGGAATCAATAGTTGGTTGTGCTGTGGAGAGATTGTACAGTGGATTAGGAAAAAGGAGAGACAAGGAGGTCTGATTAGATGGCATTAACATTAATTTATTTCATGACGTAGATTAGTCCCAAACATTCAACTCTTAGCATTGGTCTTGCAAGATTTAAAATAGTAGATGAAATGCAGACTTTTATGAATTTGGTAAGAAACATCAAAATAAATACCAGCATTGATGTGTTCCATCATAGTACAGTTATTTAGTGTACTGTAAAATTTGGGTTATAAGCCGCTACTTTTTTCCTCAACTTTGACCCGTGCAGCTCAAATATCAGTGCGGCTAATTTGTGGACCTTTCAGTTTCTAGATTTAGCAGTAGTTGCAGAGACATACGGGACAAAATTCACGTGAAATATTCCCAAATCCCCTTCACGAGTGATCTCACTGTAAAACAGGGTCCTCTCAGTAGCAGCAGCCAAAGTCCCTGCTGTCCTCCCCGCTCCACCACCCCGCTTGGCTCTCGCCGGTACCCACCGACGATGCCACCACGTTCACCCGAGGAGGCGCGATAGAAAACTGATCTGACGGTGAGGGAACCTCCCACCACCTCCACAGTGCTAGTGCTGGCTGCACTGTTTGACCTCAAGTAAACAACACAAAAAATTCAGCACAAAAATAGCGCGAGCTGCAGCAACTAGCTCCCCGACAACCACCGAAGGTAGCGTGACCAGCCCTGGCTCGCAGCAACAGAGGCTTATAAACCGCCGCGGCTTGTTTATGATTAAATACGACTTTTTCTTTAAATTTAGTAGATGCGGTTTATGAAAGGGTCCGCCTTATAATCCGAATTTTACGGTACAGTTAATAGTAAAGAAAATATGACTTTGTTAACTTAAAGACTGTTAGAATAACATAGCATTACTACTAATAAGTAACATTATTAATTATGATTTAATTGTTTGTAAAGTTAACTATTAACTGAAATGTAAATAACTTACAATTCACCATTTATTATTCATGGTTAATATAAAGTGTCACATTGTCTCACATTTGGTTTTGGAAAGATAATGATCAAAAGCATTCAAACAATTAATTAAGTTTTATGTGAATCCTGTGGAGGACACAGTGTGACCACAAACTGGACAAGAACTAAAATGCAACTAAGAATCCTACTTTTTCTTTAGTCCAGACCAAATTATCTGAATCGCACTTGTTCAAAATGCAAGTCTCAAATCTTTTTTTTTTGTCATTTGTCACCTCTGTACAAGTGTTATTTTTTTCAATCTTGGGAAGCTCATCTAGTTCTTTTTTTGAATGCATATATTCCTCTGATAGCGGCCGGTTAACCGTGGCTGAACGCACTGCTTCTTAAAAATCATGGACACAACCACTCTTACATTTGCTAGCGCCACTATTACCTGCACTTCAATGCCATTAATAATTGCCACGACATGATATAAGTTAGGCTTTATACTGCTTGATTTTATACTGATTAACCACAGCTTGATTTTATACTGATTAACCACACAACTTGATTTGATTTACTCATTACTAGATAGTCCCCCCTAAAATAATGAGGGTTAGTTAACTAATTCGGTGTGCTTCATTGAAACTATTGCCATGTGATATTAATTCTTTTATTAATGTAGGTTTTGAGGTGTATGCGCGGGTGTCCATACATCTCTCATCATGTCCATCATATGTCTTAACATTTTTCTTGGCCGTGTGTGTGTGTGGGGGGGGGGGGGGGGGAGAGTAATCAGCCTGAGTGGACTCATGTTGTCTCTAAGTACAGCTGATGGGTACAGATTGACTGCCCTCATCAAGGAGCCCAGGAGGCAGGACAAAAAGAAGGAAAGCAGAGAGAATCAGGACAGGACGTTATTACTGCTTGCATTTTGGGCACAGTAGGTTTGGTGTTCCTGCTATTTTCCATCACTTATTATATCATTCCATCTGCTACTTTCTTTACACCTTTTCTACACAGATACACTATTCCTGTTATTTCTCATATTTCTTTCTAACCTCTTCCTGTCTGGGAAGAGTGAGTGACTGTCTCTTGGGAGTGGAGACTCAGAGGTTCTAGTGTAATACAATAGTGTGTATGTGTCTGCATTTGATTGTATGGCATATAGTCGTTTCATGCTATAGTGTTTGTGCATTCAAGCAGGCAGGCACTGTCCCTCACTGTGTGTGTGTGTGTGTGTGTGTGTGTGTGTGTGTGTGTGTGTGTGTGTGTGTGTGTGTGTGTGTGTGCGTGTGTAAGTGCTTCTCTGAGCACACGCCCGCCTCCTTGAGGAAGATAAGGTAGCGCCAGCCTGCTAGCATTCACTGGCAACAAAAGGAAAATGTCATGTTCTGCTGTACGCCCTCTCTCGTCTTTTCTGTTGCGTTAACTCTTAAAAGGAAAGGAAATGAATTCTGAACACATCCACTGACAAAGGAAAGATAAACACAGACATCTAATTACAAAATGTAACCATTGATTCTTTGTCATGTTTAAACACACAGGGTATTGAGATGAAGAAAAAAATCTCCCTCCGTTCTGCCCCGGACTCTCCTGTTTGTGACCTCCTTCATTGGTTTGGTCTCAAAAACCAAATTTAAGCCGAACTGCAGGTAGTGAGACACTCTGGCTTGGTGATAAATACACTGTATTTGGTTGTGATGTAAAGACACTTTGAATGAATCAACAGTTTTGTTATTATATGTGAGACTTGATGATTTTTTTTTTTTTTTAGCAACCAGTTTTAACATAAAGCCATTCAAGAAGGAAATGAAACCTATACAGAACAACAAAATTACAAAGTCAATTTCCATCAGAATGTGGGACTCAGGATTGGGACTAAAAGAGGTTACAGCAGCGTTCCAGCAACATCCATTGCCCAAGCGCCCTCATAAAGCAATCTTGCAACTACTCCACATCACCCTAAGTAGGATTTACTTCAAATTGAATGGCAACAATCATCTAAAGTTAGCGGTTGTGCTATGGGGGGAAAAATACTCCCCATCATGTGCAGATTTCAACGTGGCAGAGTTGGATCACACTAGAACAGCGGTTCTTAACCTTATTGGAGGTACTGAACCCTGCAAGCTTCATCTGTGGCCCGACATTGCTAGTGTGTACCGGGCTATACGGTGTGTGTCTTGATTCCTGCCAAACCCCTGAGAGTGACTCACCGAGAACCCCTGGAGTTCAATCGAACCCAGGTTAAGAACCACTGCATTAGAAACTATACGGGCAAAATCCAGTAATACGTGTTAATTTCCTACAGTCTTTTCAAATTAAACTTTCGTCTTTACAGGACACAACTCACTTAGGTTTAGGCAATACATACAACTACTTAGATTCAGGAAAAGATCATCGGTTTGGGTTAAAATGATGTGTCGTTACTGAAGTACCCAAGTTACGCGACAAATTAATCAATGATGACTTCTCGTTTCACATGGGGAACGAACCACGGTTTCCTGATCGCTGTCTGAACAAACAGACTTTGTTCAAGTAAGTCATTTGTTTTTTCAAAGCCATTCTAATAAGATGACATTGCTTCTATATTCTGTTGAGAGGAATCCCGATTCCCTGGATGTAAACCCTGGTGTATATGGTTACACCTGCCTGTTTATTAGAAATCTGACACCTAGTTGGCAGGAATCACACATGCATGCAGGTGTACATCTATGCGTTTCATCCCTTGTTTAGCGCTTGGAACATTAACCTGGATATGCGTTTGTGTGTTTACTTATGGATTTAACACTAACAATTCAATCTGGCAAATCCTTTTCTTTCTTACTTAACACACTTTTCTGTGATTCTGTAACTGCATTGTGCTAGAGAGGGTTGTTCAGGTTTTCATTAGCCTGGTGATCATCAGAGAGACTAATAATGGATCAAGCCAAGACTCTAAGCTGAACGTGGACTGCAACCTAAAGCATTTACTCATGAATTCTGTCACACGCAGCAGTGGAAGAGAAAATAATCAACATTATGTCTCATCACTCGTATCATATTGCACATTAACTATTTCTCACTGTACTTAAAGGATCAGTGTGTCACATTTAGGAGGATTAAGTTGCAGAACTGGAATACATTATCCATAACAATGTTTTAATCAGTGCATAATCACCTGAAACTAAGAATGATAGTGTTTCTTTAGCTTAGAAAAAGCCATTTATATCTACATGACTTTGCTTTTGTAAACAATACTAGTGTTGCTCTAGAAACAATATTTATACATAAAATATATTAATTCCTGCTCTGAATCGATTTGTTTTAAAAATTCTATATATGTTTTCAAAAGCAATTAGTGAGTCATGTTTAAGACTAGATTATTGATTAGAGTACCTCCTAGTTGTACCACATTCTGAAGATAACTATCGCTTACCTGAAGGCCACTGTAGTTCTCCAACACGCTTGGAAAGGGAGGGGTGAGTTGAGGGGTATTTAGTTGGTTGCAATCTGCAACACACCACTAGATACCACTTATCTTACACACCTTCCATCCAGTAAAACATCATCTAGAAATTAATTTAGTATGAAATTTCATTCTCAGCTCTTTCTTCATTTATTCGTATGATTAGTGCTGAAACATCTGTGTGGTCTGCTATTGTTATGATCTTGAGAAAGATTATATGATGATAATGAGACAACACAAAATGAACAGTGAAAGACAGCTTTTTAAGTCAAGATAAACATGAGTGGAAACAGTCACACTCAGACTCCAGTCACGGGAAACAGATAAAGAATTCATTGGATTTATGTAAACAGGGTATTTATAGAATCACATTTTACTTAAATCAACACATTTTCCTCAAACAAATTTTATTTTTTGGGTTTTTTTTTCCATTATCAAAACAAACATTAAAAAAATGAATTTATTGCAAACAATTTACCCTTTTAAAATCAAGTCCAGACCAAAATATGATTTAACCCTTTAAAAACCAGGATTGATTAAAAGATTGACAGTTAAAATGATGTTAGTTGTCTTGAGAAATATTTTGTTTGTGCATTTATCCATACAAATGTGTTGTTTATAAATGGCACAATTTTAATATTTGTATCAATTGTTATGATATATTGACTTAACTTTTAGCTCAGGGTTGTGAAGATTGTAGAGATCTGAAACATTTGAAGATACGTCAGAAGTAAAGACATAAAAGAAATATCAGAAGAAATTACATCACAATAAGCAAATATACCAATCTAGGCACCATCAGTCAATTTCAAAACCAAATCTAGTTCACAATGGTTAGATTAATGTGAATTAATTGCAAATATCTGCCAGACTATCTGGTAACTTTTAGGTATAATAGCTGCAATAGTTAAATACAGTATTTAGTCTTTGGTGAGGCTTCACCCATTAGTGATCATGTGTGCAGAAGCTAATGTGTTTGTCACTGAAGCTGCTGGGCAGGGGAAAAAACAGGTAGGTGGTAACCTCAGTCCCTAAGGTGACCAAGGACGTTGCATGTAGCAAGGGCTCAACGGTTTCCTTGACGACTGCCAACAGTCGGTCATACATCCGTGAAACAGGCTTATAATAAAAGGAAAGCCTGATCATTTGAGGCTTTCAAAGAGTAGACTACTGGTCCACTTGTCAATTAAATGATGAACTTGTTTGGAGTGATTACAATGTCTACAAAAATCTTCTCATTATTTTAGCAATCATTTGACCAAACTTTCTTTCCACTTTCAATTGTTCTGTCTTGTGGCTGAAACAAAGAAAGAAGACTGCATGCAAAGTGGAAAGTCTAAACTTGTTTAAACCGTGCCCACCCTCATCAGGCGTCTAAAATCTTCCCTGGGTGTAAGATTTGATTGAAACCACAACAACGGTTCCTCATTGGACGAGAGCCACAGGAACTCCAGGGAGCCCCTCTCTAAAGGGTCCGCCTTCCATCTTCCTACCAGAGACTTGCCTTCCATAGGTGTGCTATTTAGTCTGCTCATCTAGTGTATGTATAGCTTGATCCAGGATGATATAATTAAGACAGGTTTCTGTAAAGATGTGCACAACAGTCTTTGATTTCACAAAGCAAGTAGAACAACCAAAGGACAATCTTAACCCGTTAAGCCCTGTCAAGCACCAAGGCATTTTTTAGGATTTAACTCGAAATAGCATACCCAAACTAAAAAGGATGTATCTCTGCAACCACAAGGGCTATTTGAATAATTTTGGTGTTATAATAAAGGCAACCCTTGTGAGCTTTTAGTCAGATGTATAAATATTAGTATATATGTTGCTGGCTAAGAGTAAATAAAGATTGAAACACAGAACAAATAGAAGTTCCAGGTCCGCCTATAGAAAAAAGCACTTTCAGGATGATTATCTCCTTGAAATGATGCTTCACCAAGCCCTGAAGCTCTCTCAAATCATAGCACAATATGTGAACAGTCTCTCTGCAATGTATTCACTTGAAAAAGTGAAGCAGAACAAAGTCAGATTGGGTAAAGTACAGAGAGAATTCAGGCGAGGTTTCCAAAATTTGCATTTCGGCACATTTGCGCATATTTTTGCGCATCTGTGACATTTGAATTTTTTCATGTATCAAACCTTATATTTCACTTTCATATGACTTATGGTGTTCAATAAACTTGTATCAGTGTGGATTTACTGGGGGAAATTCATTTACATTTTTCTTTAAAGTTTCAAAATTTGCTGACTCAACAATTTATGTTGCTGTGTTCTTTGGTTCATATCTCGGTGATGCTTTGCAGCAGAGGGATTTGGTGAATAGATTTGGAATCTGTGTGGAATTGTCTTGCTTTTTGCTATTTGTCTTTTTCTGATAGCACCAAGCTACGGGCTGCTAGTTCCGGAAACATGCAGAGCGGGCTGACTCGTGACAAAATTATAACTATTTTATTTTAATAATTATTTTAGTTGGTGTTTGAGTTGTGTTGAAATGGCTGACTAATTATTGTAGCCCAGGTTATCTTGTTTAATTTGATGTGTAGCATCAATATTTATCCATGATTATTGTAATGTTTTACAGTTTAAATACATTTCTAAAAAAGGACCTATATAGGTCCATACGGGGCTTAAAGAGGTCTCAACAACAAATAAACTGCTCATAAACCAACAACAAAAGGTGCATTTGCCATCTGTTGAGCAACTGTATCTGTGTAAACATTGTACATGCAATCCAAAAGTGTGTTTTGAATAATGGCTGAAGTTCCCTTAAAATAGGGTTGAGCATCGTAGTGGTTCTTTAGCCTGGAAAGGAGCCTGAGCAGAGCTACAAGTGCAGGAGGTGCCCAACAAAGCAGCATCAGGCACAACAACTTATTTAGACACACTCCAAGGTATTCTTTTCAGAATATGATGAATTGCGAAAAATATCTCAAGTAGACAAAGTTGAGTTTGCCATTATTGTGTCTGAAATCGAGAAAAAACTAACTTCCCTCTGGTGGTGCCCGAGAGCCCCTAATGCAAATAAGCCGATGCTCTTATCCATCTCTCCTCCATCTCTTCCTGGGCACACCGCTTTCGGCAGGTCTGGCTGAGTGGTTGAACGATTTAGTGCGCAGTGTTCGTCTCAAGACGCTTCACTTAATGCACTTTTTGCTACTACCATTAAATGAATGGTTGGATTCTGAATCTTACCATTAAATGAATGGTTGGATTCTGAATCTAATCTGGAGAGGTTTCTCACCCAGAAAATTAGCTGGAACACTACACAATCAAGACAATTTTTTATTTTTTTTTAAGACAAGAGGCACAACCCTTTGTGTGTGGTGTTCAGGTCTGTGGGACCTATTTTCACTTTTAATCCAAAGATATATTTTTTAAACTCAGTCTCATTGGCCTAGGCTGATTTTCTGTGAAGAACATAAATCAGAACACATTTTAAATGACCACACACTGTACACCCCCCCCTACACATTCATATAACATACAGGATGCTCTGGTCCACTGGACCCGGGGATAATAAAAGTGTGGAAATTGTAGGTGTACC
The DNA here is from genome assembly GCF_910589615.1 of Taurulus bubalis. NCBI lineage: Eukaryota > Metazoa > Chordata > Actinopteri > Perciformes > Cottidae > Taurulus > Taurulus bubalis. Next base: position 12,116,144 of record NC_136599.1, on the reverse strand, counting down.
ATCACTCTGTCCTCCTGTCTATAGAGAGTGTGTGGGTTGTGGGTGTGTACATGTTTTTATGCCCCTGTCGTTCCTGCACAAGGTTGCAACATTGTTGATAAATCCAAGCATCTGTCTGCTCTCACGTTTCCGCACATTTTATCCTCTGTCTTGCGAGAACCAATCTTTATTTGCTCGTACTCTATCCGAGCTGCAAATTGGGGGCGGGACACAATTAATATAGCTTTGCCCGTGTGGTGATCAAGGTGGCCAAAGGATTCTCTGCTCAGACGGCCTTGCAATTGACTTTGGAAGAGAGAGAGAGAAGCTTTTGATGATGTTGTAGAGCAGGGATTCCCAAAGTGTGGTGCGCGAGAGGAAAAATGTAATGGTGGTCTAATGGTGTAATAATTAATATTAAACATAATTTTAAAAAGATTAAGTAGGATTTTTTTTAATTATAAAAAATCCCTTTGTAAGATTTACATTTAATTACAATTAAAAACGTACAATTTTATAAATATATGCACTTCCAGTCCAGCTGCCAGACTGTCTTTTCCGTACACACTAGCTAGCCTAGCTTGTTCACCAAACGTCATTTCATTCATTCAGCAACATCCATGAAAATATGTTAAACTGGCTGAAATCGGGGAAGCTGTCAGGTAGGACATCTGAAGCTATCAGTAATAAAAGAGGAGAGTGACAGAGAGAGAGTGAGGAACCGGAGGCGAGAGAAACGGAGAGGTTTGTTGGGGAGAGACCGGGAAAAGAAATCGACCGGGAGTCGGCGAAAGAGGAGACTGAGCGGGAGCACAGAGACCCATCGCGGAGTCAAGGTGAAAAAAGAGGAAACGAGAGTGAGCATCAGACTGGGAAAAAAAAGAGGAAATATGATGACAATTATCTGGGTCTGGGCTTCACTTGGATTGGCAATGCAGATTGCCCAAAGCCGCAGTGCGTGTTGTGCAGTGAGGTTCTGGCTAACAGCCGTCTGAAGCCTCTTATTTGCGCCGCCACCTGAACACCAAGCATGCCAGTGCAAGTCAGAAGCCCATTACATTTTTTAGATCAAAATTGGAAGAGTTACAAAACAGCCAAAAACAATTGCAGTCTCATTCATGTGTTGGGTCTACACCAGGGATTCCCAAAGTGTGGTGCGCGCACCCCTGTAGCCTTCGTTTTTTTTATTTATATCTGTTTCTGAGCCTATGTGCCACTCTTTGTTCTTTACGTGGCTTACTGTGTTTAAGTAAATAAATGTGAAATGCAATCTGCCTCTGAGCCTGTGCGTGTGTCCTCGCCATCCTTATTGCTCTTTAAAAGTGACGCCTTGTGTAACTGAAATTTATACAGCGGACTAAATCTTGTAACAAACGCCACGCGCGAGCAAACAGCTCTCGCATTGGTCCGATTTTATGCGCCTATAAATAGGCTCTGTTGCGTTTTTTTAAGGTGTGCGGGTTTTGGGGTGCGTGAACCCGGTCGGGATGTAGAAGGGGGTGCGTGGCCTAAAAAGTTTGGGAACCGCTATTGTAGAGGAAGAGGTTTCAGAATGTGAGGATCACATTTATGAAAATTCAGAGTCTGACAGTGACTTTGAAGAAGAGGATGAGATTGCGCATCAGCTAGTTACAAAATGAAGACTAGCACCAGGACCAGCTAGCAAGTGAAGAAATATAGATGATCTGACCTCAGGGTTCTATGCTCTGATATTAAGGGTTCTCTGATCCCAGGGTTCTATGCTCTGACATTTGATTTAGGCATTTTTACAGTTTAACAAGAAATACAACCTTCAAAAGTAAGAAAGAATATAAGAAAGTAACCATGCATTTAGCCAAGTAGGGCCATAAAGAAAGAAAACAAATAAAAAAATATTTACACTTCAAAAGCATCGTCAGTCAATCGTGTCAACCATAATTTCATTCCCACAATACAGATATATTACAAACAATTATGTTCAAAGAGTTCTATTCACAGGGCTTCTTTAACTTTGTTTTAAACTTATATATACATATGGGGTTGCATCTTGGTTAAACATAGTGCTTGTCTTTTTAAGAGATACTAAGCCTCTAGAGCATAGGTGGGCAAACTACGGCCTTTTAATCCGGCCCCCCGAGTATAATTATTATAACATTAAAAAAAAAACAGTTATAGTAAAGACCGCTGTAGCGCTTCTCCGTTCCCAAGTTCAGTTTCCCGAAGCACGATGACCACAACAGACCAGCGTTGATGTTTCTTCATGATTATTTATTGCACAGCGCTCTTTTAGGCTTTTCGTGTGTGTTCTGCTGCAGCAGAAAGACCGCTGTAATGCCTTCTGCTGCGCACACGGCTCTGCTGCAGCAGAACACACACACGAAAAGCCTAAAAGAGCGCTGTGCAATAAATAAGCATGAAGAAACATCAACGCTGATCTATTGTGGTCATCGTGCTTTGGGAAAATCAAGTCGGGAACAGAGAGGCGTTACAGCAGTTTGTACGCGCCGTGCGGACCGCTGCCTGCCGTGTTCTGCTGAACTAGAGCGCACACACAACACTTGCTGTGCTGCGCTGGTCAATTCCACCCCCTCCCCCACTGATCCCACAGACAAGGACGACACTTTTTTTTTATTACCGTAATATACCGCAAAACACTGAAAAGCTCCACTTCTTAGCGGTCAGAATCCTTTTTAATTAAAGGATTAACGTAAAGCGTTAACTTTAGAAGAATTACGGTAATATGAATCACTTTCTGTCGCCGGAGACAGGGTTCGTACTACAACAGTTTTAGAGCTGTAAAATGAACTGACAGCTGCATGCAGAGTATTTTTCCTCAGTATAACTAACATAACTAACCACATTCGACCCACGGAACTGCGCCACCCTGCGCGCTCATGTCATGTGACATACAGGGTTCTGTCTGTCAGCCTCCTGCCATCCTCCTGCAGTGATCCCTTCTGTCACAATGAGTGGACCCAAGAAAAGACAAGTCGACAGTGAGTGCAGAGTCTTTAATGAGTGGACTGAGTATTTTTTCACCGAAGTACGATCAGAGGCAGTATGTCTTATTTGCCAAGAAACCATTGCAGTATTCAAAGAATACAATATTAGCCGCCACTTTTCCGCCAAGCATGCTAACTATGCTAGCCAACAGTCAACGACAGAACGGGCGGCTACTGCTAAGAGGTTGGCAGCCAATTTAAAGAGTCAGCAAAAAAGATTTCTCCGCCAAACTGCTATACAAGAATCAAGGACCAAGGCAAGTTTTTTTGCTAGCATTCAAAATAGCAAACGCCAGCAAGCCTTTCTCTGAAGGAGAGTTTTTGAAAGAATGTATGGTAGAAACAGCAGGTCTCTTATGTCCAGAGAGCAAAAACAAATTTGAAAAATTGAGTTTATCACGCAGAACAATGACTCGGCGTGGAGAACAAATTGATGAAGATTTAACCAGCGAGTTGAACAAAAAAGCTGAGTCATTTACGTTATATTCTCACACCGCCCCCTGCCGGCCTCGCCGTCGTCCAGTGTAGAGCCACGGGTCTCACACCGCCCAGCACCCCCTGTGGCAGACCACAGGCTCCAATAATCTGTTTTACCAGATACTCATACTCTCATGTGGTCTGCATATGGGTCTGCAACATTGTCCTCCTGTGACAGGTTCACACAAACACTCTCCATCCATCTGATACTGGCCCGGCCCATCTGTCAATTTTTTTTATTCAATGTTGCCCCTAAGCCAAAAAGTTTGCCCACCCCTGCTCTAGAGCCAACAAAATCAAGAAACCCGTGAGGGTTCTCAGTCTCAGGAGGAAGGTCATTCTTTCCATCTCGTGGATTTCTTTAATTATTTCAGTCCAGTTTTCTGTTGAGGGTGGGTCGGTTTGTAACCAGTTATGGCATTTGGTTAACCCACAGTACTTGTGACTTGTATACAAAAAAAATGACATTTTAAACACAAAAATTAAAGAAGATCTAAGTAACTGGTCAACACCCCTATTGAATGTAAGTGCAATAATATGATATAAAGATGTACATTTTACCTACTGTACTTATTTATGTCTCTACCAATTAAAATCTCAGCCAGACAATTCCAGGATTGGGACAGACAGATCTCCAGATTTATTTGGAACGGAAGGAAGCCACGGGTTAAATATATCACGTTAACTATCAGTAAGGAGAGAGAGGTGGTATGTCCCTTCCTAACCTTAAATACTTTCTATTCAGCCCAATTAAAAACAATAGTTATTTGGTGTGATAATTGCTACGAGGCGGAATATGAATGCAAAGATATCCCAGTACAAGCGATGATCGCAGAACGCAAACAAATGTTTACTTACCGTGACCAACTGAACCCCATTGTCTCATTTACCCTCCATACCTGGTTTGAAGTTAAAAAGCAATTAAATTAGTGGAACCATTTAAGAAAACTCAGATGGCTTGCATACGATACAGAATTTAGGCCAAATAATATAGATTTTAGATTCAGGTATTGGACAAACCAAAGTATTACAGCTTTCTGCACAATGGAGAAAAACACATATTGCAAAGTTTTCAGACACTGAAGGAAAAATGAAATTTGGAAAAATTATATTTTTTCCAGATATTTACAATTACGGCATTATTTTTAAAGAAATTCAGAAACATGAAGTAACTATAGAACATAATGAAATACAATTAGCAGTACAGACATACACGAGTGGCTCTGAATTAGTCATTTTAAGGTTTACCAGGGAATTACAAAGAGCAGAGGAGCTACCACAACATACATCAAGGAGAGATGGGAGAAAGAACTAGAAGATGAAATACCCAGTCAGCAATGGGAGAATATGTGAAACCGTGTTCTCTACTTCCTGTTCCATGTACTGGCGTGAATTCAGCTGGAAGAACCTTTCTTTATTACCCTGTAGTGTCACGGGGTGTCGCTAGGACAGGCTAGCCTGGGGCAGTGCAAAAGGAGGGCTGGACACAGGCACGTCAGAGGGTGTTTAACAAAAAGTAAAGGTTTTTTTTCCCATCCCACCAGCAAGATAACGTCAAAACAACAAAGTATCAAAAAAAAAGGTCCAGTTCAAAAACATAAAACATCCCGGAGGAGAAAGTGGGTAATCAACAAAACAAAACTCAACACTGGTGAATCCAGGCTACGAGGTCCTCTCCTTTATCGTCCTCTTCCCGGGGCTTGTGGGTTCACCTTCCGCCTGTCCATTCTCCTTCCCAGGTGCTCTCTTTTAAGTCTCCCAGCCCTGCCTCAATCAGGTGCCTTAAGCAGCTGCAGCTGGGTGAGCGGTGAGGCAGGCTGGGAGATGTAGTTCTTGCCCTGGTGGCCATTTTGTAGCGCCCGTCCACTACCTGTCCCCTTGTGATGCCACAACCCCTAAAATGAAGTCCTACTTAACTACAACACACCATAACTGCTGGAGAAATTGTGAGGAGGGGACAGCGAACCACCATCATATCTTCTGGAGCTGCCCTAAAATACCAATATTCTGGGAGAGCACTTGGACAATTATGCAACATATTCTGGGGCAGCAGATTACATTTACATGCAAATCACTTTATTTGGGTGATCTACCAGAATATATAACAGGAAATGAAGGTACCTCCTGAAAATATTAACAGTAACAGCAAAACAAGACCTCACGGTTCTATGCTCTGACCTCAGGATTACATGCTCTAACATCAGGGTTCTATATTGCTTGTAATTTGGATGAAGTAAACATCTGAGTATTTTAACATAAAATGGTATGATTATGTTGATTTAAAAACTAAAAAATACAGCGGGTCCACCAGACCCATGAGCACTGGCTGAATAACAAAAGTATGAACACCACACAAGGGTTATAAAGATGGAATGATAACATTACATTCAAAGTAATTGTAGCTTTTAAGGATTGTAATCAGTCTTTGCTGTTATTGAAATGTTAACATAGTTACCAAGCTGAATTTTGAAAATGGCTAAATCCCCTAAAAAAAACAGGAAGTGCTTAGCAAACATGTGTAGAGAGGTTTGATATGCTTTACAATTTTAATAGACAAAGAGGTTTGAGTTGCATTTTGGGTGATTTTCTATATTTGAAAACAGTCTGTCTGAGCCATCTGAAACCCAGGCGCGCGTGGGTGCGCGCGCATACACACACACAGCTGTTAGGTTAACTTCGTTTTTCATCCTGACTGACTATGGCAGACAGTCTGTGCCATCTGCGACCTTGAGACTAATGTGAATGTGTGTGTGTGTGTGTGTGTGTGTGTGTGTGTGTGTGTGTGTGTGTGTGTGTGTGTGTGAAAAAGTGTGTGGTTGTGTGTTGGAGTAAGTGGAAAAGCTACAAGGTGGGAAGAACAAGGTGACATGATAGGGGAAAAAACCCGTTCACACACAGCAGAACTTCCTGACCTCACACTCACTCTTCCCTTCTTTCCAAACCTTTCTTCTTTCATATTTGTTTCCTCTTTTTACTAGTTCTCTCTTTTTTCCAACTTCTTTTCTTTTTCTTCTTTCAAACATTTTCCCTTCGATGTCTTTTCTTTCTGTCCTCTTGCCTTTTAATATTTTTTCTTTCTTCCACTCTCTCTTTCACCCTTGTTGTTTCTTAATTACTTTCTTTTTTCTTCCTCCCAATCTTTTCACTTCCATTTATTTCCCTTTGTTTCCCCTTGTCCCCAAAATCTTTTCATTTTTTTTATTTCTTGCCCCATCCAAACTGTCTCTCGCCCCTTTTCTCTGTCCTCTACCATCATTACATTTCTCTCTCTGCTTTTCCCCCCTAATTTTATCTTTTCTACTTTTTTTTCCACAATTTTCGTGGTCAGAATATATATGTATATCTATTTGTTTTTTCCCAGAATTAATGTGGATTTTGTTGTTGAAGATGCTAATTGCACCATTTGAACAAGTTGTTCCGAGGCAGTATAATTGCCACCTAATCTCATTTAAGTATTTAAGTAATACCACAAAAAGACTCTTTCTTTCAAGGTGCATGGAGATCAGGATTATTTAAGTAAACTTAAATGAACACAGTGAAATGGATTATTAGAAACATGTTTTTTTGAAAAAATCTAATCAAACTGAATATTATATATTGTGGCTAAAATATATTACTTCCGAAAAAATGAGACAATATGAATTTTGATCAACTCTCGTGACATTTATCCACAGATTTTGAGCAAACTTGATCTTCCGGGAGATGGATTAACTGCTTCACTGCTTCCTTATTTCATGTGCAATTTGTAATTTTTAAGGGTAATACATAGCCTTTGTTACATACTACATACGTAGTGGGACCAGACTACAACACTCATTTGAATGTCTCACATAACACATGCAGACATTATATCAGGGACACCATGGGACACCGACACATGTGAGTGGATACAGGAGGACAGCAGCTCTGCAGGGTTGCGGTGGGTTACGACACATATCCACACATTTTCTCAGCAGAGTTCAAATCAGATTAGGATTTTAATAATCTTCATCCAATGGCAGATTAAAAGAAGGCTCCAATTGTGCATGTGTGGGTATGTGTGTGTGTGCGTCTTTCAATGCTCGAGTAATTTGTGTTTACATAGACTTGCCAAAGGTGAAGGCTTTTGGGAGAAACGGAGAGAGATTTAGAGGAATGGAGCCATAGGCGCTTTTGTTACTTGTTCATTTTCTCGCCTCTCCGCCTCCTCTTTTGACACAGATGGCAGCGCTGGTATGTCTGTGATATGTGTTTGTGCGAATTGGTACGGTTGGATGTGGAGGCTTGTGTACTTGCAAGAACCAGTTGGAGTTTCATGCACAGTGAGAACATTTCTGCACAGGGAGACATCTTTTATATTACATTTTAATACAATATTTTAATCATTCATCTTTTTCAGACACAGGTAGTCTATTCTAGTCTTGATCTTACTCGCATTACAATCTAGTTATGCATACATTTGATTCAGTGTGTGTGACCGTTCAAAAGTTTGGGGTCACTTAGAAATGTCCTTATTTTTCAAAGAAAAGCACTGTTTTAACATTAAATTAATCAGAAATACACTTTACATTGTTAATGTGGTAAATGACTATTCTAGGTGGAAACGTCTGGTTTTTAATGAAATATCTACATAGGTGTATAGAGGCCCATTTCCAGCAACTATCACTCCAGTGTTCTAATGGTACATTGTATTTGCTCATCGCCTTAGAAGACTAATGGATGATTAGAAAACCCTTGAAAACCCTTGTGCAATTATGTTAGCACAGCTTAAAACAGTTATGGTGGTTAGAGAAGCTATACAACTGACCTTCCTTTGAGCTAGTTGAGTATCTGGAGCATCACATTTGTGAGTTTGATTATATATATTACTCTCAAAATGGCCATAAAAAGGTAACTTTCATGTGAAACTCGCAAGTCTAGAAATTGCGAAGAAACTGAAAATGTGTCTGGGTGACCCCAAACTTTTGAACGGTAGTGTACATGCACAACATTTTTTTTTAAATGGTAAATTCTAGTATGTTTCAAACAAAGTTCTTGTCAGTATGAATTTAACTTCTTTCTCAAGCTTGCTTTCTTTATTCTGTGTGCACAAATTATCATCACTATGAGTGCTTTCAAGGAGAGACTGTCATCCCCATTTTTACAATTTATAAACACTTCTGCCTTTTGATGTAATCAGGTGAGACTGCATATAATGTATATGTTTGAAGGGTACTGAGATGTCAAGCCCCCCAGGGAACGAGCATGAGTCAATACAATCCTCGCACATGCCATTTGTGTGTGTGGGAGTGAATGGCAAAATAAAATGGACGTGCAGTCCTGAAGAGGCCGATGTTTGTTTTCATGGGAGATTTCTGTGTGTGTATTTTTGATTGACATTTTGGGTGTCTGTTTGTGCATGTGTTGGTGTGTCATCAAAAAAAGTCAATATAATATTCTCTTAAAACTAGTGCACCAATGTGTCTTATCCAGTCTTATGAAACGGGTGGCTCAAATCAAGCTGGTTCTTCGATATGATTTAATATCCACATACCTAGGCTATGACTTAGAATTCCTTTGCACTCTTTTGTAGTATTTCTCAAACATGAGAAATACTACAAAAGTATGGTTAGATACAACTACCGCGTTCCCAATTATATTCTCAGATTAAAGTTGCAGTTTTAAAGACATGGTTAATGTTTTCAATGTAAAAAAAAACTAAATAGCAACAAAATGACTTGGTTATGTTTTGGCAACAAAACTACCTGGGTGGTTTCAAGTTTAGTGTTACACAATTTTGTGTGGGTAAATTATACTGAAATAGAGATTTGCAGTTTAGAATTAGACAAACCTCATGATGAAAAAGTTTTTCAATATATGTATTGTAAATGTCATGTATTTTGCAAAATGCTTCAGGTGAGTAAGGTAAAACTGTTTCACTAATACATATTACAATTAAATTACAACTATAGTCCCAAATAAACAAGAAACGACTACAGAGACAACTACAGTCCCAAATAAACAAGAGACGACTACAGAGACAAGTACAGTCCCAAATAAACAAGAGACGACTAGAGAGACAAGTACAGTCCCAAATAAACAAGAGACGACTACAGAGACAACTACAGTCCCAAATAAACAAGAGACGACTACAGAGACAACTACAGTCCCAAATAAACACCCAAATGTAAACTGTGATAGCGTTATGAAAGCAAAATAGCCCAAACTTTCAAAATTGACCAGGGCCCTGTTTCTTGTACCTGGCTTACTGAGTTAGCGGGCTAATTGTCAGGATAAGATGACGTAGGTAAGGCTTTCTCGGTTTCTCGAATCAAGCTTAGATAAATCACCATAGCAACACAGCCAAAAATGTAAACCTGCTCCCGGGCAGGCCCGTCAGTTTTATATTTCCATATGTGCGTCCCATGCGTCCCCGGACTATTTTCTCTGCCGCTGAAATGCGATACACAAAGTTTGGTGGCTACAACTATTTTGTGCTGAAAGGGAGCTTACTATTATACTATTCTAAAAGCAATAAGGTACTCGAGGCAGTACTGTGTCTACAATAATGTACAGTTCAAAGGTTTGCCGGCCCTCCACTGCACGTCGGGCCTAACAACTCCCTTGAACAGTACATTATTGCACGACACAGTACTGCCTCTCGTACCTTATTGCTTAAATAGTACATGATTCATACGCGCATACAGTACATATATCCTCATAAGTATATATTTATTCGTAAATATAATCTGATTGATCTGGGTGATGAAGCACTTCAAATTTGCCGATACATTTTCCCAACACTGACGCATTTAACTTGTCTGATATATTTGCGACGCTTATGTCTCGCAGCGGGGGCGGTGTTAAAGTTGCGTTCACGGCAACAATGTTGCAAAAACGTTGGAATATTCGCAACGCGTTTGCTGTGAATGACTCCGGTATTGAATTCCTCATATGCCTTCATGATCATCTCCTGCTTCTCAGCAGAGAAATAAAAAGAGGTTCCTCTGAGTTTATTTGCCATTGTACTGTTAGAAGATTGTGGTGTCAGTGTTTGATTATTATCCCTTCTGAAGAGGAGCAGACGCGCGCATTTATCCAGATGACTGACATCTGGCTAGAGTTAACGAGACCGTTTCAGCGTGGATCAGCCGTGAAGAAACCCAGATAGCCCGATGTCAATCATCTCGCTAATTTAAGATGGAGATTAGGACATTTGCTTGACTTTGTTTAGCCAGGTACGAGAAACAGGGCCCAGTGCATGAAACACACTGTTGTTGCCTGGGCTGTCTCCCCTTTAAGGCATTAAAAGAACATGTACATTTTAAATTCATGAACCATCAATGTGAGCAACTGTCTTGAAACATGTAAATGCCTTTTCTGGTTCTTCCAGTTCTGCTGGCATGACAGGAATACAGCATTAGCAAGGACAACATCACATGTTTTAGGATTGTTTTTTCACCAGTTTTCAGTTGAAATTAACCCAATACATGTACATTTATGGGTATATAAATAAACTTACTTACTGTAGACATTTAGCCATTACGTCCTTAGTAAGAAGTGATTGAAATCTAAATTATGTAATCCTCTCACAAATGTAGAGTTTAGGACGAGATTGCAAACATCACATTACAATCTTTAAATTAAATTACAACCTTTAATGCCTACACACGTTTGACTAATTTAAGTTAAGGATGAAAAGTTGTATAGTAGCTTAAAAATTGGACAGAGACTTAAGAATTCTAAAATTCTAATGTGTCCATACCGCTGTTGCTGTTTTCATAATATCTTTTTATTTCCATTCACTTGGTAGATAATGTTTTTTACTTTACGTTGTCTGTTTGCTCTACTTTCCTGTCACTTTTTCATTAATATTGTAAACAAATCAACACACAAAACAAATAAAATACTTGTTTGCTGACCCCTGTACATCATATTGTGCATATTCTCCAATAAAGTGTATATATACATAAAAAATAAAAAAGATGAGAATTTTCAACAAATCGCTCTCAACAGCAGGTGCTCTGGGTTGACCTTGCTGTCGGCATGCGTGTTTCAAAGACTGACAGTCGAACATTTGTTATATTTTTAACAAGCCACCCCGCTGCGTTCCTGGTAGTGTCAACAGCTTGTCCTTTACTTAAGCAGAAAAAGAGCAGAGGAAAGAGGTCAAATTCCTTCCTCACAAGATTTTTTTTCCTTTACTCGTTTTTGTCAAAACGAAATGTTTGAATGTAAAAAAAATATTATTATATATATTTTCTGCTTGCATTCCTCTGATTTCATGTGTTTTTATCTCAAATCCTTAATCCGTAATGTTGTAGTGTAAATGTATGTTATCGGGTTGAACGCCCACATGTCTTTGTTTACCTTTTTTTTTTTACGTCTTCATGCTTCCATTGGGAACTGCGTGTTTAACGTCACATTGCTATGAACTGTGGGTAATTCCTTTAGACAAAGTCAGCATCTAATGCAGCATCTAATGCTGACTTACGGAAAGGGTTCATAAAGGGCTCAAAATGTCTGCCAGAGAGCCCTCAAGCACTCAACGATGTGACAATGGGACACCCCTAAAGCCTCAAGGACTTCGCGGGAGCGCGCCTCAAAGTCCGTGAGTCCGTAAGGGTGGAGATTGGGATTGGCCCGCTGTCTGCCTTGTCCCTGATTGTGTATTCCCTTCACCTGTGCTGCCCTAATTGTCCTGAGACCTGGAAAACTGCTATTATCAGTCCAATCTTTAAATCTGGTGAGCAAGACTTGACAAGCAGTTACAGACCCATTGCCATCCTTCCAGTTGTCTCCACGATACTGGAAAAAATTGCAGCAGAACAACTCATCATACATCTAGAGACAAATCAGTTACTGTATCAACAACAATTTGGATTCAGACCCAAACACTCTCAATAAAAAAGGTCTTTTGGATAAAGGCCATGCTGTGGGAGCAGTTTTCTTAGACTTAAAAAAAAGCGTTTGATACTGTTAACCACAGTATGCTATCCAAACTTCCCAAATTCAAATGTTCTGATCTTGCCTCACAATGGTTTGTCTCGTACCTCAAGAAGAGTACAATGTGTGAGAGTCAATGGGGAAAAGTCCACCATCCGTGCCAATAGCATGGGGATACCCAAGGGGTCGGCGGAGGCGCGGCCGGGATTACATTTCACCCAGATACAACAGATACGTTTTTCTGATTGGCTATTCGTGTCGCCCATTCCTTTTTATTGATTGGCAGGGGATTCGGGGGAGACCTGCTTGATTCCTCCATGGTGAGGGCAGCGCGACCAATTCATGTTTGCGCGCTGCGGCACATTAAATAGCCTAGAGTTTTTTTTCAGCGTGAGAAATACGATGTGTGGCGGGAGGGCGTGACTTAAGACCGAAATGTGTGACAGTCACGCTCAATGCGTGACACTTGAGAGCCCTGGTATCACAATGGCTTGAGTCCTCTCATTTAACACTGAATGTAAAAAAACAGTCTCAATTTGTTTTTCAATACGGAAACAACATGAAAATGATAGATTTATGGTAAAAATATGAGGTCATCAGTGAGGTCAAGTACTTAGAAATCATCACATCTAAGATTTGATAAACAAGTACGTAATATCAGTAAAAAAAGTGAAATTGAATCTCAACTGCTTCAGATTCATTAGACAGTATCTGACATTCAGTACAGCCCAGCTTTTACATGCATGCCATGATATTCTCACACCTATCGTACTGCATCACTACCTGGTCACAAGCCTATCAAACAACCACACAACCCATCATATCACTGTATAACCAGACATTAAAAGTAATGGACAAAAGACCAATGAGGTGGCACCACTGTCAGATCTTGAAAAAACACATGTTCAGCTTTGAAAGCTTCATAAACTATTCAAGATTACAACTTATTTTCAAATGCCTAAATGGTAATGCTCCTTCCCTCCTGAATGAATTTATTAAAAGACACCAGCACACCACTACAGTTAACACACGGGCCTCAGTGAACGGGAACTGCCAGTTTGCAATGCCCAGAATTTCATTTGGTCAGTTTTTCTGTTCGAGGAGCAGAGCAATGGAACTGTCTCCCAACAGAACTGAAAGTACAACACGATTTTAAGGTTTTTAATAGTCTTAAATCATGATTAAGAGAAAAACAACATTGTTCACACATTTAACACCCTCATACTTGTATTCTGTGTATGTATCAATGTATGTATCAGTGGATGTATTCTCTTTTTTTAAAATTCTATTTTATCACATATTAAAAAAAAAAGCCTCTTCGTTTAAAATGGCGCAGAATTGGATCCGACGGCATCAAGAATAACTATGTAGCCAGCTGGTGAAAAGATCCAACATTGACTGTCTGAAGAAAAGCCTTAGATGTACAGTTGACTTCCATGAAACCCATTTGGTTGTCCTATACACCCACCCCAACCTCTTTCCTCTGTGGAATGTGTTGATCCATAAGTGTCCTCAAACAACAGTTTGTATATCTTACTTTGCCGACAGAAGCCAACAACACATGTCAATTTTCACTTGGTACATGTATATACGGTCTTTAAGACATTAACTTCTGTCTTCACAGAAAACAATTGGATTAGGTTCGGGCTACAAAACCACTTAAGCTAGTAGTTTGGACTATAACTACAGAAGTGCCTTAACTACATTATGCAAGTTATGCAACAAATAAATCAACATTTAGTCTCGTTTCACAAAGGGAACAAACAGTGGCCTTCTGGGTAAGATATTTAGCTGCTAGATGATGCGTTGGCGAGCCGTGAACAGCAATCGCCGAGCTAATGCCAATTCGCCTCTGATCTGAGGCTTTTGTTAGGAGGCTCTCTTCAACATGGCTGTGTGAGTGTGCTTGTGGGTAGGTGTGTATGCAAGTGTGTTTCTGTGTGTGTGTAGGAGCTGAGCCTCGACCTCAGTGAAACACCAACAAAAAGAGCAGTGGAGCGAAGCAGCATGAAACCAAAATGTTTTTATTCTGTTCTTTCAGCGTAAGTGCTATTAAAATAGTTGGTTATTTTCATAAATTCCATCCACATTTTGGCCTTTTACATCTGATTCCATTTCATCAAATTCTGCGATTGTTTTCTGCATTTTGGAAATCCTAGGGCTTTAAGAAAGATCCTCAACTTACTGTTGTGAGCTCACAACTATAACTTACTGACGTTAGCAGCGATGAAAACGTTAGTAAGCATGTTTTTTTTTATTGAAGATTTAGCTCTTCAATAAAAAGTGCTGGACTTGGAGCTGGGTGGTTCCATCAGAAAGTATTGAGAGATGGACAGTAAGAAAAATAAAGAAAAACACCAGCCTTTTCAAAATGATCACCATGATTATTTTTGTAAGTATTTTTTTTCTCCTTTTACTTTCATAAAAGATCTGAAAACATCCTCCACCGTCATCATCCCGTCTAGTTTTCTCTTTTTCCTAGAATCTTTTTTGCCCCTTTCTGATCTATTTTTTTTTCTCTTTATTCTGCTCGGTCATTCTCAGGTATACTTTTTGTCACGGTTTAGCGCCACACTTTTCCTTAAGTTATTTTCATCCTGTCTGCCTGTCTGTATTCTAACTGTCCTGTCATTTCAGATCCTGCTGCACGCCCCCTTCATCAGTCACTCCCTCCTCGTCAGTCCTCATTTCTTGCACCTGGCCCATCCCTGTCTCACCTGTTGCACATCCCCTCATTAGTCTTCACTACTTAGGTCCCCTCACTTGCACTTGTCCCCTGCCAGATTGTCTTGTGTTTTTGAACCTAGCTCTCCAGCATTCCTTGTGTGTAACCTGTAGTTACCTGTTAAGTAAAAGAATCATATTCTGTACCTCTGCCTTCCTGAGTTGTGCTTTTGGGTCCTTGGGTTATCGGGCCGTTACACTTTTTCTGTTTGCTGCTTAGGGCCTCTGCCCTAGATATTTTTCTTTCTATCTTTGCATACCTCCCTTGCCCTCCCATTACACTCTGTGTGTCTCATCTTTGTTTGTGCTCTCATTCCGCCCACACTCCATCAACTCATTCTTTTATCCTTCCCACACGCTCCCCCTTCATCTCGTTACCCTCATTTCTATTTTCTGTCACTACCTGCCTTCAAATGAAACATTTGACTCATGACTGATGTATTTTTTTTGCAGTTATTCCTCTTTCTTAATTTAATTCACATTTCTTAAAAAATTACAATTTTTTTTTTTTTTTTTTTTTTTTTTTAAACCTATTATTACTAAACATTATCTTCTGTGTGCATTTACACCTCCTGGAATGACAACTGACAGTTTTTCATAGTTTGGCAGCAACGATTGATTAGCTTTGTGAGATTGTGGTTTAACTTTGAGTGACACTCATGGTCAGTTGCAAAGAGCTGTAAAGACTATCTTTTGAAGTGGCATAAACATCCAGTTAAAAAAAATCATTTTGTTAAATAGCACTTATTTTTTGTCTTTATGTTGAAAACTGGCAGAGAATATGAAGATACAGGTGGTCTTTTCATCATGGAAAGCAGCATGTTTTTCTCAAATCTACAATCATATGTGTGCTTTACTCTGGAGATGCACTTCACTCTCCTGCTGCTTACTCCACCTTAAAACCTCCTGATGCAGTTTACCACTGTGCCCTGCGTTTCATCGCAGGATATAAATGTCATATCAATTATACACAAATGTTTGCTTCTGATTGTCTTTTACTAAAAGGAGCATCACTTCTCTTCTAAAATGTAAAAGGTCTCTATTTATGTACCTTTTTTGCTCACTTGCGTGCTACTTTGTAAGTTTCTCTCCAGGGTTGTTGAGCTGAATTATAATGTCTGTATTTTATTGGGTTTGAACGTGTATCTGTTTTTATCTTTGGATTTATAGGGGTGGGAGAGTGGAGAGAATATGATCCTCGTATTTGCTCTTGTCTTCAATTTGTTTTTAAATGATATCTGAATTTTTTTCTTTTTTACAATAATAACCCAATTTTAAAAATGCGTAGTATTCAGCACTTGGGTGCTCTTCATCATACCCCATTACTAAATCTCAAATTTTCACATTACTAGTGAGATCACAACATGAAAACCTTACTCTACCTTACCTACTTTGTTTTTAGTGAAGAGTCTGAATTTAATAAGACATGCATGCAGCTTGTCTCCTCATGCTTCAAACAGCAATCCAGCATCCCTCTCTCCACCTCTCAGAACTGCTTCTATAATCTGATCATTTTGCTCCTGGGCACCAAAGGACTTTTTATTAAACAGGCCTTGCCTTTGCGTCCAGATATCCTCGGCTGCTTCCTAATGAAAAGAGACATTATGAAAATGGGGTTCCATGGCTTCAACACAGTCTGACTATATGATAGACATAATTTGTGTGTGTACTATTGCGACTTCAGGGAGTGTGTACTTTGCTGTTTATGCAGGATGGTATGTGAGTTTATGCAGCTGTATGAAAGGATGCATCTTGGGTTTTGTGTGTGTGTAGACATTGAAGCCGGGTATTAAGAACAAAGAGTCACTGTACGGTAAGGGAGCTACTGTGTCTTTGTAATATTCTCACATCCACCTTACCGCTAAATCCTCTCTTGCAAAAATTTCGACCATAAGTTGATGCCATACAACAGCAATTCCCTAAAGGGCCGAACAGTGAAGGTTTGTACATGTGTTGTGCTACACATCATCCTTCAAGAAAAATATCTCAGCAAAGCACAGCAGCAGAAGATAAGTGGACATCGTCTGCATGAGCAACAGTCGCCACAAAGAGATAACGGTCGGACATGAAGTGTTATTAGGCTGCTTCCAAATCCTATCCTTTGCTGGACTTGGAAGACCCTGACAAATACACACTGAATTTGTCTCCTGCAAACGTTGCTGCCAGCAGCAGCAGCTCCTGGGAGCTGAGTGGATAGAAGCCGGCTAACCTGTCTTCACCAGGCTGACTGGAAGCACACATTTTCTGAACCAAAATAGTTTTCATGTCGTCTCCATGGACAGAAATCAAGTTTTTTTTTTTATGTACTGATTCGTTGATTTTATTCCCCTGTACACCCTGGCAATTGAGGGGCATCTGCATAGTAAAACAGGCAAGCTCACAGACAGACTGGGAGTCCTGATCAGTCAATGTTATTTAATATGGAATTACTTTTTAAGCAAAAAATTTGATGCAGACAATAAAATAGAACATTCATGGTTGAAAAACAGGTATTAAAGTGTACTCGGTGGATTTGTGGACCAAGAGACGCAGCTGGGGCTGATAATGATTCTAATTGTCTCTTTCACGAAGAGGCTCAAACTGGCAGGCAAAAAAACACAAACAAGCAGAAAAAAACATGTTTTTTAAGAGCATGCGGATAAAAACAGAAGAGGATACACTGGTAATGTTTGCTTTACTTTATTTGAAAAGACAGAGATTTAGCTTCAATGTCCTCGGAAATATTCTGTCGTGTGTGTGTAAGGAAGCACTGTGTCTTTTTATTTGATTCTACAGGATTTGTCATACCAGTCAAATATCCCCAATGGCTGTTTCTCTCCCCCCCCCCCAGCAAGAACAGGGTGAAAGAAATTCACAAACACCTGTCAACACCTGTTTTCTTTGATAAGCACTGCCCAGCGCAAAGATCCTAAATCCACCTGATTCCGCACACATCTTCTCACTGAGTTCTACAGGTGTCCACACCTGAAGTTTACTTCCAGGACTGATGCATACATATCCATTTAGTTCTGGGCCATTAAAGGTAATACTGTCTTTAAGAAAGTTAATTTTCCACGATATATGACTCAACCAGTTGTGCAAAGCAAAACTGTCTTCACGTCAGTTTGTGGCTGTAATTAGACACCCTTTAAACAAACACATGTTAGTGTCTTCGTCAGAATCTGGTATAAAGCAGGACATTGTCTCTCCTTCTAGCAGAGGTCTGTGTGTTAGTTTTGAGTGTCTCCGGTTAGTGTGAGAGGGGAATGTGCTGTGCATATTCTGTTTGGGGCATAGCGTATCTGTGTTACTGGTAGCATACTTAAGTTGAAGCTTAACCCAGTTAATTGAGTATTATCCATCAATACAGGGGCCCACTGTATATTTAAACTTAAACTTTAAACTTTCGCTAGTTCTGCTGAAGCACTTGTAGCTCGCTCCCTCTTTTAGCGACTGTCTTGCTAAATGCAACGGCTGTTTAGAACTGCAGCATACCTGAACAGGTATAGTTTAGCGATGGATTTATACTTTCCCTCAATGCCAAGTCTAAATAATACAGGATTCCTACGCTAAATTTTGTTTCTTCCAAATTGATCATCTTGTCGATAGTGCAACAGCTTATATTACACTTCTAAAAAAGAAGATAATAAAACAAAGGTAGATACCTCTATGTATCGACAAGATCGACATGGGATCTTGTCAAACACCAAAAAAAAAAAATTCCTTCCATCCATTATCAGCTGCTTATCCGGGGTCGGGTCGCGGTGGCAGCAGGTTCAGCAGGCCGACCCAGGCTTCCCTCTCACCCGCAACACTTTCCAGCTCATTCTGGGGGATCCCGAGGCGTTCCAAGGCCAGCCGGGAGATATAATCCCTCCAGCGTGTCCTCGGTCTTCCCCGGGGTCTCCTACCAGTTGGACGTGCCTGGAAAACCTCTAATGGGAGGCGTCCAGGACGCATCCTGACTAGATGCCCGAACCACCTCAGCTGACTCCTTTCGACACGAAGGAGCAGCGACTCGACTCCAAGCTC
Source organism: Taurulus bubalis (assembly GCF_910589615.1). NCBI lineage: Eukaryota > Metazoa > Chordata > Actinopteri > Perciformes > Cottidae > Taurulus > Taurulus bubalis. Next base: position 12,097,068 of record NC_136599.1, on the reverse strand, counting down.
CCCCCTGATGTCCGAGCTCCTTACCCTATCTCTAAGGGTGAGCCCGGCCACCCTGCGGAGGAAGCTCATTTCGGCGCTTGTATCCGAGATCTCGTTCTTTCGGTCACGACCCAGAGTTCGTGACCATAGGTGAGGGTTGGAACATCGACCGACCAGTAAATGGAGCGCTTCGCCTTCCGGCTCAGCTCCCTCTTCACCAGGACGGACCGGTACAGCGCCTGTTTTACAGCTGCAGCCGCACCCATCCGTCTGTCGATCTCCCGCTCCACCTTACCCTCACTCGTGAACAAGACCCCGAGATACTTGAACTCCTTCGCTTGGGGTAGGCAGTTTGTCCCCACCTGGAGGGAGCAATCCACCGGTTTCCGGCAAAGCACCATGGCCTCAGATTTGGAGGCGCTAACTCTCATCCCTGCCACTTCACACTCGGCTGCAAAACGCCCCAGTGAATACTGGAGGTCACAGTCCGAGGAGGCAAACAGGACCACATCATCCGCGAACAGCAGAGAGGCGATCCCGAGACTCCCGAACCGGATCCTCTCCGCCCCCTGGCTGCGCCTAGATATCCTGTCCATGAAGGTCACGAACAGGACCGGTGATAAAGGGCAGCCCTGGCGGAGGCCAATACCCACCGGGAACGTGTCTGACTTACTACCGAGCATACGGACACAGCTCCTACTGCAGGCGTACAGAAACCGGATAGCCTGTGCCAACGGGTCCGGCACCCCATACTCCCGCAGCACCCCCCACAAAAACCCCCGAGGGACCCGGTCGAAAGCCTTCTCCAAGTCCACAAAGCACATGTAGACTGGTTGGGCAAACTCCCAGGACCCCTCCAGTAGTCTTGCAAGGGTAAAGAGCTGGTCCACTGTTCCACGACCGGGACGGAATCCGCACTGCTCGTCTTGAATCCGAGGTTCGACAAGCGGTCGGAGCCTCCTTTCCAGCACCCTGGCATAAGCTTTTCCCGGGAGGCTGAGCAGTGTGATGCCACGATAGTTTGAGCACACTCTCCAGTCCCCCTTCTTGAAGATGGGAACCACTACCCCGGTCTGCCAGTCCATGGGCACTGTTCCCGACCCCCACGCGACACTGAAAAGGCGTGTCAACCAAGACAGCCCAACATTGTCCAGCGCTTTCAGCATCTCAGGGCGGATCTCGTCCACCCCTGGCGCCTTGCCACCAAGGAGCTTTTTGACTACCTTAGCGACCTCTGCCAGGGATATGGGAGAAACCACCCCAAAGTCTTCCGGCGCTGCCCCCTCTCTGGGGGACATGTTGGCCGGGTTTAGGAGTTCCTCAAAGTGCTCTTTCCACCGCCCGACGATGTCCCCAGTCCGGGTCAGCAGTCCCCCCCCCCCCCTGCTGAGAACAGCCTGGGGAAGCCCCTGCTTTCCCTTCCTGAGCCGTCGGATGGTTTGCCAGAACTTCCTTGAGGCCAACCGAAAGTCCTTCTCCATGGCCTCCCCGAACTCCTCCCATGCCCGAGTTTTAGCATCCGCGACCATCGCAGCTGCAGCCCTTCTGGCCTGCCGGTACCTGTCAGCTGCTTCAGGAGACCCCTGGACCAGCCAGGCCCGAAAGGCCTCCTTCTTCAGTTTGACGGCTTCCCTCACCCCCCGTGTCTACCACCGGGTTCTCGGGTTGCCGCCACGATAGGCACCGATGACCTTCCGGCCACAGCTCCGAGCAGCCGCGTCCACAATAGAGGCTTTGAACATGGTCCACTTGTATTCCATGTCCCCAGCCTCCCTCGGGATTTGTGAGAAGTTCTTCCGGAGGTGGGAGTTGAAAACCTCCCGGACAGGATCCTCCGCTAGGCGTTCCCAGTTCACCCTCACTACACGTTTGGGCTTGCCAGGTCTTTCTAGCCGACTCCCCCGCCATCTGATCCAACTCACCACCAGGTGGTGATCAGTTGACAGCTCTGCTCCTCTCTTCACCCAAGTGTCCAAGACATACGGCCGCAGATCAGATGATACGACTACAAAGTCGATCATTGATCTCCGGCCTAAGGTGTTCTGGTACCAGGTACACTTATGAGCCACCTTATGCTCGAACATGGTGTTCGTTATGGACAAACTGTGGCTAGCACAGAAGTCCAACAACAAAACACCATTCGGGTTCAGATCGGGCAAGCCGTTCCTCCCAATCACGCCCCGCCAGGTTTCTCTGTCATTGCCCACATGAGCGTTGAAGTCTTCCAGGAGAACTATGGAGTCGGCAGGCGGCGCCCTTTCCAGGACCCCTCCCACCGACTCCAAGAAGGCCGGATACTCTGAACTGCTGTTCGGTGCATAAGCACAAACAACAGTCAGAGCTTTACTCCCTGCAACCCGTAGGCGCAGGGAGGCGACCCTCTCGTTCTCCGGGGAAAACTCCAACATAGCGGCGCTCAGCCGGAGGTTCGTGAGTATCCCCACTCCCGCCCGGCGCCTCTCACCCTGGGCAACTCCAGAAAAGGACAAAGTCCAACCCTTCTCCAGGAGCTTGGCTCCAGAGCCCATGCTGTGCGTGGAGGTGAGCCCAACTAAATCTAGCTGGTAACGGTCCACCTCCTGCACCAGCTCCGGCTCTTTCCCCGCTAGCGAGGTGACGTTCCACGTCCCTAGAGCTAGTCTATGCTGCCGGCGATCGGCTCGCCCAGGTCTCCTGCCTGGCCCGCCGCCCGGTCTGCATAGCACCCGACCCCGATAATTCTCCCCGCGGGTGGTGGGTCCACGGGGTGACTGCTGCTCCATGTTGTTTCTTCGGGCTGAGCCCGACTGGGCCCCATGGGCGAAAGCCCGGCCACCAGACGCTCGCCGACGAGCTCCCCTCCTGGGTCTGGCTCCGGGAGGGTGCCCCGGTTTCCCTTGTCCGGGCGAGGTTACTTCAGACCGTGGGCTGCTATTCATCAGGGTTTTTTGAACCGCTCTTAGTCTGGGCTCTCCCCCGAGACCTGTTTGCCTTGGGAGACCCTACCAGGGGCTGACGCCCCGGACAACATAGCTCCCAGGATCACTGAGCCACTCAAACTCCTCCACCACGTTAAGGTGGCGATTCATTGGAGGAGAAAAAAAATAATTCGTAATTTAGAAAGGTCTTGCCGCAGAAAGTGTACCGAGAAAAACTGTGGAAGAGAACATGTATGTCCTGTATCAGCAACTCAGCCCACACCCAATGGGACACAACAGGACCAGAATGGTTGGGCACATTTTGGGCTTCGACTACACATTTATTACGGCGAACAAAATTCAGGTTTTAGCGCATACAAAATGGGTTGGCAAATGGCTTCATTGAAGCTTTGGGCAGGCTTTGAACTCAATGAATGGTCCTGTTGTTTGTCATCTCAGCCCCAATGTTAATGTAATTCTATTGGAAAAACAAGGCTCCCTTTAGTCGAGGAGGCACTTCAACTGTATGAAGCTGATATGTTTGTCAAATTATCACACAGGCCTCCTAACAATGAACAAGGCAGAACAAAGGGACATTTTTTTATATTGCCTCTTGCCTTTATTTTGGACTACCATCTGTCTAAAATGCTGTATCTGCCTTGGCAATATTTCCTTTTCAAATGTGCATACATTGGTTATGACTGGAAAGCTGAGACTCTTGTGAATCCAATGTATCCATGTGTGATGTCATTAGTCCCCATAGTAGCCATGTTATTGTAGTAAGACTACTATTTTAAACTTGACCTGTGTATACAATTACCTGTTCCCTATTGAATAATCCCAGCCTCATGAAACCTTGAGACCACAAAGTAGAGACATAGGGCATATACATATTGTATTGTTTTAGGTATATTGAGAATAAAGGGGTTTCTGGGCAGTTTCCAGAACAGATGTGGTCCCACTCAATCCCTAAATCACAGCATGGATTTATGGTGTTCCTCAAGTTCTTGGTGTCTCAATGTGGTATTTTGAAGGGATTCTTTTCCGCAACCATTTTGATCAATGCTCAATTTTGACACCCAATCTGTGTGATAAATGGTATCGCCTCCAAAAATTGCTGTAACAACTAATGAGGCATTAGTCCATTAGTAGGCATGGGAATTGCCATTGAATACTTTTATCAAGTGGCGTACGGCCAATAGAAATTGGCCACCCACCAAAACGTTATTTATAATATTGCTAAGTTATACAAATTGTCAATATTTGTGTTTTTGAGCTATGGAATATACCCAGTAATATTTGTAAAATAGGATATACGCCAAATATATGCTTTTTCTGCTTGTCCTCTCCACTCCTGCACCTCTCAGCTGCTCCAGTGCACGTCATTTGGCCCAAGGAAGACGGGTCTAATACGCAGTTTAGCCAAGGGGGTTTAACAAGGGCCTCCATTTCCTCTCTGTGTGGGGACAGTGGATCTGACCAGCAGCAGCAGACCAGAAAGCGGAGGATGCTGGGACCAGAAGAACAGAAGCTGGCTACAGAGGTAAGGTGTGATGTTGTGGTCAATATAAATACTTTATACACATACATGTACATGTATGTGGGTGTGTATGCACAGCACATGCTAATTATAGGAAGTAGTCAAATATTCAATAACATAGTCGACTGTTTTCTGAAAGAGGACAAGCTGATAACGGACCGTCTGCTACATTTTGATGATGTAGTTTTAATTTCCCATCATCTAAAGTTATTCGTAAGATTTTACATACATTGTATTTTTTATATACTTGACTTTGACATAAGCATGTGTTCAATCAGAATCACTTTCATCAAAACAGCTTTATTGCAAACTTAAGTTGATTTATCTTTTACAGGTGATACCATCCTGATGCAAAGCCAAGGAGCGGTTCTCCTTCACCCAGCACCTAGTCAGCGCAACACTGTTGCATGGAGAGTTGTTCCCACAACAGTGGAGGCATACCCCATGTTGAACCAGGCCAAGCTCAAAACAGAACTGTCCCATATCTATGAGAACAGTGAGTTCAAGGCTTGCAGTGGTGCAGTGCCAATGTACCAGTTTTTCATGGAGAACAACCTTCAGAGCACCTTCACAGAGTCAGTCTTCTCAGGATCCTCATTAGGGATGGGTATCGTTTGGGTTTTTTCCGATACCGGTGCTAAACCGATACTTTTAAAACGATACCGGTGCCTAAACGGTGCCTGAACCGATACTTTTTTATTGCCAAGGCAATTTTTTTTCTTCAAATTGAACAATATATTAACTGTTTAAGTATACTATAAATATAAATAAATACATACAAAATGTACTTAACTTCAAACTACAGCTTCAAACCTTTTAACTTCAAATTATAAAAATATATATTTAAAAAAAGAACAGATACCAGTCCAATCAGGTGGCCTGATGGGACCATGTGCAACAGAACTCAGACACTGTTGGATCCTAAAACTGCTGCTTTACTGGACTACACGTCATCATTAATATCAACTGGAGAGATTTGTTCCATCAAGCCGAGGACGGACGTTCAAAAGCTCGTGCTCGTGTCTCCAGCGATCTCTGTGTGCGCGCACTGTGTGTGTGTGAGCGCTGGAAGCCCCGCCCCCTCGAGCCCCGCTCTGCATGCAGGCAGACAGAGAGCAGAGCAGCGAGTGTGCTCTGATCCGCGCTATTTTAATAATCGTTTTTAGCGTGCGGATACCGCGCTACCATTTTAGTATCTATATACCGTGCAACTTTACAGAGTAGTGTAAAGAAAAAAAAAGTATTTAAATTTCTCAGGCACCGGAAGGAAGCACCGAAATCTGCGTTGCTTTTCAGTCCGGTAGGTACCGGACGTGTTGGTTCTCCGTACCCAACCCTAATCCTCATCACCACACCCATTACAACAGCTGAATCCGAGAGGTGTTTCTCTACTTTAAAGAGGATCAAGACCTTCCTCAGAAACACCTTGACACAGGATCGCCTTAATGCTCTGGCTATGCTCTCCATGGAGAAGAAAGTTGTCAGGGACATGCCTGACTTCAATAAGAAGGTCATTGAGAGGTTTATAAATTATTAGTCATAAAAACATGCAGGTTTCCTCACCACGCTGATTGGGTGTTTCCCCAACAAACAAGGTTCATATGGGCATCTTAAAGTATAAACTTGTTCTATTAGACTATATATATATTGTATATTTTATTATAATATATTTATGATTATATTATATGGTATTTATATATCATATTGTACTAAATATTATATGATATATTAATATACTGAATGTATGAATAAGATGTCCTTATTATGTCAGTGTTGGAATAAATGTGAAAAATGTAACTGCAAAGTAGTAATGTGTTTTTGATACTGTGAGGAATATGTTCAGATCCTGGGAGGTGGTGGGAAATGAGGTCCGGAATCCAAAAAGTTATAGTATAAGTATATTTAATAAAAAAATGATAGACAGCTTATGCTACCGCGCGGGCCCTTTTAAAATCCACGGCGCACTTCAGGACACCGGTCCGAACAGTCCGCTGAGCAGAGGAAAAGAGACCGAGCGCTCGCGCAACAGTTAGTTTTCAACTCATTCGCGGGACTGGGTCCTTCCTGTTAGTTTAATGTTTTATTACCTTTCTAAACATTTTACTGGCCCTGCCGTTGGGGGCGGAAATAAATTCCTTCTTTCGTCTTCCGTCTTCCTCTTCTTCCCCAGAAAGGGTAGTGTCCATTGTCTAAAAAGTCAATATTCGGCTCCGCCCCCTCAGGCGAACAAGAGAACTACACTCCTTATAGCACTAGTCAATATATCATGCAGCATGCAGTATTTGTCTAACATTCATTCACACATCAATCATTCTACAGTAATAAAAGTGACCTTCATATGCATACAATTACAAATCCCTCATAAGAATTCCCTTATTAATTATCATATTTCATGCATTGTAATTTACACACAAACAACTCATTTTATATAGATGTGCAAGTCACATGTGACAAACTAAGCTTAAAAAACACTACAATACCTTACTTTGCATTGAATCATACAAGGATGTTTGCTGAAATTGATTGGCTGTCCCCACCCAAAAAAGAAATCCACCAGCGGCTACTGCTTCTATCATACTGATCTCAGCCGTTATACATTACAACACCTACTAGAAGCGACACATAGTGTGCTGAGCTGCATTTCAAAATAATCTTCAGGCTCCCAGCTTTCCATAACATCAGCTCTCGGTTCATTCGCCATTTGATGTGAACAAGAAAATTGCTATTGGTGAGTTGTGTTGCTGCACACTCATTCGAAGCTTTTAACGCAAGGTTGGCGCTGATGTGCACAAATTGCCACTGGTAACATGTTAGACAGGCATAGAGTCTGTTTGACAAACGGCGCACAAAGGCTGTGATCTCCTTGAACTTGTGTAAATGTTTTTGAAGTTCACTTGTCAGAGGTTCACTGTCACATGCTGCTGTCAGAAGAAGTGCCAACAGCTCAGAACTATTTCCAAGATCATATAATCTTAAAGTGGGACTACAGGAGGAAGACAGTGACTGAAAAAATTGAAACACAGAAGAAAAAGATGAGGGTACAGTATAATAGTTGTAATTTACAGGAACTATAAATCACACATGGTATCTAACAAATTCTAAGACAAGGAAACAAATAATCAATAGAAAAATTACACCAACTGAGGTTCATAATTATAATTCCTTTCTTTTAAATATTTGAAAACTTTAGGCTTTGTCTGAAGAAATGTACTCATTTAAATACAGATAGAGAGGTTGCCAACCCAATTTCATATACCTGACGCACATATAAAATATAAAGCAATGACATATAGTGCTTCTCAGCGCAGCTCTTGGTTCCATGCTCTCTTTTGTCCAAAAACAAAACAATCGCTCATGATTGCTCAGTTCATACTGCTTTCGGTTTTGCGTGACGATCTTAACATCTACTTGTGCACAGAAAAGGAAGCCGTTATGTTTTTTCCCTGATACCACTTTTACGAGTCCTTTTATCTCCTCCACTAAAGGGCCATTACCACCATTACTTCTATCTGCTGGGTTAAATCTCAGAGTGGGAACCAATTTCAGTTTGTTGAAAATAACTGCATCCTCTCTGACAGATAACAGCTTGCGTATGTGGCTCAGTTATCTCCACTAACGCAGCAAAACAGCTGGCTGTTAAATGCCGGATTAAACTGTCCTCTGCTTTTTTTCCCCCTAAAGAGAGAAGAGCAGCTTGCCTCACATCACACACCATGCCGGAAAGAGCACCTCCTTGTTTGTGAGATAAGTTTTAACTGCAGTGATTGTCTTTTGACCAAACAGCCGCAGAATAAAAATCTCATCTGCAAAGGATAGAGGTCTGCTGATGCCTTGTTGGAGATGTCCACATGTACGACACAAGTATGCGTGTGTGTTTTTAGGGTCTGCTACGACAAGTTTGTGTGTGTTGGTGTGTTAAACTATTAATGGTGTGAGTCACAAAGGTTCTGGGTAACAATGGGCAAAGGGTAGCTGTGTGTGTGTGTGTGTGTGTGTGTGTGTGTGTGTGCCCGCAACTTGACCGTTGTCTCCAAAGTGAGCCAATACTTTCCTCATCAAACTTTCTCTACTTTGGCTTTTTTTTATTTGTCTCTCTGCTGTCACTTTCTTCATTTGTCTTTATTTTTGGGTTTAGGGACTTCAAATTATCAAATATTACTGTAAATGTGTCAGTGTTAACCAGAATGCGTAGAAGACCTTGGAGAGTTATGGAGATGTTATGGATTAGGTCAAATCAGGGGTGTCAAACTCATTTTAGTGAAGGGGGCCACATGCTGCCCATTTTGATCTCAAGTGGGCCGGACCAGTAAAATCATAGCATAATAATGCATACATAATGACAATATTTCTCTGTTTAAATCATTGGTGAAGCTTTTTGGATGATAAACCCTATTTTAAGGTCTTTCTACAATAAACTAGAAACAAAGATAACATAAAGAACCTAATTTGATGGTAGGAGTGTTTTGATGGCGACCGAGGTAACGAAAACAGGTCATGGGCCGAGATTGTATGACAGGAAGGTTATTAAGTCGTGGAAACTCTTCAGAGTTGACCAGTTGTAGGAGATTGAGAGTTATTGGCGATGGAGTTCTGTTAATTGATGATTGGCAAAATTTGGGCAGGATTTACAAGTTCAACGATAGTTGAATATGGAGAAACCCTTGTTGGACAGGTGTCTGCAACGGGCCCGAACTACTGGATTGAGAAACAAGAAAGCGATGGTGTTGAAGTGGCTTTGACATGAGCTGCATATAGAACGTCCTATAAACAACTGCAAGGTTTTCAAAAGTAAAGAGATGGACTTAGTGTACCAATCATGGCCCTACGGAATGACAGCAGTTGTAATGTCCAGACCTTCTGGGAAGTTTTGTTGTCACGGTCTGATTCTGTTGTGTTTTCTGTCACTCACCTTGACTCTCGTTTCAGACAACTCCCTCCTTGTGTGCCTTCTTCCTGTGTGATTGCAAGCCCCACCCTCATTGTTTCCACCTGTGCCTCGTTAATTACCTCTGTCTGTTCCTCCCTGTACCGAACCTCGCTATAATTATGATATATTTATAAAACACATTTCATACAGAATATGTAGCTCACAATGCTGTACATAAATACAAACAGAAAACCATAATTTTACAGAGCATGCTTACATTTTAGGTGCAATTAAAACAGATAAATAAAACTGGAAAACAGTTTACAATAAATACAAATAAAAGTGTTTTAATACATAAAATATCTTTTGTGTTTTAATACATAAAAGATTTTTTGAAAGACAGATGTGGGATTCTGTGGAACGCAAATAAAGTGCTGTTAAAAAAAGGCTTAGCGAAGTAGCTAAGTATGCTTTTGAATGATGCACTCATGTTTTGGGGTATGCTGTTCCACAGTTTGGCAGCATAAGTGAAACAAGCTGCATCTCCAATTTTCTTTTAAGGGGTTTTGATTCGCTAGAAGGACGAACATAGAGCAACAGGGAGTCTGTGATGTAGGCCGGTCCTAAGATCCTATTTAGAGCTTTGTAGATAAATAAGAATACTTTAAAAATAAGTCTAGAGGCTATAAGCAGCCAGTGCAGCGTAGCGTTCTCTCTTTATCGTTCTCGTTAGCAGTCTAGCAGAAGAGTTTTGGGTAAGTTGCAGGCTCTCAATAGATTTCTTAGGAAGACCAGTAAAGACTTGCAGTAGTCTAGTCTACTTGAGATGAAAGTCATTGCTGAGTCAATAGAAGCTGTACTTTTGCAAAGTGTCTCAGATGTAAGAAGGCAACTTTGGTCACTTTTATTGATATGAGTCTAAGACAAGGGTGGGCAATTAATTTCCCCAGAAATTGGGACCGTTGTGGAGAACCGAACTTGCTCAATATTAATGTAATTTAATTAATTTTTTTTTTTTTTTAATTTTTTTAAGATACCTTTTAAACCTTACCTTAAAGATGTATGTTAAAGACCAGCAATTGATTAACTTCATATAAAAGAAATAAGCGCTTTTGAGGCTTGTGTGGATGACGTATGTGGTGACGTTCGAAGCCTCGCGAGCCGGCCGTACCACGTGACTGATTCAGAAAATGGTTCGTGGGTTTGCCGTGCGATTTGAAATATAAGGGGCAGCGAAACTCAATGGATTTCCCCCCTTCCTCTCTATACCCAGCTTAATGTGTGCCTGTGAAAGGGTATTTTATAAAGCAGGCGAAATAGTCTCAAAAAGCCCAGCACTGTGGAAAAGTTCTTATTTTTACTTAAAAAAATTGGACACATCAACATGGACTAACGGAGCCGAGGCTCGAAACACCGACCTCTGACTGAAAGTTGGATATTCTAACCACTGACCCACAGTCACATCACAACCCTCTCCCAATTTGTTTTGTGTTTTGATTTTGACCCCGCCAATATATCATAAAGATAGACACAATATGAATAAGTTAATAATTGGTGTATTGGCGTCACAAACATAATTTATTCAATTTAAAGCTTCACACAACAAAGCCATGGTGTCGTTATTATGACTCTGCCTGTTTTACATGTATTATCCACTTGGTGGCGCAGTAGAGCAAATGACGCTCCATGAAGCTTCGGCACATGAGCGAACCAATTGGATGGAAAGCTTCAATGCTTCAGGAAGCTTCATCTCGCCATCACTACTCGCCACATCAGAGAGCTGATTGGCTCTTAGATCTGACAGCAAACACCACGTGTTGTAGAAAATTTGTATTTTATGTGTAGTTGGAATACTTAACGCTGGATTGTTGACTATTAGTCTCATGTTTGATCTAAAAACATTTATTGTGTGGTTAATACAAAATCGTATTTATACAACACACATTAAAACTACTAGTAATGTATTTCACAGGCAGACATCAAAAGACCAAAGGATGCAGCTACACAGTCATTTCTACATAAATATATATATATTTATAAACACATATAATAAATCCAAACGTGATCTGTAGACTACAAGTAAACAAAAGTTTGGAACTAACAGGAAGTACTTTTTTCTGTGACTTCCTGCGTATACCCAGCTGACAACTGTCCGACTTGATTGCAGTTTTTTGTCAACGCCTCCTGCTGCGGCTGCCTGCTCTCGTCTGGATTCCAGGCGAGGCGCAGCTCTAACGAACGAGCCTATTGTCTGAGGTGTATATGCGAAGGACAGCTGACAGGTGATCATCAGTGAGAGATGATCTGGATCTGTTGAACTTCACTGAGAATGTTTGTTCATGTGTATAGATCCAAAGAGAACTAACATCTTCTGAGCATGCCTCCTCATTTGTGGAAAGTTCTCCTCTTTGAGATAAGAGTAAAAATCCAGAGCGGAGCGAGAGTCTCCTCAGACTGCAGCTGGGAGTGCACCGCCTGTTAGAGCCCTGGGGCGGTGGAGGGGCTCACGGCAGCACCCGCTGCTCGTAGAGGACAGAAGCTGCAGAATAATAAGATCAGGGTCTGCCAAGACACCATAAAAGTATCCAATACAACCAGAAAAGGCTGCTAGATTTGTTGCTAGTCACTTCTGACAAAAAAAAGTCGCTAAGAGGGTTTGGAAAGTCGGCAAGTTGACAACACTGCCTGAGGCTGCATAAGCGATGAATAAAAACTGGAAAACAGTTTACAATAAATAAATAAGTGTTTTAATACATAAAAGATCTTTTGTGTTTTAGTACAGAAAAGATTTTTGAAAGACGTATGTGGGATTGTGTGGAACGCAAATAAAGAGCCATTAAAAAAAGGCTTAGCGAAGTAGATATGCTTTTGAATGATGGTCTCATGTTTTGGAGTTGGCTGTACCACAGTTTGGCAGCATAAGTGAAAAAAGCTGCAAACCGCCTTCAAAGTAAAAGCAGTGCTGTTGTATTGCATTCATGGCGTGCACCTTCATACCTGCAAACTTGTCACCTTTCGGCGAAATTTGCCGTTTTAAAATGAAAATGTCATCCACGTGAATCGTGTAGATCCGAATAGTTTTTGTTTTTGGTGGGGGGGGGTTAACTGGCCGCCCAGTGTTTCTGAGATTGGAGTGAGACACGTAAAAAAAAGCTGATGTTGTGATCTTCGTAATAGAAGATCTTTGATGTGTCGAGTCTTGGCCAATCAGCGTTAAGATGTCTACAGCGGCAGCGTGTGGCGTCAGACAGGAGAGCGGCGAGTCAGCGGCGCTGGCGGTTCTACCTACCGACACCTGAATACATATAAGGAGAGAACAAGTGGAGATTTTATCCAACTTGTATTTTAATTAAAAACAAGTGGCCAAAATGAGTTTCCTCAGTATGGTGGCCGGGCTCCTGTTTATATACAAGGGTTAAGATCTACGTGTAGAAAAAAGTGTATCCTCCAGTTAATTATAATCTATATAGTTATGCTTATAGTTATATATTGTGTGTGTATGTATATATATGTATATATGTATATATGTATATATATATATATATATATATATATATATATATATATATATATATATATATATATATAGGCAGCTCGCGCACCCCAGGAAAAATGTAATGGTGGTCTAATGGTGTAATAATTAATATTAAACATCATTTAAAAAAAATTAAGTAGAATTTTTTAATTATAAAAATTCCCTTTGTAAGATTTAAATTTAAAATTAAAAACGTACAATTTAATAAATAGATGCACTTCCGGTCCGGCCGCCAGACTGTCTTTTACGTACACACTAGCTAGCCTAGCTTGTGCACCTAACGTCATTTCATTCATTCAGCAACATCCATGAAAATATGTTAAACTGGCTGAAATCAGGGAAGCTGTCAGGTGGGACATCTGAAGCTATCAGTAATAAAAGAGGAGAGGGATAGAGAGAGAGGGAGGAACCGGAGGCGAGAGAAACGGAGAGGTGCGTTGGGGAGAGACCAGGAGCACAGAGGCCCATCACGGAGTCAAGGTGAAAAAAGAGGAAACGAGAGTGAGCATCAGACTGGGAAAAAAAAGAGGAAATATGATGACAATTATCTGGGTCTGGGCTTCACTTGGATTGGCAATGCAGATTGCCCGAAGCCACAGTGCGTGTTGTGCAGTGAGATTCTGGCTAACAGCTGTCTGAAGCCCTCTTATTTGCGCTGCCACCTGAACACCAAGCATGCCAGTGCAAGTCAGAAGCCCCTTACATTTTTTAGATCAAAATTGGAAGAGTCACAAAACAGCCCAAAACAATTGCAGTCTCATTCATGTGTTGGGTCTACACAAAACGCACTACGGACTTCATATCTGCTCAGTTACCGAAGGGTCAAGGAAGGGTCTACCTCACACAATCGGCGAAGACGTGTGCTTGCCAGCTGCTAAATAGATGGTGGAATGTATGATTGGAGAGAAAGAAGCCAAAAAGTTAGACATGATCCCGGTGTCCAACAACACTGTCTCGCGCCGCATTGATGCTTTGTTCGAAGACATCCTGGCAACGTTAGTCGGTCGCGTGAAGAAGAGTGAGTTTAACTCTCTGCAAGTAGACTCGACAGGCTGAGCCACCTGCGCTGCATGTGAAAATCCTCATATGGACTCCTCCTTTTTTATTTATATCTGTTTCTGAGTCTATGCATGTGCCACTTTTCTTTACGTGGCTTACTGTGTTTAAGTAAATAAATGTGAAATGCAATCTGCCTCTGAGCCTGTGCGTGTGTCCTCGCCATCCTTATTGCTCTTTAAAAGTGACGCCTTGTGTAACTGACATTTATACAGCGGACTAAATCTTGGAACAAACGCCACGCGCAAGCAAACAGTTCTCGCATTGGTCCGATTTTATGCGGCTATAAATAGGCTCTGTTGCGTTTTTTATAACAGTATGACATAGTATGGTCAAATTAAAATAAAAAGGCTGGTACATTATACATATTATGGCATATAAGTGTAATATTATGAAGTGAAATGTAGTAGTAGCAAAACAATATTCAGTATAGTACAGCAGTAGTGCATATTGTAAGTTAAGTCTACAAAATACATTATATATATATAAATAAACACATATTACACATACTACCGTTCAAAAGTTTGGGGTCACTTAGAAATTTCCTTATTTTTCAATGAAGATGACATTAAATTAATCAGAAATACACTATAAATTGTTAATGTGTTAAATGACTGTTCTCGGTGGAAACGTCTGATTTTTAATTAAATATCTACATAGGTGTATAGATTTCCAGTAGCTATCACTCCAGTGTTCTCACCTTTTTCACCCATTATGAGTTTGCAGGTATGACCTTATTTATTTATTTTAAATTTTTGATTGACCTCACACGGGCTGGTGTTACGGATCAACAGGCTACTTTCGTCCAAAAGCGTCTCTTGTTGTCGTCATTACGGCAGCTGTTGAGAATAGTGAAAGAACACCTCTGTCCACTCGAATGCCGTATTGTTTAATTCTGCAATTAAATGTCAAACGTTCTCGTATGTACAGTCTCTGGTCAAAACATACCCTTGGCGTTGTTGAGTCTTGAGAAAAAGAGTCCACTCAAGTTTGAATCGTCGCTTGTTGTTTGTGTTGAAACAGGAAGTATGCAAATTGCCCTTTTAAAATAAAATTGGTAAAAATAACACATAATTGACTTTAGAGCGAGCCTGTTTTGTGCAAACATGTGTCACGTAAAATAACTTCTTCTTCAATTTTCGAGATTCAAACTCCTGAAGCAACTGATGGGTACCGGCAAGCCAGAAGGGGTGCAGATGCTAAAACTAGGGCATGGCAAGGCGCCGGGGGTGGATGAGATCCGCCCTGAGATGCTTAAGGCGCTGGACGTTGTTGGGCTGTCTTGGCTGATATGCCTCTTCAATGTCGCATGGGGGTCGGGAACGGTGCCCATGGACTGGCAGACCGGGGTGGTGATTCCCATCTTCAAGAAGGGGGACCGGAGAGTGTGCTCAAACTATTGTGGTATCACACTACTCCTGGGGAAATCTTATGCCAGGGTGCTGGAAAGGAGGCTCCAACCGTTTGTCGAACCTCGGATTCAAGAAGAGCAGTGCGGATTTTGTCCCGGTCGTGGAACAGTGGACCAGCTCTTTACCCTCGCAAGACTACTGGAGGGATCCTGGGAGTTTGCCCAACCAGTCTACATGTGCTTTGTAGACTTGGAGAAGGCTTTCGACCGAGGTCCCTCTGGATTTTTTTAAGGGGGGTGCTGCGGGAATATGGGGTGCCGGACCCGTTGCAACGGGCCATCCGGTCTCTGTACGCCTGCAGTAAAAGCTGTGTTCGTATCCTCGGTAATAAGTCAGACACGTTCCCAGTGGCATGTAGGCCTCCGCCAGGGCTGCCCTTTAGCGCCACGAACAGGACCGGTGGTCCTGTTCGTGCCTTTCATGGACAGGATATCTAGGCACAGCTGAGGGGCGGAGAACGTCAGGTTCGGGGTCTCGTGATTGCCTCTCTGCTGTTTGCAGATGATGTGTTTGGCTGCAGGAGTAAAACAGGCGCTGCATCGGTCCATCTTGGTGAAGCTCTCCATTTACTGGTCGGTCTACGTTCCAACCCTCACCTATGGTCATGAACTTTGGCTCGTGACCGAACAAACAAGGTCTCGGATACAAGTGGCCGAAATGAGTTTTCTCCGTAGAAATTCAGCATTAGAGATGGGGTAAGGAGCTCGGACATCAGGAGGGAGCTGCTACTCCTTCGTGTAGTTCGGGCATCTAATTAAGATGCCTCCCATTAAAGGTTTTCTAGGCACGTCCAACTGGTAGGAGGCCCCGGGGAAGACCCAGGACACGCTGGAGTGATTATATCTCCTGGCTGGCCTGGGAACGCCTCAGGATTCCCCAGACTGAGCTGGTGAGAGGGAAGCCTGGGTCAGCCTACAGTCATCGCGACTCGACCCCAGATAAGTGTCTGAAAATGAATGGATGGGATTCAAACTCATATCATTGGGTGGAAAAATTATCAGAAGTGAAGCTTTTTGCACGCATCACGTCCATGTTATGCTCAAATCTCGCTGTGTGAATCCTGTACGATGTCGCAAGAAAAGGACGCGGAAGTGGCAGAAGTCTACTGATTAAGGTAGAATTTAAACCATATATCTGTGCCGTATTATCACAAAGATATGAATTTAATCAAAACATCATATTCTGCTTCGAAGCGGGGTGGAGTGGACCCGGAAGGGTTAAAGACAAAAGAGCAACCAGATCAACTTGTGATCACACCATCGACTACATGGAGTATGTTGACATGAACTACAGAGAAGTTTACAATATTGCTGCTTTCTCAAACAGATAGGTGACTGTTTCAACCAGCCAAGAACACAGATGTCAAACAGTTAAGCTCACTTGAGTTTAATACAGGAAATAAATAATCCCATTCATAGCATGACAATATGTCAACATGGTGAGCACACTTGAGGGGAACAAATAACATTTAATACAAAGAGTTTGGGCAAAGTTTAACATGGATTAGTTTTTACAATAATTTTCTATTCATGTTATTAGCCTTAAGGCTGTGATATATGCCACTTAAACCATGTAAAAATGAAAAAACACATAATATATGGTCTAAAGCAGCGGCACTAACTTTGGTACTAATTAGACCAAAGGCCTACATACATTTAGCTTGAATATTATTTGGCTACAGGTTGCTCAGTGTCCAGACTGCTAAGCAAAGCGAGCCAGTCTGAAAGAAAAGACACAATATAACCCAATAGAGGTGAGGTTATTGTCCAAATCAATGTCCCATGCAGCTAAATGTGCTTATATATCAGTTACTTCATACAGATGTCTAATTATCGTTCAACTCTTTCAGGTTACAGAGCCATTTGATCTAGTTGGGATGGATCTCATGAAGCTCACTGTAACCAAGGGTGGGAATCGATACATTTGTGTAATGGTTGATTATTTCACAAAGTGGGCAGAGGCCTACCCTATGATGAATAAATCAGCAGAGCTGGTGTATTATTGATTTTGTATAGAAAAGAAAAGTCGACAGTGAGTGCCGAGTGTTTAATGAGTGGACTGCTAAATATTTTTTAACCGAAGTATGATCAAAGGCTGTATGTCTTATTTGCCAAGAAACCGTTGCGGTATTCAAAGAATACAATATCAGCCGCCACCTTTCCGCTAAGCATGCTAACTATGCTAGCCAACAGTCAACGCCAGAACGAGCGGCTACTGCTCAGAGGTTGGCAGACAATTTAAAGACTCAGTAAAATATTTATCTCCAACAAACTGCTATCTCCAACAAACTGCTATTCAAGATTCAAGTACCAAGGCAAGTTATTTGCTCGCATTCAACTTAGGAAAAGCCAGCAAGCTTTTCTATGAAGTGGAGTTTTTGAAAGAATGCATGGTATAGAGAGCAGGTCTGGTGTCCAGAGAGCAAAAACAAATTTGAAAAAGTCAGTTCATCACGCAATTAGTGATAAGTAGTGGTGGGCAACGTTTGGGTTTTTAACGATACCGGTGCTAAAACGGTACCGGTGCTAAAACGATACCGGTGCCTGAACCGATACTTAAAAACAACATTATAGAAAGCCTTTTTTATTGGCAAGGCACTTTTTTTTTCTTCAAATATAAATAAATACAAAAACTTTACTTCAAACTACAGCTTCAGACTTTTTAACCTCAAACTATGAACAATATATTAACTGTTAACAGTTTACAGTATACTTAAATAAATCTACATAACTACAAAACACACTGTACACAGCTTCAAACTTCAGCAATTCTTTTGCAGCACAAGCATCAGGGCCCAAGGTCAGATGTGAGGAGTGTGGAGTCAGAAAAAGAGAGTGTAGACTCAGCTGTGACTAATACAGGATGGTACGGTGGATACATTTAGACCAGTGGTTCTCAAACTTTTTCTGTCACGCCCCACTTTGGAGGAAGAAAAATGTTCAGGCCCCACCGTCCCAACAAAATTGTAACAAAATGGTCCAACTTTTTGTGACTTTTTGTTTTCCATCCATGCTTTTTTAAATAATAGAATACAGAAAATTACAATCCCTTTCAAGGAAACCAGATTGTTCCATCAGACAAAAACTAATAACATCTGCAATCACTGTGTTAGAACATTGCAAATAAAGGTCTATCTGTGCAAAAAATAACTAATATTTGGCAAACAAATTACTTGTTGTGGCTGCAAATAACCTGTTTTGCACTGAATATATTTTCAAGATAATAACAATAACGTTCAACCTGTGCAAAACATAATGAGTGCAGATATGTAAGCTATCACGTTGTATCAGTATTAGTGGCTGCAGTGAGCTGCTTTCCGCTACAAATATTTTTAAAACGGGGTTGTAGATTTGATATGGCCGCTCTCAATTCATGCTCAATGTTGAGTTTAGATCTATATTCCGTTTTGAGAGATGAAAACAGCAGAAAAGCCGATTTCACGGAGATCTCACAGAGGCTTTTAGCAAAATGCCAAGAATCAGCGAGTTGTGCATGCGCAGCGTAACCTGTTAACGGCGTAACTTAAACATTTCAACAAAAGTACAGGCATTTCTACATGTATTTATTAATGACGTTTTATGTCCGTGTACTTTTGTACTATGTAAAGTTATCATGTTCATGGGGAGTGGTCGTCCTGAAACCATACACGATACACGATTTCAACGCAGCTTTAGACTTTACCATGATTATGCTCTTGACTTCCTCATATGGGTTCATGATCATCTTCTGCTCGTCAGTGGAGAAAAAAGTGGCTTGTCCTTTGAGTTTATTTGCCATTTTAGCGTTAGAAGATCATGGATTCAATGGTCAACTATTTCCCCTTTTGAAGAGTAACGGGCATGCGCAATTATCCAGATGACTAATGTCTAGTTTGAATTAACGAGACTGATTTAGCGCGGATCAGCCTTTGAGAAACCGAGTTAGCCTGACGTCAATCATCGAGGTAATTCAAGCTGGATAACAGTACATTTGATCGACTTGGTTGAACCACGTACGAGGGATGGGGCCCAGGTGGCCTGATAGGGTCCGTGTGCAACAGGAACAATACTCTTTTTTTTTTTGGTGTTCAAGGTGAGTAGGGACCCATGGCCCTCTATTGGCCGGCCGCCACTGGCTGCTGCGCGTGGGAGCGCTGGGCAGCCCCGCCTCCATGCAGTCTCTGCACGCAGGCAACATGACAGAGAGCGGAGCTCGCTCTGATCCACGCTATTTTAATAAAGTATCAATACTAAAAATAGGCCAAATCGTATAGTTTTTAACATACGGGTACCACATATACCGTGCAACAATAAGTGTAAAAAAAAGTATTTCAATCGAGTCAGGCACCGAAATCTGCGTTGCGTTTCGGTCCGGTCTGCACTGGTCATATTGGTTTTCGGTACCCAACCCTAATGATAAGAGAGCTGTTCAAACTTTACATGTTGAAGCACTGCACTGAAAGTGAGCTTTTGAAAGCACTTTATTTCTCTAAAAGTTGAAGGGGGTTTAGTTTTTTTAAGTCAGTTTTAAAACAATGCTATCATATCCATATATAGCAGACCTGGGCATCGAAAAATAAATAAATAAGGTGCACGCCATGAGTGCAATACAAACGGCACTGCTTTTACTTTGAAGGTGATTTATTTATGTGTGCGCGCGCTTACGCAGCCTCACAATGGGCAGTGTTGCCGACTTGGAGACTGAAGTGAAAGCGTATTGTTCTGCCATGAGGAAAGTTCTCCTCTTTGAGGTTCTCTTTGGATCTACCTACATGAGAACAAACATTCTAGTGATGAAGTTCAACAGATCAGATCCTCTCACTGATACCTGTCAGCTGTCACATCTCCACCTCATTCAACCAGACTTCATGCTCTTGTTCAAGCAACACAGACTGGACTTATCTCCCCGAGTGAGAACAACTGAACTGGAAAACATCAAAAGCACTTATTGCTTTTGTTTAAAGTTAATACATTGCTGGTCTTTAACATACATATTTAAGGTAAGGGTTAAACAAATCTTAAAAAATTTAATTATTTTGTTTTACTTATTTTCATAGCCTTATTGTAACATGTATTCTTACCAGTAGCAGCTCAAAACCATATAATTTACAGTTTTTTAATAAAGTAATAACATTTATATTGAGTTAATTGAATTAAGTTCAGAATTGGTTCAGCCCTCCACAACGGTCCAAATTTCTCATGTGGCCCCTTGGGAAAATTAATTGCCCACCCCTGATATATAGCATACTGTGACAGCATGTATCACCAGCATATATCATCAGCATCCACCACCCTGTTTCACTAAAACCTGGCTGGGTGAGCACATCCTGGACAGCACATTACATCTGCCGGGCTTTCAACTCCTCCGAATGGATCGCGTGACAGCGCTATCAGGAAAAACGAGAGGAGGCGGAACCTGCTTTTACATAAACGAAGGTTGGTGTACAGATGTCACAGTGTTGAAGAAATCATGCAGCCTTCAGTTAGAAACCCTATTCATAGACTGTAAACCATTGTATTTACCGTAGGAGTTTTCCTCATTTATTCTGGTCGGTGTGAGGCGGTACAACATCTGGCTAACCAGATAACTAACAGTATTTCTTCATTGAAAGTAGAGCAAAGAAAAGAGCTGATGGATTTTCTCAATGGACAAGATGTTTTTTTCTTTTAACTCGCTTCAGTAGAGTTTGGTTAGAAGGGTGTTCTTCTAATCACCTGCCACATATCTCTTAAAACTGCCTAACAGTTTTGATGATGGCTTCTCCGATGGTTCTGTTATAAACCATCTGGCCGTTAAGGTAAATAAATACACACGCACGAGCCAAAACTCAAGGATGCAATTATTGCAACCTGCTGTATTAAAATGAAAATAAATCTGTTTCTGTTGTGGCCAACTGAACTACACTTCTTTTCTTACTTTAGGTGCTCAGAACACTCATCCAAGAACACCAGACTTGCAGGCTGGCGCCCACTGTTCATCCTCTCACTCAGTAAGCAGCTATCCAATCACAGTTAAATAAATGTGTCAGTATCAACCTGACACATGAGTTCTGAGTGGCTCATTGACACCCTCCACTCTAGGCTACTGGACAATTTCTTTCTAGTTAACTTGTGTTTCTAAAGCACGAAATTGACTTATGTTTGCATGTTTTTATTTATAGTTTTCATAAATGTGTTATTATATATTGAATGGTACCCTGAAATTTGTTCTCTTATATAAATGCATCATGCCAGCTGAGCAAATCATGTCATGTTTAAATGCTTAAAAGATTAAAATACCTCTTTATTGGATCGAATTTTATTTTTTTGCATTTGGCATTAATTAAGACCACATGTCTTCTAATGGTATTACCAGCAAAGCAGCTTTGGCACACTAATATAGAAATGTGGCATATTTTCTTTTCTCTTTGGCTTATATTAGCTCCACATTGACTCAAGCTGAGGCTCTTCCTGTCATCTTGCATTCCTTTTTTTCCTCTTCACACACACACTTTGTGTAATGCCAGTAATTGATGTCCACAATGTCACTCCAAACACAGGTTATTTGTTTCCCTCTGATCACAACTAATTAACTCCTTCTCAGAACATTTGTGTGGGGGTGGTTTGTTTTTCCTGCTTTTGAAGTATCAGAAGAAGGAGGTATTAGTCCAGTAGAAAACCTTTAAAAGTATTTCTTCATATTGCATTGAGTATATGAAAGTGTTCAACAGACCAAAAGCAATTAATCTAAGTGGCAGTGCGCGCATAATCTTGCTGCAGAGTGACCTGTCAACCATGGAACATGACATTTTAATGAGAAAGGGACTCAAATGTAACATTTTAGTATTTCATTTTATTAAGGTCCACCAAAGAGTTCACTGTATTGCTGGTGATATTTGTTGAAATACAACTTGTCGTTGTATTTATAGTTAGAGCTAGAGATGTATTAGACCTGGTAGAATTGGAAAATAAAGTTCTCCCTTTTTATTTACCTCTGAAATTGTTGTGAAATACTGCAAATATGTTGGGGTGGATTGGGAAGAAAAGTATACAAAATAAAAACAGGTATTATATGTCTATTTGATGTAATTTGACATCTTTGACTCAAGTTTGAATTAACTAATGGAACAAACCTAAAGATGTGCCATAGTGAGTATTTCCTAACGGCCATCAGTTTCTCAACAAATTCACAAATGACTAAACCTTATATTTGTTAGCAAAAATGAAAGTGAACACACCTGAATTGTCAGTTAAAATTGTCCATTTTATTGTCACACTGAAGAATGTAATCGTAACCCGAGAAGAACGATAAACAAAACTACAATGGTATCTTCTGCCACACACTGTTCCCTTTTATTTGACATTACAGAGTTGACCTCCTAGCAGCCGCTCTAATTAATCTTTCATCTGTATTTACACTTAATTGCACTCTCCTCAGATACAGTATTTAGCAGTTTTGTGTTCAAAGGTGAAGAATGAAAGAAAGACAAGCTGACACCAATGTAATGCTGCATTAACGTGATCAGTAACTTGTTATGTAATTTCTTAATTCCAAATCATAACTGAAAATGTAATCCCATTACAGTTTAGAGTTACTTAGTAATGCGTGAATGCTCAACACTACCTATTTATCTATACCTATTTTAATTTATTGTTTTTAACTCATTCAGCTGACTGAGAGCATTCGTCTTTGTCACGGCAGGCAATCTCCTTTTTGTCTTGATCTCTGTGAGACAAATCATTGCTGTCAGAGTAAAAGCAGAGTTCCTTTCAACGCTGTGGTCAGCCTCCATTTCAGTGTATTTTGCGCTTTGGTTTCATTCAATTAATTCACCAGGAGTCTTTCTTCAGACATACCCTACCATCAGCCTCCATCAGGGAAATGCCAATGCCGCTCCTGGTGTTACCACACCGATGGAAAATAATAATTTCACAATTAAGTCTCATGGCCAAGGCTTCTTTTATTTTTTATCAGCATTAACATGTTTTTTTACTATAACTCGTATATATCTAACAAACTACCTGCTCTACTTTCAGTTAGTCTTTTTTAGTTAAATCTCTGCTGTTGAAAGAAAGGTACAGTATATGTAACATAGACCTTTTAGAAAAACTTGTCGGCCGTTTGTTTATTAATTAAGTTTTGATTCGTAGTTAAATTGACTAGAGTCCAAGTAATTCATCCCATTTTTACGCTGCATAGCACTTCGTCACAGTCATGCTGAAGCTGTGATTGTAGAGACAAATCAAATTTTCTTGTCCTCTGGAGCGCACTCACACCATAACACAAATTCATAGAGAAATGCACTGATTTCAATTAATTTCTTGTTTGCCATTGTCTCATTATGTGGTGCACACTAACACACACTATATTTTTGGCCAGATAGGGCTAATGCTGTGTTCACACCGAACACGACACAAATTTGTCGCGCAACCAGATTACATGCCAAGTCAATGCACAGACGCGACAGGTTGCAAAGGCGCGACACTTCTGCCGGGCTACGCGACTGACGCGTTTGAGGCGCCGCGAACAGAACTCAATTCCCGCGACGCCTAGTGGACACTTAATGAGTGTTGACGCCATCGTAAGCTTGGGCGATCAGTTTGTCTGTGTGGGAGAACGGTGCTCAGCCTCTCCATAAGCGCTGTAGCGACGGCAGTGAATGGTGGACATGTCTGTCGTCTCAGCGTTTTTTAGTCCCATATATGTCCATGCTGAATCTGACCCCGTCGACTTAAAAAGCAGGCATGGAAAGCAAAATACAGCGTTAGCATGACTGTATCCAGCTAGCCAAGCCTTCCTCGTGTACCAGTCTGTACCCGTCTTCCTTGGGCAGAATCGATCTAGCCCCACGACGTGCACTAGCAGTAGAGATGTGCACGGGGGCAGCTCAGAGGTACATGAGCAGAGGGGACAAGCAGGAAAAGCATATATTTTGCACAGATATCCTATTTTACAAATATTACTGAGTATATTCCATAGCTCAAAAACACAAATATTACACATAATAATAATTTTTATAATTTATTAATATTATTATAATTTTTATAATATTATAAATATATATCTTTTTTTTGGTGGCTCAAGGTGGGTGGGGCCAAACCCCGTTGCCCTCCATTGGCTGGCCGCCACTGCTCATGACTCTCTCTCAGAGTAGGCAGTGTGATTTCCAAGAATTCTTCATGAATGAGAACCAGTCATTTCCTGCATCACTTCGGCAAACTTCATACATGTCAGAAGTCTCAACTGGTTGAAATTCTTCAAACACAAGTGAGCATGCCAGACAGAGAACCATTAGGAGATGCAATCCACATAGATGGCTCAGCACTCATAAATATATTACCTCCACGCACCTCAAAGACGTTTGATGCATATGCCAGAGAAGATATCATCAAGAAGGTGAAATCCTACGGTGCCTAGTACAAAAGGGGGATGTCGTGTTTGATGTGTACAATAAGTCAAGTCTGAAAGCAGAAGCCAGGTCAAATCGTGGGCAGGGAATGAGAAGAAGAATCTCAGGAATCAGCAAGACACCAAATAACTGGAGGAGTTTTCTTCGAGATGACAACGACAAGACTGAGCTGTTTCACTTCCTAGCAGATAAGATGTGTGATGCACAGACGACAAGTACAATTTTGTCACAAAAGGAGAAGATGTCATTAGCAATTCATGGAAATGCTTGGATGCTATGCCCCCATGCTCTTATGAGGAAGCAGACACCCAGTCCATGAAGTAATGGCTGCAATTGGGACTGATTAAGCCAGTGGATTACCGTACTTGCATGCATTCACAGGCTGTATTATTGTGTCTGCATTTCATGGAAAGGGAAAGAAGACAGCATGGCAGACTTGGAATATATGTGATAACGTTTCTGAAACATTCACCAATCTCAGCCAGCAGCCAACATCCATTAGTGACCTGGACCTGCAACAGTTAGAGATTTGTGGTTCTCATGTACGATAGATCAAGCGCAGTTACTAGTGTGGATGAAGCAAGACTGGATCTCTTTGCCCGCAAACAAAGGCCCTACAACTCGATTCCACTAACTCAGGCAGCCCTGAGAGAACATGCAAAGCACGATGCTTATCAAGCTGGGATCATCTGGGGCCAGACATCGGCAGTCCTGCTGATTGGGGGTGGACACAGAAAGAAGAGAAAGGTATGTTGGTTACACCCACCATTATCTCCCCTTCGCAGCCAGTTGTCAGGAACTGGCCAAGTGTTCCTGTGAGGAAAGTTGCCATGGGAGGTGGAAGTGCTTTCAGTTCGGACCATGTACAGCACTCTGCAGCTGCATATGTGAGCAGTAGAAGACGAATGCACCCGATGACCATACCTTTGTGTGGAGTTACTGCAGACATTCAGAACAAAATGATACCCCCTGAACAGTGACATTGGCATTAATGCACCAACATTTGGTGCTACATATTAGTTTGAGGCTTAGTAAAATTGAATAGAACTGAAAAACTGTTTGTTACATTTGGTTATAATCACTTTATGGCAACTGCAAAATTGTTGATTTTCATATCAGTTCAGTATCTAGTGCTAGATGAAGCAGTGATGTTATAAATCTATTCACACACTATATCGCCAACAGTGTACCTTTTAGTCTGAATTATGACTTTAACGTCTTAGTATTTGTGCAATATTAAACGATCCACGCACAGAGCTCATTCAATTACTGAATCAGCAACTGCCTTAGAACAGATACGGCAGTACATGTTACCGGAAGGACGGCGAACTAACGTGACGGCCTGAGAGATCAAACTACGTGTTTACCGACCTCCTCACCGAACTAACCAGCCGAATTAAAACGGAAAACACGTTAAACATATAAAGCTTTCTTAAGTGTATCCCGGAGGTTTTGCGACGCGAGGGAGCTCCTGCTATCGGCTAACATGTTACAGGGCGGGCGGCAACCTAACGTCGGCCTGCGAGACCAAACTACGTGTTTATCAGCCAACCCACCGGGAAGCTCTCCGGTTCTAGCAAGTATTCACTCCGTTGATACAGTTGACAAAGTCATATTAAATAAAGTAAACCTACCTTAGAGGAGAAGTACTTGGAGATGTTTCCACATCGCACTGGGCTGGTAGAGATCTCCAGTGTGACTTTGCCTTAAATCTCGCGAGATGAGAAATATCGCGGGAAATCTTGCAAGATGTTATACACACCACCGGAAGTGTGTGTATCCGCTGCACCCTTACACCACTACGGTGGTAGAGGATGTACATTCCACACACACATTCCACATTTTGTCACCTTGTGGGACTTTTTTAAATGTTGTTAAAAAAAAAAAAACAGGCATATCAGGGGAGGCTCCTGAGCTCAGCACAGCAAGGCAGCGCCGCTGTGCCTGTTTTCGGACAATTTTTATTTTATTTTGTTTGAACGTTTCCTTAATTATCTCCAGAACCACATCGTTGTTTAACTTCATTTAAAGTTCT
Organism: Taurulus bubalis; assembly: GCF_910589615.1. Classification (NCBI taxonomy): domain Eukaryota; kingdom Metazoa; phylum Chordata; class Actinopteri; order Perciformes; family Cottidae; genus Taurulus; species Taurulus bubalis. The sequence goes on along the minus strand of NC_136599.1, from coordinate 12,070,380 downwards.
ACAGTTCCACAACCCTTGTGAGAAGATACATATGGTGTAAAGCATAATTAAAGTAACTGTTAAGTTGAAGTATTTACGTAAACTCCACCGACTATACTGCTGCTGCTACGTCAGCTTGCCGCGGCGGCCATAAGGTTTCACTAAATCCATGATAAATACCCTTTACAAAGTCAGATTTCCCGAACAAACACATCTCAGTAACCGTACGGGCTTGTGGGAGTCTAACAAAGCAATCAAAATCCTTACAAACTCAATATTAGTACCTATAAAATCACAAATCGGCCGGAGGTTTCTTTTTTTCTTCTCTGTCTCACAAATCCGCTTCATTTGACTTTTGTGTACCCCCCACATTTCTAGAAACACCTCACACAGCAAAGGGGGAAGGCTTATGCAAATGTTAATACCCAGCAGCCTGTGGTGAGACAATGTATTGTCATAAAACAAGTAACCTTTCTATTTTTGAACCGAACGACACGTTTTTTTTGGACTAAAACACCTTCCCAATATATCAAAGCTTGGTTTTACAGTGTTTTTTGTTGCAGATTCTGATTATTTAGGTCCTAAGCTTTCCAAAAAGGTGTCCTATTAGTATTTGGGATGTTGGTAAGGGTCTGAACCACGGAATATGTAAAAGTCGGCTACTTTTTTGGGGGGGAAATCTAGCATAGACCATGCTGGACATTAATAGTTATGATCAAAATATGTTAAAGTGATTTTTTTTTTAAAATATACATTTTATTCACAAATAAATTCTGAAAAAAATGATATAAAATAATACAAGTAATATAACTCATTTGGGGTTCATACGACTACTTGAATAAAGTAAATACGTAAAAGAAGAACCATATACGAGCCTCAGGTTTCAAGAGGTTAAATCCAAAACTTGTTGGTGTGCAACCAGCAAAGTAACATTTACGAGTGCACACAGACTCAAATGAACTATCCTAAGACTTTCACAAACCCCTCTGACCCCCCCCCCCCCACTTAACTAGCTCTTCTCGGGAGTCTACATTTAATTTGATTAACCTAATAATGGCTTTTGAGTACCATATCAGGTCTCTGTATTTTGTGTTCATCTTTTGTTTATTGTTCATGGACCTGGTGCCTGATACCAATGTTCCCTCTAATTTTTTTCAGCACTGAGCACATTTTTTTTTTTCTGAGCGCACATTTCAGCACTGTGAGCAATTCGCAACCACGCGACCTGCCGAAAATGACCACAAGCCTGCGTTAGTCATAGGGGATTCAAAGAGATGACAAAATGCATCAATATGTATACATGGTTGATATTTATTCAATATCCTTTATAATGGCTGGACTTTGGTAAAACACCATTATTAAAATGTTCCCAGTCAGTTTAGTTGAATTTAACGGATCTTTGTTGAACTTCAATAAGGGGAGGTTATGACTGGTTATGACTGATAATGATATATATAAAAAATAAAAGTATCAAAGGTGTTTAGTCATTTCTCAGCAGGTACAACATTTAAGTGGAACTTCATTGAAAGAAAAATGCAAATGCAGTGCTTAACAATAATTATAGGCCTATTCAATTTTTCCTAAAGGTAGCCTATATAAAAAATGTAATAACTGGAGTGGTTTGCAACAAACTAGGCTACAAAACATGTCATTTGAATGTCATTGAGGGAGATAGGCCTATCTGGCTTGAATTGTCTGTCTCTGAAGAACAGCATCTGAAAAACAGGTTAACCAAAAGAGAAACACAATCATTATTACATGAAACAACTGCAAATATGTATTAAAACAGAATTAACCTACATGATTCAATGACTAAACATATGTCAAAAATGTTGTTGCAGTAATCAAGATCACTTTGAACTATATTAGGCCTAATAGGTCTAATTGAAAATATTGGAAATGTCTACCTCAAATCTTCTCTCGCCTGTCTTTGTCCTCTTTCCAGTGGTTGTAGACCTTGTCAAGGTCTATAGGACCCTCTTTTTGCCTTGATTTAATTCTCATCAGTTGGTCCAAATGGAAAACTCTAAGGCGGTTGCGCAATTTTGTCTTAATGGCATTCATTAGACTGAAACCGCGTTCACAGTCGGCGCGAGATGCTTGGAATGTGCCACAGATGTCAAGAAGTTGTACCAGATCTGGAAAAAGCTCACTTTTCAGCGACCAGGTTACAATCTCAGAAAATGACTTGAGCAGTCCGATTTTCCTTTTTCCATTAATCATGAACTTGAATTTGTTGTATTGTTGACAAATGGGCCCCGGGACTGCATTGTTTGCTTCTTCCAGAAGCGCTTCGAACTTCTTCGCCAGATTGGTCACGTCATTCAGCCCATGATCAAATTCACTAACTGCACGATCCAACGTGTCCGGCTCAAAGGCAGCCCACTCTTTGAGCTCATATTCAGGGAAGCGGGCATCCAAGTGCTCACAAACTTTACGGACGAACAGAATAATGTCTCTTGTGTTTACTGCATTCTGACTTTCCAAAACTGTGAGTGCTTGTTTGCCCCAGTGAACACGCTCTCCTGAATATTGCGCACGTAGTTTCTGTATTTTCACTCTGGCAATGCAGTGCCCATACATGACCGTAAGGTTACTGCGCTGTAAGCAGGTGCACAGCTGAGCGAGTTCCTCAAGCACTTCTGCTAGCACAGTGATTGCAAATTTGTACTTGGTGTCGGTCAGTTTTTTATGACAGTATTTCGCAATGTGGTCAGAGTCAGCTTCTTTGGAGCAGTATTCGGTCAATGCGCTGAAACTTTGCAAAAAAGCGTGCACAGCATGGTAGCGTGACAGCCAACGCACTTCCAAAACCTCTGCTATCTCTGTGAATTTGGCTTTCTTTACAGATGATCTGCAAAACATGGAGTATACTGTCCGGAGTAACGTTTCTACCTCTTTCATTATAGGGACATCTTTCCATGCGTCATCAATTCCCAAGTCCTCTCTATGGGCCACGCTGTGTTGCTCAGTCAGGTGCGGTACCTGACGCTTCAGTAAAGCAGCCACTCCTTTATGTCTGTCACAAGCATCTTATGCACTGAGATATTGGTACTTTCATCCACAATTAGTGTGTGGACACGAGCACTTCTTATGCTGCTTATCATCTCAGTCTGCACAACTGAGTTGATACATTCCACAAATTCAAAAGCATAATTTTTGCTTCTCCAACTCTGAGGTAGGTCGACATATTTTGCCATATGATCGTGTATATCCCGAACTGATAACATGGACATGTTGGTGTTAATTGCTAGCATCACGTTGTCGATCAATATTTTAATTTGTTCAGGGTCGGATCGTGCTCTCTGAATTCGTCTCTCGGGCTTCATTAGTTTCGATGAGAATTTGATCGATGGAGTTCCCATGTCTAAGTCTTAATGTTTTCAATGCGTCTACATGGACTTTCTGTGTCAGATGACGCTTTAGGTAATCAAGCTTCCACTCGGACCAAGTTTTGCCACTTCGCAATTTTCATGGTTTTCCCACGAGCGAACTCTCCTTTCGCTTTTGAAAGTTTCATCCTACCTGTGTCAGTTTGGACTATTTCATCTAGCCACTCATGTTTGAACGTTAGGCAGACCTTTTTTTCTGGGGCACCTGCTCTGCCTTTCTTTTCGCCATGGTAGCCTATAACTGCTGGAGCAGGGCCCGCCAAGAGTAGCCTAAACAGCACCAGCTCTAGCTCATGTGGCGCTCTAAGCGAGCTTCACTCCTGGCGCCCAGAGGAGGACAGCGGGGCTGGGGGGTGCTAACGGAGGCAGAGCGCTAGCAGAGGTACAGAGAGTGCATGTCGAGAAACGGGACGCTGATTGGCCAAGAAGGCTTGACACGTCACATCAAAGATCTTATTATTGCGGAGATGGCTCACTCCTATCTCAGAAACAATGGCGCAAAAAAGATTTGAAAGAAAAAAAAACGCTCGTGCGGTCTGAAGAATATGCGCGGTCTGAAAAATCTATTGCGTGGCCACTTCGACGCGCAGCTTAGAGGGAACTCTGCCTGAGACCTAATTTGTTTAGATTTTGACCAGTTAAAATGTAAGACCAGAGAGCAGTAAAACTCGAATGAAAATGTGTTTGTGTATTCAGGGTAGATGTCGTTTGATGGAAGGTAGTGTTAGTGTCATTCAAATCGGAAGTCCAGGTGGAGGAAGAAACTCAGCCAGCATTCTCTCGTTCCGTTGATTTATTTGTCAGGTCATGAGCAAAGTACAAGCGCTTGCAATTGCAAAAGCAGGGGTGCTTCGACCAGCTCTCAAGCTGGGGCAGAAGCACACATTTAACACGGAAAACCTCACGTTTTTAATCTCGTAGTTTGTATGTCCGGTATGTCATTTACAATATTTACAAATCTTATTGGCTCTAGCTATCAGAAGGGGTCAGTTAGTCTCCGCCCTAGTGACTTCAGGACACATTGCGTACAACACGGTCAGTGTCTCTCTTATCTAGGTGTTTAATATCGAAACATTCGTGAATGTGCAGGGTGTGCCTTCGACTTTCTTTTTGTATCAACCTTTATCTCATAGTCACAGCCGAGTCTACACTTTTCCTGCTGACTCCATACTCCTCACATCTGACCTCGAACACCCTCGCCTGTGCTTCTACTTGTTTCACACACATATTATAACACTATAACATTATAACAGCTGATTATTAATAATGATTATCAGTAGACAGTAACGAGCACATGGGTACGTTTATGTAGCCCAAAGGTCCAGGTGAGTTTAATCAGCTAACGACCCTCCAATCTCAGCCTATTTTCTAGTTAGTGCACAGTAGAACAGTTGAGCAATAGCAATTTACTTAGGTTTAGATTTAGCTTTTCTCTTGGGAAAATTCAAAAATGTCCTATATTTAGGTACAAATTACAGCTCGGTGCAGTATATAGTATATTAGGGAATTAGAAAACATCTGTAGCAGCTGATGAAATATCATGCATGTATTGAAAATAGTCAAAATTAATTATGGTTGTATGAAGGTGTTCATGGGGTCAAAATGTTCCATTGTCTAAAAGTTATATACAAATGTGGTATATTTTACCAAAACTATGAACATAATTGCACAAACATAATAATAACATAACATAGTTGCAGCCCTAATAATGATGTTTTAGACAATTAACGATTATTTTAATAATCGATTAATCGGTTGATTATTTTTTTGATTAATCGATGAATCGGATAAAAAAATGTTTTTATCAAAAAAACGTTCATTTCCAACCCTTTATTCAAAAACAGAAGTGACGGTGCAAAACATCTTCAGAAAGTGCACAAACAGTTTGCTCCTTGAACATCCCTGAGCTGTTAATTAAAACAACAAAATGGACTAACACTAAAAACATACACATCTATGCTTTACATCTGCCAAATGTGAGCCCTTTTTACTGTAATTGATCCCTCCAGAGGCTGCATTTACATACCCTGCGTTATCAATATGTATGAAATACTGGAACAGAGGGAAGCTGTACTGCTACATATAAAGCGTCTTCTTCCTTAAACTCGTTCATTCTGGGTCTCTTATGACCACGACGTCACGTTGTTGGCTAAGCTCAACTACATGATTTGCTTCATTCTACTTTGAGTAAAAAAAAAAAAAAAACCTGCAGCCAGATCCGCCAGTGTGCCGGTTTAACGTTAACGAGTGACAGCGTGAACTGAACCAGACGGGGGTGTTGACGGCATGTTTCATCACGTTACGTTTTTTTACAAGCAAGACTGAACTGTAACGGAACATAACGTAACTTTAACGACAATACACAACCCAAACACGTTAGCTAACGTGATAGCAAGCTGACTAGCTTCCATTAAAAACAAGTTTAAGGAACATGAAGACGCTGATTGGCCAAGACTCGACTTGTCAAAGATCTTCTATTTTTGAGAACATCACAACCTCAGCTTTTCTCGTGTCTCACTCCAATCTCAGAAACGCTGGCCGGCAAGTTGCTCTGCTCTGCTCTTTTTTTTCTTCTCCGCGACTTATTGCCCGGAGTAATAATCGCGCGACACAACGAATCGATAATGAAATTCGTTGCCAACACTTTTGATAATCGATTTTATCGGTTCGTTGTTGCAGCCCTAATCATTATTATATCAAAATGAAACCACTGTATGCAAATCCACAATATTCTCATGTAAATATAAACATTTTTAACAAAGTTATGATTTACATTTCAGCATTGTCTTGAAGACATTAATGATCACAGTATTCGTTATTCAATGACGCATATTTCATTTAAACATCATTAAGTATTTACAATAACCTAGATAGGGCTGCTCTCACTGCTCTCTTTCACGGATATAATGTTTAAACATGAGCTGCTTGAGCTCTCTGAACACTCTTCAGTTAATGGAGGATTCTGTTTCAAGGTTGAGCTTTTATTTAGGTTTATTGAAATAGCTATATACATTTTTACATTGTACTGATTCAGAAAAGTATCGCAGATGCCAATCTCATTAACGTTTCTCAGTGTCTACAAATGTTCTGAGATGGACAGATGACTGCAGCGGCAGTCCAGCATTCGCTATATTTTCTTTGTCTCTCATACAGAAATTAAATTCTTATGAATGAAAGTAATAGAATGCTCTTTGTCATTTCGCCGATACCATTATCTTTTGAATGAAGGTTTCAAATATATCTTAAGGTTCAGGAACTTCTAAAGAACGGAAGTTAATAACACTTCAAGGGATCATTGTGAGAGAAATACCAAGTTGCCTCATGGCTTCTTTTCAATTTAAAAATAATTCTTTCATCTGTTTAATTCAACACATAGTTTGAGAAACAGTGTTACATTTTACATTTGGTCTGGGGTTTCCTTGTAGCGTGACCCCAGAGATTTTTCTACACATCAGTATTCTCTCCGGGATTAATTAATGCCTGTTTTTTTATTTTTCCAATTATACGTTTTCAGCATGGAGCTGGATTTAAACTGGGAAATATAATGAATCTAACCATTAAATTGAACAAATTGTCTGTATCCCCAGACTTTGAAGCATCCAATAATCAGCAGCTGGAATGGGCCATCTGGTGTACCCCAGGAACCAGTCTCATAACTGTCAACAGGGCCTCTGATACATGGGTGGTGGAGGATTAAATGTCTCCCACTCTTCGTTATTTCTTTTCATCTCACCAGACAGCATGTGACCAAAGACAAAGGTCTATTCTCTTTTGCAGGGTGGCTGTAATGGGATTGTCAAACTGGACTTTAGATTGTCATGGGAACATTTTGGAACTGAAGTGTTTTAATAGTTTAATTTATCAAATTTAAACTTGCACATGTAAAATAAAGAAATGTTTATGTGTACATTACAATGCACAAGAGATATGATAATTATTAATAAGGGATATTATATAGGGAAACTATATATGATAGTACCTTGTTTATTTTACATCTATGTTAAAACTCAAATAAATAAAAAACTCCCTATAGCAAAACAAAGTTGTAATGGTAAAAGTTTGTTTTGTACCCTGGTCTCTGGGGGATTAAACTATAATTAGAACACTGGACTAAACATAGCTTTTACAAGCAACAGAAAGGTGATCACATCACAGACGAACATTAGCAGACACTTTGCTATGGTGTTACTTTTTCAGACATATGAATCTTTTCCTTACAAGTTAACCAGACTGATGTTGCGTCTTCACTTGTCGACTGACCTGCCCTTTCACTCTGATGGCCCTGCTGCTGCCTCTGCTCTTTCCTCCTGGACTGGCCTCGTAGCTATATTGGACTCTGCGGTCCTGACTTCCTCGGCCCTCCGCCCCATGTTCCCGCTCGTCTCCCGCGGAGTAATAAAGAGGTCAAGGAAAGACAAGACTGCAGAGTACTTCCATTTTTTTTTGTCTTGGCTCCTGAGCCGCTTCGCTTTTCGTTTTCGTTTTTCTTCTCTTTGAGGTAAGAAAGTCCACCCCTCCAAAGTGGGAGGGGCTGTGGAAATAAACAAAGGACTTTCATCCAGTAGAGCTGTTTGTGTTCTGCAAAAAAAATAAAGCAAACAATGACTTTGCGCTTGTTATGTAGCAATACATAAAAACGGTGCTGTTAATTAAATGCCTCAAATTATGCTTGTTTTGGAAGGTAATATAGTTATGTTATTTTACGGCAAACCTTGATCTTTTTTTCTAGTCAACTTTCTAAGTAGTTTTGTTACCTTAATCTAACCAATCATTTCACAACATTACCATGTGTCATTACATGTTTCTGCAAGCATGATAAGAGGCTGATATGAAACAGTTTTATAATTAATTGTGTGTACAATGCAAACATTGATGATGAATGCTAATAATTCTGGTGATATCTTGACTTTATCTAATGCCACTGTGACCCCCCTCCCAAGCACAGTCAGACAGCAAATGGTTTCCGTTACGGGTTTTTAATGAAATCTTCTTCTCCACATCGAACCGTAAAAACTATGCAACACAAGGCATTCAAACACACACAACCCACAACGTTAGCTAGTCAGCAAACACAGCATCGACAACAAGACATAGTGCAAGTACACAACAAACAGACACAATACCTCGTTGGCTGCATGCTCAAAAAAGGGAATCCTCTGAACCTTCTTTACCGTCCTTCATATTAGTTATTTTCACCTTGCTGAGATGTCTGTGTCCTGCCGGCGTGAAAAGTGTGTGATGCTACTGAGACTTCACAGCACAGTGAGCACACAGGTATGGTGTGTTCAGGTACCCCTACGTGAGCTCTACCTCGCAGCTCAGCTGATGCTTCAAAATAAAAGTATTTTCTGCAGTCACACAGTGATGCTATATACAAATACAAAATATACAAAAATGGAAAACCGTTACAAAATATTAAACCAACATAGTGGCAACAGTTACAGCCACCATCAGCTCAAAATGATACAAATAACAATAACTGCTGAACTAATAAGCCTCAGTTGTATTTTGTGTTTAAAGCAAATGTAAGCATGCTAACAACTATAGTGGGGAAATTTATAGACTTTACCAACACATCAGCATGTTACGGTTTAGTATATTATCAGAAGCTTATTCTTGCCAATAATGCTTCACATATTTGAAAACATATGGTGAGAAAGTGGAGCAATACATTTATATGCAAAGAACAAAATCAGGTTACTGTGAGAAATCATGCTGGAAGAGTAAATCAGAAAATGTGTAAACATGCAGATCATAGTAAATAAGTGAAATCAGGAGTATTTGTGTATTAAAGTCTGACTATTTCAGATGAGCACAGCACACAAATCAAATCTGGTGTTTATGTTCTGCTGAAACCAATAAGGGAAGGGAATGAACGTGTAATTAATATGATGCAAGTTTCTTGGACGTTCATGAACACAAAATTCCATAGAAGCAATGCGTGTCAAAAGAAGGGCGTGTAAACTGAGGAATGGGAAAGACGAGGGAAAGGAAAGGAGGGAGGGAGACTGACAGGGCTAACAGAAACTAAAACACAAGTTTGGTGCAGGATGGTGTACAAAATTGATGCAAAAACATGAAAGGAGACGGAATGGAGAAAGTGTTAAAGGAAAGACGGATAAAAGTTGCGGGTGACAGAAAAGGTGAGCAATGCATGCATCGCTGAAGAGTGATTAAAAGGATGGGATCAGAGACTGATGAAAGAGAAATAGGAAAGCAGGATGGGTGGAAGCAAGGAAGGATGAAAGAAATGTGGTCTTTGAGACCTAGCAGTGGTGAAGAAAGTAAGAAATAAGACTAAAAGGGACACCAATAATGCATACATTGTGTCACATTGGAAATATCCTAACAAAAGCTTGTCTGACAAAAGCTCTGTAATCTAAACCAATTCAGTTTGTACTCTGTAGATAATTGTGTTGTAGCCTGGGTTAATCACTTAACCTCAATCAACCAAATTATATTTAAAATTCAAAAGTCTTTTCAAAAGTGCAGTAACTGAAGATGTTCATGTCTGATGCATTCACCCCATTATCTTTGATAACATGATTATAGCTAACATAAAGCAAAATTAGTTTAATTGAGTTTGGGTAGTAACATTGCAGATACATCACCACTGCTTAAAGACAAAGGGCAAGGCAAGTTTATTTGTCTAGCACATTTCAACAACAAGGCGATTCAAAGTGCTTCACATAAAACCATTAAAAGCATCAAAACATAATGCAGCGAAAACAGGATTTAAAAGAGTTAAGAAAACATTAAGTCAAAAAGCTAAATAAAAATTGAATAAAAGTTGCAGTGCAGTTTAAGAAATAAAATGCAGTAGTGAGATGAAGCAATTGAATCTGGATCAATTAAAGGCAACAGCAAACAGAAAAGTCTTCAATATGGACTTAAAGGAGCTGAGGGTCTCAGCAGACCTGCAACTTTGTTCCAGATATGTGGAGCAGAAAAGCTGAACGCTGCTTCTCCATGTTTAGTTCTGACTCTTGGAGCAGAAAGTAGACCAGTCCCAGGCGACCCGAGGGGCCGGGATGGTTCATAAGGTAGCAGTAGATCACAAACATACTTTGGCCCTAAACCACTGGTGTCAAACTCAAGGCCCGCGGGCCGAATCTGGCCTGCCACGTCATTTTATGTGGCCCGCGATGGCTTGAAAGCCATGAAATCGCAGAGCCGTTTTCAGTTGTTCGCGGAGCCGTTTTCAGTCAGTCACGGGCCTTTGCATGGGCAAAAAAATAAAAATGCTCTCTTGAAGGCTTCTTCCTTTTTTCCCTGTGAAAGGGTTTTTACTATCTTTATTTGGGGAGTTGTTGAGTTCCCAGGACAGGGATGTTATGTGTACAGATTGCAAATTTTAATTTGTAATTTTGGGCTATATAAAATAAACTGAATTGAATATTCACACACTCCTCAATGCTGCGTTCACAACACACTTTACTTGCGTGAGTTTACACACCGGATTATTTGTGATAGTTCGCTTCATTCCCAACCTTTTTTTTTATGTTGTGTTAAAAAAGGCTGAAGTTATAAAATTATTGTGTGTGTTGTATTACCTTGTGTTCTTAAGATGCACTTTGTTTTTTAATTGTGTAAAAGGGAATATTTCTGTGTTTGGCATACTGTGATACTATCTCAGGTTCAAACTGTACCATATTTTCATTAAATCAAATTGAGAAGTTGAATGTTCCTCACTTTGGATCTCGGCAGGTGATGGCGAGTCCTGCAGCCAGACCAGTTGAACCACTGCCCCAGACCACATGCATGTTCTTATTAGTTATAATAACGTGTGTTTAATTTTTGTCTGTTATTTTTATCAGTTTTAAGTTTGATCTTTGATAATGTGGGTTTCTTATAACTAAATTAAATGGATTTATGTCATAGTAACAGAGACATTTTTAGCTTGTGGGGGGCGCCAACAGCTGATCCACTGAACCCGCAGGTAGAAAATGCATTGCCCACCAATGTACAGTTACAACCGGCCCTTTGACGGTGACCATGATGCTGATGTGGCCCGGGGTGAAAATGAGTTCGACACCCCTGCCCTAAACCATTCAGTGCTTTATAAACCAGCAGCAGGGTTTTAAAGTCAATTCTTTGTTTGACAGGAAGCCAGTGCAAAGACCTCAGAACTGGAGTGATGTGATCCACTTTCCTGGTCTTAGTCAGGACTCGAGTTGCAGCGTTCTGAATCAGCTGCAGCTTTCTGAATGACTTTTTACAGAGGCCTGTGAACACACCGTTACAGTAGTCAAGTCTACTGAAGATAAATGCATGGACAAGTTTCTCAAAATCCTGTTGAGACATAAGTCCTCTAACCCTTGATATATTCTTCAGGTGATAGGCTGATTTTGTAATTGTCTTGATATGGCTCTTCAGGTTGAGGTCTGAATCCATAACTACACCTAGATTTCTGGTTTGAGGTTTTTAACATCAATGATTGGAGCTGAGCGCTCACTTACCAGACCATCCTTGGGACCAAAAACAATTACTTCTGTTTTATCTTGATTTAATTGAAGAAAATTCTGGCACATCCAGTTATTGATTTCTTCAATGCATTTAGCCAGCCCTTGTATGGGACTATAGTCCCCTGGTGATATAGTTATGTAGATTTGCTTGTCATCTGCTAATTATGATAACACACTTTGTTGTTTTTCATAATCTGAGTCAATGAGAAGCATGTAGATGTTGAACAGAAGAGGCCCCAGTATTGAGCCTTGGGGAACACGACATGTCATTATAGTCAGATCTGATGTGTAATTAGTTACCGACAAAGTATTGTCAGTCCTTCAAGTAGGATTCAAACCAGTTAAGTGCTGCGCCAGAGTCCTACCCAGACTTTCAGTCTTCCTAGTAATACGTCATGATCGACTGTCGAATGCAGCACTGAGATCCAGTAATACTAAGACTGAAGTTCTGCCACTGTCTGTGTATGTCGTTGAAAACCTTAACAAGAGCAGTTTCAGTACTGTGGTGCTGACGAAAGCCGGATTGGAAGACATCAAAACAGCTATTTTTCGGCCAAGAAGTTGTTCAGCTGTTGAAAAAACACTTTCCATTATTTTACTTAAAAATGGGAGGTTTAATATTGACCTATAGTTTTTCCTGATTTCAGGGTCTAAACTATCCTTCTTTAGGAGTGGTTTAATAACTGCAGTTTTTAGGGCTTGTGGGAAGACACCTGAGAAAAGGGATGCGTTTACAATTTGTAAAAGATCAGTGGTCATGCAGTGTGAATTTAAATGTGTTGGTAGAAGCAGCAGGAGGATGTTTTCAGATGTTATCCAATGTCTTCTATGCTTCTTTGGTTAATTGAGTGAAATTGTGTCATGATATTTGAATGGATGCTATTTAAAGATGGGGACAACACATATCCTGTGGTTGGTGTGGCGCCACCGACTGCTTGTCTAATTTTGTCAGCAAAATAAGAGGCAAATTGATTGCATGCACAGGTGAATTGGAGCGTTTGTTAGCCTGTCGACTGTAGCAAATAAGGTGTGTGTTATTGGTTATAATGTCAAAGAAGAAGGACTTTATTGCATTTCTAAGTTCCGAATTATAATTGCGAAGTCTCTCTTTATAGATATCACAGTGAACTTGGAGATTAGTTTTTCGGCACCTGCGCTCAGCTTTCCGACTCTTTTCTCTATTCTGACCAGTGTGGCATTTCTCGAGGGGGATCTTTTCTTACCCAAGACAACCTTAGTGGGTGCAATGGCATCAATAACATTTTTTACTTCATAATTGAAGCCATCCACAAGCTCATTGACTGAGAGGCAAGAGAGGGCTGGTGTGGAGGAGAACTTCTGAATAAATAGTTCACTGGTGTTTTCAGTGATGTAACGCTTTGACACAACCTCAGTTTGGACGTGTGTGTGTGTGTGTGTGTAGGGAAATTGCACTCAAAGAAAACAGAAATTATCAGAGAGTGCAACATCAATCACAGCAACCTTGGAAAAGTTAGTTTTATTGTCAACTTTGTGCAATGTGCAAACATGCAGAAAATCGAAAGTATGTTTCTCTTCTGTCCAACATATAGATAATTGTGCAATAGTGATAATAATGAAGTGCAAAAAACTGTTTAAAAGTTAAAAAAAAACATATAGACAACATAAATTAGGAACTATTAAGACTGAAGGGCTATAAATAAATGACTGACTCCTTAGCAGCATCCAGACATGCGAGTCTAGATAAGAGGACAGAGTGGGACGGTGGGGAGAGAGTTCAGCTTCCTGACAGCCTGGTGGATGAAGCTGTTGGACAGCCTGGTGGTGCGAGCTCGGAGGCTCCGGTATCTCCTACCAGAGGGCAGGAGGCTGAAGAGACCGTGTGAGGGGTCGCTCACAATCAAGGTCACCTTGCGGGTGAGGCGGGTGTCGTATATGTCCTGCACCGATGATCCTTCCAGCTGCATTCACTATGCGCTGCAGGGCTTTCCTGTTGTAGTCTGTGCAGCTTCCGCCCCACACAGTGATGCAGTTGGCCGGGATGCTCTCGATGATGCCACGGTAAAAGGTGCACATGATGGATGGGGGGCTTCCTGCTTTCCTCAGCTTGCGGAGGAAGTAGAGGCGCCTCTGGGGTTCTTTGCCAGCGATGTCGTGTTGGCTGTCCACGAGAGGTCCTCGCTGATGTCCACCCCCAGAAATTTGGTGCTGCCAACCTGCTCAATGTCCGCACCGTTGATGGTCAGTGGTGGGTGTTGCGTGTGGCCTTTCCGGAAGTCAACAACAAGACCTTTGGTGACGATTAGGCCCGACAAAGGACAAGAACAAAGTAGTGACAGATGTTACATCCTCCAAATTAAACATGCATCATTTGTGTTCAATTGGTATCACATTAATGCACGAACCATCGGCAACAACTACACAAAAGGCTGAACGTAAAACTTTTTTCCACTAAACTTGATGTCACTTCAATACTTAGAAGCCAAAGCCCTTTCAACTCAGTCCACAACTTGCACTTAATCGTACTGCTAATTAATTCTTACATCCTTCAATCTTTTTCTTTATTTGAAAGTGTTGAAGCAAAGTACTTACTCAACAAGCTATTGAAATACAGCTTTAGTGCCCATTGTTCCTTCAATTGAAAGGGAGTCGGTACAATGAAAAAAGGTCACGAGATGTAACTATTCTCAGACCTGTATTCGTCAAATCTGACTGTCAGAGTTCCAAAGCATTTAGTGAAAGTTCTTTACTTATGATCACTGTGAAGACAGAGAATCCACAACATTGAAGATGAGACAGACTATGACTAATACATATACACATATATATACATACATATATATATACATATATACACACACACATATATACATATATACACACATATACATATATACACACATATATACACACACACACACACACACACACACACACACACACACACACACTTGGTAGACCTTAAGATAAAAGAAAAAAAGAGTGTAAGGGAGGCCGTGATTTAATTTTGCAAAGAGCAAGAAAACACCAAAGGTAACTAAGATGAAAGCAAAAATAAAGTTGACAGAAGTCCTGACGTTTTCAGTATGGGGTAAAAGTCATATTTAGTCCAACACCCAGAAAAGGGCTCATTAAAACTCAGAGTATCTGAGGTCTCTTACCCTCAGAGTGAAGCTCATTAAACTTACTGGCACTTCCCAGCGGCCGGTACGATAGCAAACGCCAGCACCCACTGGCAGACAGATACGAGGAGAGCATGTGGTTAAGATAGAAGGGTTTATGCTCTGCAGAAAGAAGAGATGCTGGCAGGAGACCACAGACTGAAGGGCAGAGAGAACAAATATGATTTGCAGCCTCATACTTTAGTGTGTAGATAAAAAGGGCAAGTTAGATGGAAATAAAAGGTCATTCATGAAGAGAAATTACCATCCTATCAGGAGCAACTTTTAGTTAGCCAGTCAATATTTAATTAAAAGGATCAATTTGACTGCTCTGCAGCGCTCTGGGGGATCAGGCCTGTGTACCCTCAGCTGTATGTTCCCTCAGCATCATCCTTAGCTTTTCAAAGTAATTTCCACAATGGCTATCTACTGTTACCTATGCTTTCTTTGGTATGATTTAGGACCCCCATTGCCAGAGACAGCTGATGTTTGTCCACGTCTCCCAACACAACGGCCTGAGTAAACTGAACTGCTGCATACAGTAGGGCCTCTCACCTCCAAACATTAAAAAAGGGAGAAAAAAAATTCTGCTGTCCCAAATGCCCCAGAACTCAGACTGGGGACTCTCGTGGCTGCTATACTTGTTGTATGGGCACCTCGAGAGCTCACTGTATTACACATCCAAACTTGTGTATAAATCGTATGTGCTGGACTATTTCTTGTTTGGATGCAATGACTCTTAGACAAACTGCAAGTTGCTGTAGAATGCCATAATAATCTTTTGAATCCAAACACAATTTTCTGGTAAAAAGTTATACATGAGGATCAAACTGTATTTGATAAAATTGTTGTTTATCAAATGTTGTATGATCTTTCAATAATGGCTCTGCTCTCTTAAGTACAAACTGTTTGCAGATTGTTTTAGTTTTAAAAATGTTATACTTTTTTTTCCTCCAGAATTTGTACATTTTAATTCCAAAGGAAAATCTTACCTGAAAGAAGAAAGTCTGATCTTACTTACAAATAAAGTTTAAAATGACAGAGCACTGCATTGCAGAGTTGTCAACAACACACTGCAAAGCCCACAAAACAAAGACCAGTTTAATTTGTATTGGATTGAAATGCAACTGACAGTTGGAACTAGCCGTCACAGCGACGGACCCCATTGAAGGTGATGGTTTCTAGATCTCCGCAGTGAACACCCCTTTTAGAGGGAACTACAAGTACTTGTGTAACCCATTGTCTTTATTGAGTGCACGCAATTTAGATATGTGGCGTTGAGATGAGCGCTAACCGTTTCTGTCAGTTACCTGCAGGGGATGATCCGTTAAAGAGACTGGCACTGCTGCAGCACACCTGCCTAAATAGGCTGGCCTGGATGATTGGGCCGTGCCATGTTGCCTCGGCCAGCGGGGTGTCCTCAGCGGCCGGGCTGTTCTGCACCTCTGGGGAAAGGGGTCTCCTCCCCCCTTCCAATTAGCATGGACCAGCTGACTGCTATATACCCTGCCTTGGGAGATGGCTCAGGGGTGGATATGTAGCAATTAGACGAGATAGGAAAGAAGGACCGGGGGGTTGTGTTATGTTTATAAAACAAGGGATTCCCCATAGAGTACTGGGTATAGGGCAAGAAATGGAGTATGTGGTGGTGGAAGTTTGGGTCGATAGAAAGGAATTGGTGATAGTGAATTATTATAATCAATGTTTGAAAATAGAACTACGAAAATTGGAAGAAATAGAAGGACAAGATCGGGCAAGTATAATATGGTGTGGGGATTTCAATGCGCACAACACATTATCGGGGAGTGGAACAACTGATAGAAATGGTCAAGCAACAGAAGAGCTATTAGATGAAAGGAATCTAGTCAGCCTAAATGATGGAAGTAAAACAAGGATTAATGTCAACACAGGTAAGGAGGCTGTACTAGATCTAACTCTAGTCTCCAATAACATTGCTGCAGTATGTGACTGGAAAGCGCATCATGAAGGAACCATAGGCAGCGATCACTACCCAATATTCTGTAAAATAAATATTCATACACCAGTAAAAGAAGAAAACAGGGGTGGAAAATGGGTTTTTGGGAAAGTCAACTGGAAGAGATTTAAGGAAGAGAGTGATGGTCATCTGAGTAAGGTTAGGGATGAAATGCCTTTAGAAATTCTAAATGAGACAATAACAGAAGGAATTATGGCATTATGGAATGATATGCTCTAGAGCAGGGGTGGCCAACCAGTCAGAGACTAAGAGCCACATTTTTTACTGTGTTACCGCAAAGAGCCACATCATACAACCTCCCCCTTCCCCGCCCCCCCCCCCCGTGAGCCAAAAATTAAAATGTCTCTGTTACTACGACATAAATCCATTTAATTTAGGGTTAAGAAACCCACATTACTCTATCACAGATCAAACTTAACAGATGAAAATAACAAAGACAAAGATTAAACACACGTTATTATATTAACTTTGTTCAAAGCTTTTTTGTCACAGTTGAGAAGGACATAAGTCTAATAAGAACATGCATGTGGTCTGGGGCAGTGGTTCAACTGGTCTGGCTGCAGGACTCGCCATCACCCCTGAATGACAAGCCGCGAGGAACATTTTAAACTTCTCAATTTGATTTAATGAAAATATGGCGCCGTTTGAAAGTGAGATAGTGTCACAGTATGCCAAACACAGAAATATTCCCTTTCACGGAATGAAGCGAACTATCACAAATAGTCCAATGTGTAAACTCACGCAAGTAAAGTGTGCAGCATTGAGGAGTGTGTGAATATTCAATTCAGTATATTTTATATAGCCCAAAATCACAAATTAAAATGTGCAATCTGTAACATAACATCCTGTCCCGGGACCTCACATCAGATCAGGAAAAACTCCCCAAATAAAGATAGTAAAAACCCTTCCACAGGGAAAACAGGAAGAAGCATTCATAGAGCAACAGAGGAGGATCCCCCTCCCTGGATGGACAGAAGAATAGATGTCATGTGACCAGAATGAATAACGTAACATAGTTACAACACATTACATCAATATGACTGAAATTGAATAAATTGCACTCTTAAAACATCCCTTCAAAATAAAAGCACAGGATTTTTAATTTTTTTTTTTTCATGTAAAATGACCGTACTGACAGACTGAAAACGGGTCCGCGTTTTCATGGCTTTCAAGCCGTCGTGCCTTGAGTTTGACACTAGTGGTCTAAAGTATTTGCAAAATCAATCAAAAAAAAATCAATCAAAAAAAACAAACTTCGATATGAACGCAAGAGCCGCATGAAACCAGGCAAAGAGCCGCATGCGGCTCGAGAGCCGCGGGTTGGCCAGGCCTGCTCTAGAGTCTATCCCAAAAAGTAAAAGAAAAGCAAGCAGAAAAGCAGTGCCATGGTGGAACAATACTTGTAAAGAGGCAATTAGAAATAGAAACAGGGCATTCAAGCTAATGAAAATAACTCATAACTTTCAGCATATGATACAGTTAAAAAAAGCTCAGGCATTAGTGAGAAAGACAATAACGCAGGCAAAAAATATACTCCTTCCTGGAGGAAGTTTTGTGACCGTATGAAATACAACTCCAATAGGAGAAGTGTGGGGAAAGATGGGAGGGGATAGGAGAGAGTGGAGTTATCCTGTGCTAAAAGCTGGAACAGAGATAGCGGTGACAAATAAAGAGAAAGCTGAGACATTGGCTAATACGTTTGTAAAGATACACAGCAATAACAATGTCTGATGAAGGGAAACGAACTAGAGAGGAAACAAGGTGTGAATATAGGGAGGCCTTGAGGAAGAAGGAGAATACTGAAGATGAATTGAGTGTGTCATGTACAATGGGGAAGTTAAAAAGACCAGTGGATGAAGCTGGAATGACTGCCCTAGGAAACGATGAAATGTTATATTATGGTAAAGCAATTAAGTGGAGATGGGCTGAATAAGTTACTAACCTTGTATAATAAGGTGTGGGTAGAAGGTAGCATACCAGCAAGGTGGAAAGAGGCTGCTATTGTCTAAATAGAAAAAAGCCAGGGAAAGATGCGAGTGACCCATCAAATTATAGACCAATTGCCCTAACATCTCATATGTAAACTTATGGAGCGGATGGTAAATGAAAGATGAATGTATTTTGTAGAGAAACAACAGTTACTTGTAGGGTGCCAGAGTGGATTTAGGAAAGGTAGGGGAACCGTAGATTCAATTTTATGTCTACAAGATGAGATAAGAACGGCACAGGTTAATGAAGAAACTGTGGCAGCAGTGTTTTTTGATGTAGAAAAGGCTTATGACATGCTATGGAGGGAAGGTCTCTTGATAAAAATGCATTTAATGGGAATTAGGGGGAAACTGTTTAATTGGGTAAGGGACTTTTTAAATAAAAGAACTATCCAGGTAAAAGTAGGAACTGAAAGGTCAAGGATATATAAGGTGAAAAATGGGACACCACAAGGGAGTCTGGTCAATCCTATATTATTGTCCATAGCATTAACTTACATCTTTGGAGCAGTTTGGTGGGGTTGGACTGGGGAGCAGAGGTTGTGTCCCTGATAAACATATACAAAGCTTTAATTAAAGCCAGATTAGGATATGGTAGTATAGCATATGGGTCAGCATCACAAACTACACTTAAACAGCTGGATGGTATCCAGACCAGGGCCCTCAGAATTTGTATAGGTACAGTAAGAACATCGCCGGTGTGCACCATTCAAGTAGAAACAGGAGAAATGCCATTGTCTTTGCAGGAAACAACTGTTAGTAAATTATTGGGTAAATCAGAGAGGTCATGAAGACAGTCATCCAACAAAAAGTACTAGAAGCTCGTTGGGAAAGGCAAACGGTACCAAAGACTAGTTTTGGCTGGATAGGAGAAGCAGCAGCAAGAAGCTTGGGAGTCTCTGACAGAGTTTATCCCTACTGTCATTTGGCCAATAACTCCTGTGTGGTTACATAAAGAACTAGAGGTGGACATGGAGTTTCTGCAAGTTAAATTAAAACAAAAGAATGCTGACCTAGTGAATGAGTTCTATGAATACGCATATGAAAAATATGCAGAACATGTGCATGTTTTTACCGATGGATCAAAAAACCCAGATACAGACCGTACAGGAGCGGCTGTTGCACTCCCTAGTAAAAATGTTGACATTTAAACGCACGTCGAATTGTCTGGCTGTGTACACAGTTGAGTTATATGCAATTGTTTTGGCCTTAGAGTGGGTGGAACAGTGCGAGCAAGGCAAAGTCCTTATCTGTAGTGACTCCATGTCTGGACTCGATAGTATGAAGGCGTGTAGGTCCATTACTCGGCCAGATTTGATCTATAAAATAATGTCTTTGCACTCAAAAGCGGTAGAACGAGGCACTGAAATTATATTTATATGGGTACCGGTGGACAAACTAGCTAAGCAAGCATTAAAGGAAAACCAAGTACAGATAGATATTAAGCTATCCAAAGTAGAGGGGAAGAGCATCACCAAGAAAAATATTGTCAGAGTATGGCAGCAGCAATGGGACCAGGAGACGAGGGGAAGACACCTACACGGAATTCAGAAGAAGGTGATTAGTGCTAGATACAGAGGAGGAAACGGGAGAGAGGAAGTGTTGGTGGCAAGACTGAGAATTGGTCACAGTAACCTGCACGGCACACTGCATATGATAGGGAATCACTCAACCGGGCTCTGCGAACACTGCCAGGTACCAGAAAGCGTACAGCACGTCGTCACCACCTGTAGTAGGTATGGAGCAGAGAGGGGGAATGATGGGGGAAATGGAGGGACAAGGGATGGAAGGAAGAGAGCTGGGGAGTGTAATAGAGTGGGGACCAAGTAAGGTGGGAAGAAGGTGCTTGATAAGCTTTTTGCGAGCAACGGGACTGATGGGGAGAGTGTAGGAGGTGGGAACCAAGAGGTGGCAGTAATGCAACAAAAGGATGCAAACTGCCGTTAAAAACCACTGAAGAAGAAGAAGGCGGCTCAGGGGTGTCTGCGGTTCTTTTCTTGAAACGAATAAATGTCCTGATTGAATGATTTTACCACCAGGTGTTGAGTACATTATTCTAACAATAGTTAATCACAATGTAACCTCCCGTCAGCATTTAAAGAGCAAGGTTAGTGTTTCAGTTTACCATGCGGAGCTGTATGTGTTGTATCTGATGACGTCTTACAGTCGGCAATGCTCCTCATCCTCATATTACTGGATTAAAAAAATGCACAGTTATGTGTAATGACTGAACCTGCAGAAGGGTTTGAAATTAGTGATTTTGGTAAAGTCATAATGAAAAAACACACACAGGAACATTCAAGCAATACAGCCTTTTCTTCCAGGATTTCTTAAGGGTCTTTACATTGCAATATAAATTATGTTATTAGCTTTGAATTAACTCTTTGGTCAATGAAGAAATACATGTATTTATCAATTCCCAGTGTGGAGCGGGACAGAGCATAACAAATAAGGCATAATGCAATTGCACACAGACATTGGGCAATAAGAGCCACGCACAAATAAACAGCAGACACGGTGAAATGAACAGCTGTGTAACAGAGATGAACTCGAGCAGGTAGGTAAACAAACACAAGAAAGCACTCAGCTTGTATATCTCTGCTAAGGGCACACAATGCTTATTTGTTTTCAGCCCTTTCAGCATTAGCACTAATCCACCAAACCTGGCATTGTTGTGCCTAAAGCTACTTTCTAATTCTGTTCCTAATTATGAGAGTTTCTCATCTCTGTTGCTAGTTTGACTCTGTGGCAATGATTCTGTCATCTTGCAGTGATGATAAAAGTGATTTGGGATGTCAGAACTCTTTGGAAAATGAGATTGTTATGACAAAGATCTTACAGGGGTAATACAGATGATGTGTTTCGAAAAATGGGTTCGACGATGATTTATGTGGTTTTGCCTACAAAGAAATATGGATAAAATAACACATTTTACATACTGCTAGGATAACATATTCATGTTAACACATCGTTCTCTAGGGAGCTCGGTGAATTTCATATTTCAATTTCATGATTTCCTGCTTGTCTATGGGATTTTGATCCTTTTGTAAATAAGAGGGGAGTCGGGGGATGTAGTATAACGAGCAACAAAGTCCTTGTAGGGAGCCGGTCAGGGTGGATGGACAAGGTCAAACACCCTGGATACTGTTGTTCCTGCCCTCATATTGACTCAGGTCATTCATTATATGTAACATTGACTCTCAAAACATAACATAGTATGTAACGTCAACCATGTGTTGACATCTTTCACACTACCATGCATATTGAAAAACGATGCTTAAGGGGTACCCAGTGTATTAACTGACGCCAAAGGGTTCTGAGCAAGTGTCCATTTGTGCCAAGTTGAGACTGAGAACGTGTTGGTCATAGATAAAGATAAAACTATAATCCACTCTTCTGTAAGTATCTATTTCCGATTGTCTGCACATACCTTGCATGAATTACCAATGTAAATGAGTCTGCAGTTTCAGATGAAAATCTATCGTTAAGTATGTTAATAGCATCTCTGTAGTGCTGGGAAATTACATTTACAGGTACATTCACTGTAGACAATTTTGAGGTATTTGTACTTGTATTTCCATTTTCTGCTACTTTATCCTTCTATACCAGTACATATCAAAGGCAAATATTGTACTACACATTGCAAGACAAATATTTAATAACTTTAGTTCCTAATATTTTTTTCAGATTCAGAGTGTATAATGATATAATAATACAAAATATAACCAAGAAATAAATTGATGCACTATTACACTTTTCACTGGGTGAGTATGACATTTTGTGTGTTTCCCAGTTTATCTGCTCTGTCGGTAAGGTGATTATGTGGTGTATTCAGTACTGATAGTTCTGGTTGAAAGCTAGTATTCGTCTTGTGCACTATCACCACCTATTACACGTGTAGTGGTACAAATGTGCAAAAGACAGCAGTGTGCATAAACTGCTGCTGATCTATCCACCAATGCACTGTGAAGGGAACCACGTTGCACTGGGCAGGAGATTATATCACAAGTTGCCTCAATAATATGGATCTTAATTGGGAAAAACTAATTGTTGCGTGGCTATCACATGGTGGGACTCAAAGGTTGGTGCTGATCAGCAAACCAGGTTCTCATTCTTGACTTCTGAAAGGCTGGCATGCAGGATTTAGAGGAACATCAGGCAGCCCCATTATGGAATCTGATCAGGATGCCAGGAAACAGACATGAAAAATAATTGTAGAAGGAAAAATGTGATTAGCAGTATCTCTGCTGTCATAATTAATCTTGTGTTTATCCTTTATCTGAAACACAGCTGCTGTTTGAGTGAGTGAAACATGGATGTAAAGCAGAGGTACTGAAAAAGATGAGGGGCAACGGACAGAAATACATGAACACACACCAGTTCCACCCTTCCCATTATCCACCTACGCCTTGGTAGAAATGATTTCTGCAATAATTCTTTCATTAACCATCCAACAGCCTTGCATTGGTGCCCATTATTGAGGGAAAGAATGAGTATCAGCCCAAAGGCTGGTCAGCACTAATCAGCAATGAATTATGAATCAATCAGCTGGTGAAAATTCATCGTCTTCCTTCTATTAACTCAACCAACGAAATCATCTGCATAACAACAATTATATTCTTTCTATAATGAGGTCAGTATGCAAGGTACTAATGTTTCTGTCTTTCAACACACCTTAACATTTGACAAACATTGAATATGACATGTTTGTGTGAATAGAGCTGGTCATTAAATGTCTGTAGATTTCACACCGTGTGAGTGGGCTTGTTGATGACATTTCCATGTGACTGGTGCGAAACCAGAATATTCAAACATTCAAGGGTGTCAGGTGTGGGGTAAGGAGCAGGGGCGTCTCTAGGATTTTGACACATCTGGGGCTTAGCCCAGAAGAGTGAAGCAGCGAAATTTTTAGACATAGAAACACTCTCCACATACCCTACAGGTACCTGCTCTTTTGGACTGAATTGAGGCATTTCATGGTTACCAGTTAATACCAAATAGGCTAGCAATTTTCACAAACTTCCCTCAATAGCCCAAGCACAAAAAAGCCCCATTCATCATGTTGAACATACCAACAGCAACAGTAAACATTGAGATTCAGCTTCTGGATGTTTCTCTTGAAAGCGGGTTTGAACACCACTAATCGAACCACTCATAACGGACGCTCCATCGTAAGCTTGGGCAACACAAAAGAGGTCATTCAGGCCACTTGATTCCAATACTTGTTCAATCGCATTTGTGATTGACTCTGCATTGAATCCCTGAAGGTTGCAACGTTCAAGCAGGCGCTCTTCAACTGTGCCATCAGCTGCGACATAGCGGACACAGACAGCAAGCTGTTCTACATGGCCATCTCTTGCCTCATCTGCCATCACTGCATACATTTTAGATGTCTTGATATCTTCCACTATGCTTGCTGTGACTGCATCAGCGCAACATTTTATCATGCAATTTTGCGAGTTAGGGGAAAGGTATGTAGAATGGTAAGGGGCCTGAGTTTTGGAGGACAAATCTTTCCAATAGCTTCATAACTTCTAAAAAGTTCCCCTGATTGTCACTGGCAGCATTTTCACGGTGACCCCGGAAAGCGATCCCTTGTTTGCCTAAAAAGCTAGTGACTGCCACAATACGCCGCATGTACTCCCTCATTTCATTAATCTGGGCAACATTTCCCACATTCATTTGGTCAACAACATCACCTTCTGTTAGTGTAGCTCTATAATTTGTCCAGGCTAGGAGAGATGACTTGTGGACAGCACTTGCCTCATGCTCTCTGTAGCTATCCAAGGCCCTTTTCCAGTTCTTAAAGCCCTCCGTGTTGAGGAGAGCATCTTTGTTTGCTCTAAGGTTGAGTTTATCAAAGAGCCTACACGAGAAGCAGAATTTTGGTTTAGAGAATACTCTAGCCAGTCAAACGAATCAAACCATTGCTTCTGGAAAGACCGTTGCTGCTTCCCAAAACTGGTCCAGTGACAGTCTGGGTTGCTTTGGCCCCGTTTCTCGTGTCCCTAAATCGTTCTTGCCTAACAGGTTCCCTGTCCTCCCTGACCTAAGGTCATCTGCATTGCCAAAAAGGGGGGAAAGAGAGAAAATAAATCTTTGGCCTCACTCACATTTTTGTTCCAAAGCCAATGAGCTATTGCTTAATCTTTACATAGCCTACACTACTACAGGTACCTGCACAAGCATTGTCCTCGCTCTGGTCAGCAGCATCACTGGTAGCACCTCTGTCTGCTGAATCTGTTCTCATTTCTGAAAACGTACAAAATAATGTTAAGCCATAGCCTACTGTGAATTCAATATTACATTGTATAGTAAAGCTGATTCTGATAATACTATTATTGCTTTTACAAATGTAAACCCTAACTGGGCTACTGAAAAATGATTTTCTAGAATGAAATTCTAAAAATGTATTATTTTTTAAATGTTCAATACTGTATAGAGACACTCTCCACAAGCCTACAAGTACCTGCTCTTTCATTGTCCTCCCTTTGGTCTGCTGCAGGATCCCTGAACACATCCCTATCTGCTATCATACCTGAAAATTAAAAGTAAACATATGTTATAGCTTATTTATTATGTACATATAGCCTAGTCAATGTTGGTATCCCATTGCAATTAATAAATAATTATGGGCAAAGTTGCCACTAACGTATGGCATTTTCACATGCCCAAACCAGCAGCGGCAGTGCCATCTTGATTATCATCTGAGAAAAAGTGTGTTAAATTATTTTAAGAACACGATTGAAAACGATGCAATCCCATAACCACAGATCAAACGAATTACCCATTTTGAATTTAGTTTGCACCCATGTACTGACATTAGCTAGCTAGGTAACAACACATTGGCCGTTTCTCAATACCCAAGTACACAAGTACGGACTTGTGAACTTTTGGAGTCTGGACTCGGAGTCTGGACTTGGGAGTCCAGGCTCTCAAGGACGGGAGGACGCAGGACGGGAGGACGCAGGACGGTCTGTCTGCAATTGGAACAGCAACTGACTTGATGACGTCACCACCTCAGCTGTTGTTGTCATGAGTAACTCTGATTCTTCACTGTAAAGTATTTGTACAGTCAAGCAAAACATGACAGCCCTGCTCTTTTTGCACTGGTTTCACAGACATACACATATCATTGTATATATATTGTTCCCCGTTTGCTGGTCCGAAATGCATTCTGGGATATTGGCTCTCTCAAGTACGCTCAAGTCTGCTCTGATGCATCCCCAGTAAAATAGGCGGATCAAGTCACATCTGGGCATTTTCACCGTGCTTGGTGAGAAGCGGACTTTTGAATTGGAATTGGAATTGGACTGATGACGTTTCACAAGTCCACGAGAACACAAGTACAGAGAAGAACGCTTATTGAGAAACGGCAATTGTTTTTCCATTTAACACAATAGTAAAAGAGGCAGGCTGTGCAGGATCCCTGTCTGCTAGCTAGCTGCTATCATGCATGAAAAAGAAAATAAACAAGATGGTTCGAAGTTATACCTTAACTTTAGCTACTTTCCCCTCCAGAAGAAACCCAAGCTTAATTATTTTTAGGTACACAATTCTCACACACTACAATTGCATTTACAGACAGATGCTAATAATAACAACAGAATGTTTTTTTCCAATGTAATATCAACTAGCAGCTACATTTTATCGGGGATGCATCAGAGCAGACTTTAGCGTACTTGAGAGAGCCATTATCCCGGAATGCATTTCGGACCAGCAAACGGGGAACAATGGCGGATGAGAAAACTCATAACTGAAAGTTGATGAGTCACAAAATTTAATTTTAGGATGTTTTCAGGTGAGAAGTTAGTTGTTTAAGCATCAAATCTGTGGTCGCTTTCTCAAGAATCGGCCTACTTAAAAAAATACGCCGACAAGTTGAGGTCCTGCTCGCGGGACCGGTGAGCCCCGCAGCACCGGGCCATCAGCGCTCTGCTGCCCGCCGAGAGCAGCTTGATTTCGGCTGGATTTTTTTAAATGATCCGCTGGCTCCGATGTCTCCGTATCGATTAAACATGAGTTATAATTCGGTTTCGAGGATTTAACTAACAATCACTATTATTTATTCAGTCACATTAAATCAGTTTGACTGAGGGAAAGGTTAAGGTTTATAACTTAAGATTTTAATTTAACTTTTACTTTGAACTACAGCGGTGTCTTATTACTTTTGACCAAATTGTTTGCAATTATGTGTATATATATAAGTATATCTATATAACACATTTATAAACATATTCTATATAAATATATAAGTATTTATATAAAATACATATTTATTAACACAATATATACAATGAGATGTGTATCTGTGTGTTTGTATGTATGTATATATATATATATATATATACACACACAATATAATATATATACAATATATACACACACAATATAATATATATACAATATATACACACACAATATATATATACACACACAATATATATACAATGATATGTGTATGTCTGTGAAACCAGTACAAAAAAAGCAGGGTTGTCATTTTGTTTGACTGTAAAAATACTTTACAGTGAAGAATCAGAGTAATTCATGACAACAGCTGAGGTGGTGACGTCATCAAGTCAGCTGCTGTTCCAATTGCAGAAAGACCGTCCTGCGTCCTCCTGTCCTTGAGAGTCTGGACTCCCAAGTCCAGACTCCAAGTCCAGACTCCAAAAGTTCACAAGTCCGTACTTGGGTATTGAGAAACGGCCAGACAATCATGGACAATCATGGGGGCAGGAAGTGCAGGAACACAGAGGACACACAATACAAGGACTTCACAATAAAACAGGACACCAAACAAACCAACATCATAACACAAGGGTGAATAATAGGGGTAATTTACATGAAGATGCCAACGAAATTCTTTATATCTTCAAATTCTATGAATGGCTGAAGACTCTGTTGTTTATGAACAAATTATGAAATGGCCACGTGTGAGTTTTTTTTTTATATGTCTGATAGAAGAAAACTGAAGTCAAGCATGACAACTGCGAGGAGAGTAAAAGAGAGTGAGCTAGCAGCCTTTGACCAATTTATTATACAGTTTATAATAATGCAGGGCAGCGGGGATCTAGATATTTCATGCGAGAGACAAGCGTATGAAATGTGGATCTACAGGTGCTCATTCGACCCGCATTGGAACTATAGTCTGCACTGTAGTTCATACACCACCCTGACACTCTTTCGTTCTCTCTCTCTCACTTGGTAGTATATTCAACGATGTTTAAAAATGGAGTGAATTATCAGCCATACCTCAAAATTTCAGAGCAACCCGTACTAAACAGATCTATTTTATAGAGCTATAACCAAATCACATATCCTTAGTGTCAGTGTACAGCTGCATTGTGTACTCTAGCTGACTGGATTGATCTCTCTCCAGGGCTGTCTGTCTGACAGAATGCTCAGTGCCCTGAAACTCTCCGCATCCCTTATGTTAACGATCAATAGAACAGCTATAGCTGCTGTGAGTCGCATCATTGGAAGAATACTGTAAATATACTACTGTTGATAATTACAAATGTGATATACCCTCCTGTAAATGTGATGCTTCACCTGTCAAATCAATACTTCTCTGTAACTATGACTTCACTACATATAAATCTATTTTAAGTAGTTCCATGTTGCATTGGTTAGCAGGACAGATGTCACAACTTTGAGTACTTCTGATTGGAAGGACTCTGTTCCATGGACACCACTTTTCAGCTAAAACATTGCAGAAAACTTTACTGTGTACTAGGGATGTGCAGAGAGAACAGTATTTGTACCTGTATTTGTTTAGGCAACTAAATATTGTATCCACAATTTCTTTTTAAATAAAAGTGGAAATGGGGGTAACAATATTTTTTAATGAACTTTTAGGATATTAAAGTGTTATAATTATGAACACTATGCCAGTAAACCCCAAAGACTGGGATTTTATTAGGACTGGGTGTGAATGAATGAATAACATGTATTGTTAAAGCACTTTGAGTGGTTGGAAGACTAACACAGGTGCAATACAAGTATAACAACTGTTAACTCCACCTTAATATATGTATTTTGTCTCACCTATAAAGTATTTAGCATGTGTATATGTTTTTTTTTAAATAAAATGCATAAAACACAGTTGTAATTTATCAAACCTATATCTCTTTGAAATGACTGGTTTACCTATTTAAAATAATATAAGATGATGCGGAAATGTAAGTAAAAATTTTCAGGAACATTAATTTATGCAAACATTTTTTTTGGGGGGGGGGTTGTCAGTATATTAATATCATATAATAACATTCAGTATAATATACAAACAACATATATCATGAATATATTATTTTAAAAAAATCATATATATATGATATTATAAAGAAAAGAAAAGAAAAAAAAATAGTCTAATAGAACAAGTCTAATAGAACACGTTTATATTTTAAGATGAACCTATGAACGCTGTTTGTTGGGGAAACACCCAATCAGTGTGGTGAGGAAACCTGCATGTTTTTATGAGACAGATTATTTGTAAAGGAACTTTGCTCTTCTGTCCTTCTGAGTGGTAAACCTCTCAATGACCTTCTTATTGAAGTCAGGCATGTCCCTGACAAGTTTCTTCTCCATGGAGAGCATAGCCAGAGCATTAAGGCGATCCTGTGTCATGGTGTTTCTCAGGAAGGTCTTGATCCTTTTCAAAGTAGAGAAACACCTTTCGCATTCAGCTGTTGTCATGGGTGTGGTGATGAGGATCCTGAGAAGACTGATAGTCTCTGTGAAGGTGCTCTGAAGGTTGTTCTCCATGAAAAACTGGTAGGCACTGCACCACTGCAAGCCTTGAACTCACTGTTCTCATGATGAGGTGCTGGGTGAAGGAGAACCGCTCCTCGGCTTGCATCAGGATGGTATCACATACCTGTAAAAGATAAATCAACTTAAATTTGCAATAAAGCTATTTTGATTAAAGTGATTCTGATTTAACACATGCTTATGTCCAAGTCAAGTATTTCAAAAATACAATGTATGTAAAATCTTACAAATAACTTTAGATGATGGGAAATTATAACTACATCATCAAAATGTATCAAACGGTCAGTTACCAGCGTGTCCTCCCCTATTCATAAAACAGTCGACTATGTTATTGAATAGTTGCCAACTTGCCATCTTCAAAAACAACAAGGCCTCTTTTATAAATTGACTTGGTTGACACCTGAATAAGCATGTTATTAACTACCCGCATTTTTTTTCTTTTTAAAATATTTAAACAAATATCATTGTGATGTTTTCTATCATAATCATTCACTTTGACTAGGCCCATGTAGGCTTTTACAGACTGTTGGACGTGAGCAACTCTTCTTTCAAACAACAAAAGCTTTATCAGCTAGTAGTACATATTGTTGCAAACCTGGGTCAGGAAAGCTACGAGACGTTAGCTTGCTTATTGAGTGTTTATTCGGTAACAACAGAACAGACTACTGTGGGCCGTAGCCTACGCCAAAACAACAGCCAAAACCTCGTAACATGCTTCACACTCTGCTCCCGGTCATAGGCTCCACTCCACAGGCTCGTAAAACAACAACATCCCACCTCACTCGCTCTGGCAATCACAAGCACGCTCATAGGTAGCTACGATGACTGACAATTTACACAGCTCATGAGACATTCACTGACCTCCTGAGCCCAGTAATTACAATAACCAGTCTTCTTATTTGAACAACTTCTTCCTGTAAACACAATAACACTTTAAACATAACAGGTTAACATTACACGTCACTCAGTCCGTAGTTATTTACCTGATTTTTTTAATGTTGTCTGTGAACCTCTGGACAGTCGATGTTCCTCTTCTGCAGCTGGTTGAATAGCATGTCCACATTTGGCATGATCTTGCCAAACCTGCCCGTCTGTAACTAAACAATAGTTTTCTCTTTGTGTAGCAGTGGTAGTGGGCTAACGTTAGCCTGACAGCTAAGCCCTCGATGCTGCTTGGTTCCGGATTGCAATGCCAGGAAAAACACTGCACTCCGCTGGTGGCTCCCCTCATTACAGCAGCCCCGTCATAAGCGCTGTAGCGGTCGCGTTCTGGATAGTGATGTACTCGGAAAAAACACTCTTGTAGGTTACCGTTAGTGCCGATGTAGCGTAGCATGAGCACCAGTTGACAGTGGGTGGAAATGTCCGTCGTCTCGTCCACTTGGTTATAAAATCAGTGTGCTTTACTTCCTCCAGAATGTAATCCCTTATAATCGACAGCAGCATGCAGTCCAAGTCTTGGAGGAGAGATTTGATCTAGTTAGGTTTGAGTCTTCTTGCAAGAGTAGTGCTCATGCTGGGATGTTCCATTGTCATGTCGTTAAAATGGTGCTGCGATAGACGCCAAGACGAGAACACAAGAGACGAGAACGAGAGACTAGCCGTGAACGCGCACCGTGGGGCCAACTGAGAATGGCCCCTCTGGAAGTCTTTTTTAGGGCGCTGATTGGATAAATTATGTCCATCATGACCATCTTTAATCAGTGATTGGCTAAACTGCATATTAGACCCGTCTTTCTTGGGCCAAATTGATCTGGCCCCACCACGTGCACGGCGCAGCAGAGACGTGCACGGCGCAGCAGAGACGTGCACGGCGCAGCAGAGACGTGCACGGCGGCAGCTGAGAGGTGCACTAGCGGAGAGGACAAGCAGGAAAAGCATATATTTGGCGCAGATATGCTATTTTACAAATATTACTGGGTATATTCCATAGCTCAAAAACACAAATATTGACAATTTGTATCATTTATCAATATTATTATATTTTTTATGATTAATGAAATTATATTATTTTCTTTTTTTTTGGTGGCTCAAGGTGGGTGGGGCCAGGCACCGTGGCCCTCTATTGGACGGCCGCCACTGGTCCAAAGGCTGGTAAGCACCTTAGCGCCATTAGTCACTGACTAGTTATTCATCTTTCTTGTTAAAACCTCTTAACATGCCTGTAAAATTTGACGAAAAACGCCTATCCAGGTATACCCAAAGTAAATTGCAAGCTGTACTTGAACTATTTGGAGTAAATGCATGGTCTTGGTCTCTTTTGAAAGGTAATGTTTGTGCCATTTTCCATATTGTAATTGTAATTTAGACTCAGATACTATATTATTTAGATTCATATTTAGTGATTGTTCATTATAGTGATTGCATAATTGTATGTTATTGTATGTTATGCAAAAGTATAGTTTGCATTGTTTAGAAGAATCAGAGGTGAGTTGTGACGTATTGAGCTTGCGCATTGATGTATCAACGGGCGGACTTGTTTCACGGTTGCACCAGAATTCAGTAAAAAGAACGGAACGAACTCACTGTTTTCTACTGTTGTTGAAACACACTACACGCGTAGACTAGTTCTTTCCGTCTAAGAGTGGTTAAATTAATGAATATACTACGAAACATCTACTGATGACAATAAGGGAATTTTAGCCACTACATTAAGTAGAAAACAGTCGCCGAGGGCGAGAGAAGATCATCTTGCTGCCGACGAAGGAAGCTAACCAGCTAAAGGGTAGCTTGCGCCGATGACACGGCTGTGCTGCGGACAAAGGGAACTAGCGAGCCGCGGCGGTTACAACGCCGTGCTGCCGACGAAGGAAGCTAACCAGCTAAAGGACTAGCTAACGCCGGTGACAACGCTGTGCGCCGGAGGAAGGGAGCTAGCGAGCTGCGGTGGTTACAACGCTGTGCTGCCGACGAAGGAAGCTAACCAGCTACAGGATTAGCTAGCGCCGTTTACAACAACGCTGTGCAGCAGACCGGATATGCGGTCGACTTCTAAGATGATGCATGAGTACACAGAACAACATTGAATGAACAAATAAGATGTGCTACTAGACATTGGCTACACAGGACATTTGAAAAAAGTGCTATTGCTAGTCATTTTTGTCCAGAAGAAGCTCGAGTTTTATTCTGGAAATAAAGACAGCCCTGGAATCTTTTCTGGAAAGCATTCACATGTTTTGAGGTTAAAAGGACTGTCGATCTGGATTTCAGAAGTTTGCAAGAGCTTGCTATAATAAGAGACTTGTCTAACACAGGGCTTTCAAGTTTTTAAGACAGGTAAGAGTGACGTATCCCCCCCCCCCCGCCTCTGCCCATTGCCGTATGCCCACAGACCAGCTCCCCTTCCCCCCATATTATTATTAGCTTTATTTTCATTGGTTTCTGGATTACATTTCACCCAGATACAACAGATACGTTTTTCTGATTGGCTATTCGTGTAGCCCATTTCTTTTTTTTTGATTGGCTGATGAGTGGCACCTCACGGCAGAACTCCAGGGGATTCGGGGGAGACGTGCTTGATTCCTCCATGGTGAGGGCAGCGCGACCAGGTCATGTTTGTGCGCTGCATCACATTAAATAGCCTAGAGTTTTTTTTCAGCGTGAGAAATACGATGTGTGGCGGGAGGGCGTGACTTAAGACCGAAATGCGTGACAGTCTTGAGAGCCCTGCTAACAATAATAGCCAATTGAAATGTCTGATTCGAATGAAACCAGGATGGAAGGCAATGTCGAGCTAGACATTAAAAGAAAGATCAAGTTGACCACAAAGGCTCTAGAAAAGAAACTTGATGAACAGATGAAGATCAGGAATTGTGTAGTAGCACGTCTTGTCTCCAAAGCGGAGGAAATAGAAATTCTCATGATAAATGATTCCAATGCTCTCCAAGTGGAAAAGGATAATCTCAGTGATTACTCCAAAGCAGTGGATAATAAAAGCAAGACAGCACGCCGATGCCGATAGGGAACAGGCCGCTACTGAAAATGTGACCCCAAAGACTGGCGCGACGACACAGCAGGGTGAGTCTGCCGCTGAAGATGTGGATCCAGACGACAGTGCATCTGCTGTTCAAGAAAATCATAGTTCAGTCACAGCACAAAGTGTATGCAACAGACACTCAAAGTCATCCAAAGCGTCATCACACGCTTCATCCCTGCGTAGAAACGAGGAAGCTAACCGCGCAGCCCTACTCGCACGCGCAGCCGCACTTAAGAAGAAACAGGCATTGCAGTTGGAAGAGGCTCAAATGGAAGCACAGCTGCAAGCTAAGCAGATTCAGTTAAAGGCTCAAATGGAGGAGCTAGATGTTGAGACTGCTATCGCAGAGTCCACAGCAAAGCTACAAGTTATGGAAGAGTATGATAACATGGACGACGATGGGATGAATTCCTACCTCGTCAAGAACATGCCTACAGCAGCAACCATCGAACATTATGCTCCAGATGTCAGACCAAAATTGACTAGCAGTCTTTGAGTTAGCCAAAACAACAGTGCTTCTCACTGTCCACCTAGACACAAGTCTCATGTGCAAGTAAAGGATGAAAACAACAACACAAGTACAAATTCCAATGGAAGGCACGTTGAATTTAGCAAAATGATATCGAACCAGAAGGATATCACAGATATGTTAGTCACACAACAAAGACTAGCCAATTTACCTCAACGAGAAGTCCCTGTATTCAGTGGCGATCCTTTCGAGTTCCTGCCATTCCTGAAGGCTTTTGAGCACATCATTCACAGTCGTACAGACAATGATGAAGACCGCTTGTACCAACATAGAGCAATTTACCAGCAGTGAACCAAGAGAACTTGGGAGAAGTTGCCAACACATGAGCGCACAACAAGGCTACAAGGAAGCAAGAAGGCTCTTGACCTATCACTATGGCAATGAGTATAAGATAGCTGTACGTTGACAAGGCTCTCAAATGGCCTCAAGTCAAAGCAGAAGATACAAAGTCACTTCACAGCTTCTCCATCTTTCTCACTGGATGTAACAATGTCATGAAGGACATGGAATATCTCGAGGAGATGAACAGCCCGAGCAACCTGCGGATCGTCCTCTCAAAGTTGCCTTTCAGACTTCGTGAAAGATGGAGTCATAGCTTTCGACATACAAGAAAGGGAAGGAAGAAGAGCAAAGTTCTCTGATCTCACGACGTACATCAACCGACAAGCTAGGATAGCTTCAGACCCACTGTTCTGTGATGTCAACGAGTACTCCGAAGCGAAAGAAAAAGGCAGGTCAAGCTTTAAATCTGCCCATGGAGGCGGACCGAAAAGAACCACTGGCTGTACTACGAGTGTTAAGCCAGATGAAGGGGGTGCTTCAGAACCAAGAAAGAACAAGCAGACAAGCTTGTTTCAGGAGCCATGCTTGTACTGCAACAACAGACACACCCTGAGCGCATGTTACAAAATAAGAAGTCTGCCAAACAAAGAGAGAATTGAGTTCATTAAAGGTAAAGGACTTTGTTTCGGGTGTCTGACCCAAGGGCACATGGCAAAAGACTGTAAAAAAGAGAGCCACTTGTGAAATCTGCAGCAAGAAACACCCAAGCCTGCTTCACAGCAAAAGGGACGAGAACACTGACCAAGAGAACATCAATCCTAAAAAAAGGTCAAAGCTCTACCAGCGGACACTCAGCTCCACAAGGAGACGCGTCAGTTAAGAGTCACGGCAGTCACCGGGGCCGGAGGAAATGACTGTGTCCTGTCTATCGTGGCCGTGCGCATCAAATCCAAGAGGAGCGACACAACAATAGAGACATATGCGTTCATGGACTCAGGAAGTTCCGCTACGTTTTGCTCCGAAATGCTGATGAGACAGCTCGGCGTCCATGGTAAGAAGACTCAAGTGCTACTCCGTACTATGGGCCAGAAGCAGCCTGTGTCCTGCTACGTGCTCTCAGATCTGGAAGTGTGCGGTCTGACAGAGAACAAGTACATAAGCCTGCCAGACATCTACACCCACACAGACCACCGTTAATGGCCCTCTCAAGAAACGTGACGATCACCGCAAGTCAAGTCACTGCAGTCAAAGGGCTTCAGTCAACAGAATCTCAGTCAGTGGCGTGGACAGCATGCTGTTGCAGTAATACAACCACGACTTTCCGGAGCAAGCCTGCGAAGAGAAGTCAGAAATGTCACAAGAAGACATTCAGTTCATGAAGTCTATGACTGAGACAATCAAGAAAGTCAATGGGCACTACAGCATTGGGATGCCTCTTAGAAACAAATATGTGGTGATGCCAAACAACAGATGTGTTGCTGAGCAACGGGCATCAAACCTGAAAAGGAAACTCGCTAAGAACTCCAGCTTCCACGATGACTACAAGACCTTCATGTCAGACCTGCTGAACAAAGGCTACGCAGTGGAAGTTCCTGAAGACGAGCGCAATCGCAACGACGGCAGAGTGTGGTACGTTCCCCATCACGGCGTGATCCATCCACAAAAGGGAAAGCTGCGGGTTGTTTTCGATTGTGCCGCTTCGTTTCAAGGGAAGTCACTGAACGAGGAACTGTTACAGGTCCAGACCTCACTAATGGTCTGGTTGGAGTCTTGACAAGGTTTCGACACAAACACACCACACTCATCTCCAACATTGAAGCGATGTATCATCAAGTAAGAGTTTGTGATGAGGACTCTGATCTTCTACGATTCCTTTGGTGGCCACAGGG
Organism: Taurulus bubalis; assembly: GCF_910589615.1. Taxonomy (NCBI): domain Eukaryota; kingdom Metazoa; phylum Chordata; class Actinopteri; order Perciformes; family Cottidae; genus Taurulus; species Taurulus bubalis. The sequence continues at coordinate 12,033,971 of NC_136599.1, read as the reverse complement.
GGATCTGAGCAAGCCTCTGCGTGAGTACAAGATGGTGGTCCACTTGTTCGGGGCCAAGTCGAGCCCGAGCTGCGCCAACTATGCCTTAAGACGGACTGCATAGGATGGAAAAGACAGGTCATTACCTGAAGCAGTAACTACAGTCTTAGAGCACTTCTACTTCGACGACTGCCTGGTCTCGACGTCCAATGAGAAGAATGCCACTGCCTTGGCCAAGGACCTCATTGCACTGTGTGAGAGTGGAGGATTCCGCTTGACTAAGTGGTCAAGCAACAGCCGCGAAGTGCTGTCATCACTTCCCGAACAAGAAAGAGCAAAGGAGATCAAGAATCTAGACCTGGACAAGGATGAACTACCCATGGAAAGGGCCCTTGGAGTGGACTGGTGCATAGAATCAGATTCCTTCAAGTTCCGGATCCATGTGAAGAACATGCCCATCACCAGACGGGGTATTCTCTCGGTCGTAAACTCAATATACGACCCCCTTAGATTCCTGTCACCGTTCATTCTTCTTGCGAAGACCATCGTCCAGAGTCTCTGTCGAATGAAACTTACCTGGGATGAAGAAATTCTAGAAGACATGGCAAACAGATGGTTCGCCTGGCTGTCCGATCTGAGCCAGTTCACCAGCTTTTCTGTCAGGAGGTGCATCAAGCCAGAGGGATTTGGTCCAGTGATGTCAGCACAGTTGCACCATTTCTTTTACGCTAGCGAGACGGGCTACGGCGTCGTCACGTACCTCCGCACCGAGAACAGCTACGATCAAGTCCACTGCTCATTTCTTTTAGGGAAATCCAGAGTGACGCAGCTTAAACCTGTCACAATCCCAGCTGACTATGCATCAAGAGGAATGAAGGCAGAGCACTTCATGAAGTGTCAGAGCTGGATTGAAGGTCCCGACTTCCTAAACAAGAGTGAGTCTCACTGGCCTGTCCTATCAGAGTTCTCAAGAGAGATAAGTGAAGAAGATGCTGAAGTGAAGCGTATGATCAGCGTGAACATCATCAAGACTATAGATTCAATCACAAACCCTCTCTTCAAGCTGATTCATCATTACTCCGACTGGCACAGCCTGAAGAAGGCTGTCGCCTGGATGTTGAGGCTGAAGGAACTGCTTCAAAGTCTGTGCGAAACAAGGAAGAAGTTTGAGTCTCAAGCCCAGTCTTCAGAAAGTCAAGACGCAAGAATTAAGACAGTTGAAAACCACATGCAGAAATGCAAATCTACCCTGAACGGAACCCATTTGACTGTCAAGGACGTCAGAAGATCAGAAACTGCAATCATTCAGTTCAACCAAAGTCAAACCTTCCATGAGGAGCTTCGCGCTCTGCAGAAAGGTGAAAAGATCAGGAGAAGCAGTTCTATTGTGGTGGTCTGATCTTGACACGGATTACACTGCTGGAATCACAAGAATCGTAGGTTTCCAGAAACATATGGCACTCGTACCGGGTGTACAGTGTACACTAGAATGTACAGTAAAAGACGCCCGCGGGGGGGCAGAACGTTAACAGGTTAAAAGTATGTACATGCAGCTGGTCTGACTTTTGTGAGGTCAAACTAGAAAAGTGATTGTGTGCGCATGTATTGACAGTATGTTTCCACAACAAAGCCGGAGTGACCCCATTCTGGAATCTGCTTTTCTGATCTCACATTCTCTCAGAACTTGACTAGGAACTTGCAAGTAGAGAAGCCAGTAACGTTGCATTGGGTCACATGTTCAAACAGTTTTTCTCTGTCTGTGATGAAGAAATTAGATAATGAACACATTCCAACTGGGAATTACTGAATATAGCTCATTAAGAAGGAAACAAAAACATTTTTGAGACCACAAATATGTAATCTAAAAAGTTTTGAAGTAGAATGCCGTTTGCATTTTAGTTGAATAGTATAACCAGCAGAGCAAGACAGCAAGTGCTTCTCCAGTCCTTCATACATAAGAGAACATAGTTTTAAGCATTTCAGATTTACAGAGTTGTTCTATGATGAAAGGGATATATGACCAAACATACTTTAGGAATTAAAGAGTGTACATTCTGTAATCTGGATAACTAATACAAAAGCCACAGCAAAATTCAAAGTGTTGTGTTAATATTCTTGAACTTTAAATGTTCCAAAGCTTATGCATACATTTTGCATGAGGCTCTTTTAATGATTCGGAGGGTTACAGCCACAGGAATCCGGACTTGCTTTGTCTGATCCGCTTAATGCTGAGTTTATTATGGTTGCAGTTACAGAAGCTTTAAGACTATAATCTCAATATATTGGTAAAACACGTTCACTATGAATCTTGTTGTGACATATATTTGAAAAACTTCTGTTGTATCCACTTTGGACAACAATATTTAGACATGTCCCTCAATTGGTTTTAATTTCCCTGGTGTATCCCACGTTGACTACACACAAGATGTTACCTTGTTTAAGGGTGCAATCTGTTTTACATCAATCCACTGTCATTCACTTGATAGCTCTCTTTAATTGTGGCAAAACTAATCATGCTTACAAATATCATTTAAAATCTGTTCCACTCTAAACACATAATGACACAGTCTTCACGAGCCATCTGCAATTCCTGCTAAACATGCAGTGAATACAAAGACAGCATGAGCTTTACATACAATATATCTCATCTAGAAAATCCTAAACCTGACAGTCTGATTGAGGTTGTTTGAGAAGAAAATAGGTGTTCCCAAATCTATCCCAAAGGGGATCTAAAAAGCTGCCGTCTTCGGATCCTCTATGAATAGGAAAGTATTCCTCATAACGTTGCTGCCATGTGCACATGAAAGCCTCACAACACTAGTCGTGTAATTCTAAAATGGTCCTCCTTTCCCACATGTCAAGGACAGGTGGGGTCAGAATATTATTAGGTGTTGTTCTTGAAATACACAAATGTAACGTTTCTTAAAGTACATAGAAGAGAAGAATTCCAGTCACATCGGTTCTCACAATACAGATTAAGAACCTGAGTGTTTGTGGTGTAGGAAAGCTCTGTATTTCATCCATGTTTGAGATCACAGCAAGAATGATGTCGCCACATTAAGTCATCACCAATGATTCTGATCAGACACAAAAGTGTTAAAGCATTGCTTCAGTCAGCATCAGGTGCAGAAAGTAACCAGAAATGTGACTCACTCACAGACATATTATACAATCTTGATTCACCACAGCGGTGTGCAGTGAATGCTGCTGTAATGTATGCTAATAAATGCACAGCAGGTAAATGCACCTCCAGAATCAGAGGTTTTTGTTATGAGCAGGTTGGATTACTACAACTCTCTGATTAGGGGCCCAAAAAGGTTTACAAAGCACTTGCTGTCTGGCAGGAAATTATGTTAGGAGATGATCCTTCACAAAATTTGATATAAATATATTTTTTATTTTACTTAAAAGCGAACGACCACGGTGATGATTGCATTATGAAAAAAATACTTTGTGTAACAACCATGGAAATTATAATACACTATGATCCCTGAAAAAAAATGTCAGTGGATGACCACCCTATTATACATACTTTTACAAGATTCTGTGAAAGAAATCCATTTGGAGGTGAGGAAGCACCCAGGATTGATGCAGAGCTGCGAATTGCCAGAAAATAGAAAGTAGAGGAAAGAGAGGAGAGCGATCTGACTGACAAGGTAAGATTATATATGATGAAAAGGTACGAACAAAGGTGTACGCAGTTAGTTAATAAGAAGAGGGGGCGGTTATGAATGATGTGAGAATACATGACAGAAAGAACAGAGAATATGAGAGAAAAGAGGGGAGTAAACAGGTAATAACAAAGCAGATGGGAGAAGGAGGAAGAAGAATGAGAAGGGATCGGAAAGAGGTCAGAGAGAAGATGAGCTCAGAGGTTAAAGACAACGCGATGATGGGGATGTGAACAGAAATAGACAGAAAGTAAAAGGAGAAAAAGAGGGGGAATATGGGCGATTTGGGGATTTTTTAAAGACCGAAAGTAGAAAAGTAGAATCCTTTTTTACATTTATATTTTCCAGAGTATGATCCATAATGACTTTGGTGAGTGTCACCATGATCATTTTTATTTGTTGGTGTTATGTTTAAACAGCTACTGAATGCATTGGCATGACATTAATGCCCCCCTCAGGATGAACTGTCATAACTTTGTTGATCCCCAGACTTTTCATCAAACACCATCATTGGGTAAAACATGTACTCTGTCCAATACTTTGGTTTATGGCCAAAAGTCTGCAAAACTAATGACATTCCCATCAACGTTTAATGTGTTAGCATTTGGCGTAAACCTCTGCTTTTGAAAAGTGAAGCCAATCAGTCAACTCCTCTGGTTGCAAAAAGAAGTCTAATCAAAATCATGCTGATTTAAGCATTTAATTCAAAACACTGCATGTGTAAGTACAGCCTGACAAAGACCCGAGCATGGCTGTAAACCCCCACCTGCCAGGGCTCAAGCTAGGCCACTCAACAAAGACTACTTACTTTTTACTTTACTCACTCCTGTTATGTGGAATGGAAAGGATTTATGTCTGAACTAGACAAGTCTCAACCCTTGGGCCTCAAAAGGCTGAGCTTTGGACATGGTGCCTCCACAAAGACGTACGATACATCTTAGCAGATTTATGGTAAATAGTAATTGGACTCGTACCTATAGAGCCTTTCTAGTTTTCCATCCACTCAAAGCACTTTAACACTATATGTTATTCACACCCATTCATACACTGATGGCAGGCTACCATGGAAGGTGCCACTATCCATCAGGGCTAGTTAATCATTCACATACCGATGGCAGAGCCTTCGGAAGCAGTTGGGGTTAAGTGTGTTGCCGAAAGACACATTGACATGGACTGGATAAGCCGGGGATCGGACAGCCGATCTTCTGATTGAAGTAAGACCCGCTCTACCTCCAAGCGCCCCAAGGATGTATTGACATTAATTTACAGTGTATGTCACACAGAATCTAAAAATAGGTGTGTTCAGCCTGTGTGATCAGTTATGACTCCAAGAAGGAATGAGAGTTTTGACAAATTGTGGCAGCCGGGTTAAAGCACCATAAATGCCTCCTTGAGCTGTGCGTCAACTTCAACACTCCCACACGCCCTGGGGAGGTGTGTCTCACCTTTTGAAAACCTCCTCATTAGACAGTGATTGAAGTCTGCTGTGTCAAACAACCTGAATCAATGATTAATGGCTACAGCAGATGTTTTAGATCAACGTAATTGGTGTATATGTAAAAGTGTGTGAACCTGCACTCTCAGCTCTACAAACAACACCAAGCGCCGCACCATGGGCAACCGGTCCTTTTGCTCGGCAGCGCCACGCCTATGGAACAGTCTCCCTGACCACGCAAGGCCAGCACAGCCACTGAACTCTTTTAAGACTGGCCTCAAAACCTTTTATTCAGAAAGGCATTTTTTACTTTGTGTTAATTCATTGTCAGCTATTATTTTTTTATTATGGTTTGCTTTAACTATGTTTTTATTTGTTTCACTATATATTGACTCTGTGGCACTCTAAGATTCTTTTGAAAGAAAAGTGAGTTAAAAATTAAATTTATTATTTGTGTTTACAGTAATTCTTATTTCTTTTTTAACTGCTTGGTTCAGTTTTCTGGCTTCAGAAAACTATTTAGAACTATTCTTTACAACACTTGTAAAACGCATGAGTAGGATGGAGAGCGGAGAACACCACAAGATGCTGTAAGACATGGTTTAACTGATAACAATCAAAGGGTGTCACAAATCATTTTTGAGGAACAGGTCCCTGATAGAGACTGCTTTTCGGGACCATGCCAGATTTGACAACTGCTTCCACTCTTATCACACTTATCACATTTTGGGGCAAGCAGCCTTGATTGAAAGAAGAAGGAAAAAAAACATCTTTCAGCAGAAAGCAAGTAAAAGTAAAAGAAAACATTAAAAGTGACTTCCCTTCCCCTATCATTCTACACACCCAAACTCATTAAAAGTAGTTGGGCGTACATTCTCACTTTAGACCCAAAGGATTACATGCCAACTTTAACACATTTTATTTGCTGAACAATGAAATACCCGCGGACAAGATAAATGAGAAAATGAAATAAAAAAGTTCTCTCCCTCACATTTGCTGCTATTTCGACTTTGGGGCTGTAGATGCCCTGTGCACAGCAATGTACCTCTCAGGACCTAATAAAACCTTGAATAATTGGTTTACGAAGATGGAAGTGTCCTGCAGCATTCATGCAGTTTTCGGCTCCATTTCATTTCTCTCGTACAGTATATGCAATGCCGTTTGAGAGCGCTGTTGCCCTCACTTACATCAGGTTCAGACTGCAGTTCTTGATGTGCCATTTAGAATTACTGCTCAAAGCATTATTTTTTTATTATTATTCATATCTTTCCTGGGATGCAGCTTTTGTATTGTGTTGTGAATATACACTGATGTGGGGAAACCCATGAAGAGCAAAGATACTCAGACTCCTGCGATTTCAAGACCATGTATAATAACGGCATATTTTCAGAATAGCTTCAATCACTCTTGTTGAGTAAGCATTTTTTTCTTCCTTTTGGCCATTGTTGTATTGTCCTGTTTCAAACATATGCAATGTGTACAATCAGTGTTGAGAAACATAATCTATATTTACAGTAATTTATATATACATACGTACATACTATCAAGGAGGGCTGCATGAACGATACATTTGGTAATCAATAATCATCTTTGTGGGATTTTTTTTTTTTGGAAAGAAAATGTATTTGTCATATTACATACTTTGTACGTACATACATGAAATAGGTCCTCTGCATTTAACCTATCCTTAGCAGGAGCAGTGGGCTGCTGAAAAGCGCCCAGGGAATAACAAAAACACTTAATTAAACAGAGCAGCAATTTAATTAGGATTATCAGTAAATTACATATACTGATATTAGTATAATTATCAGTGTAAATGTACTGACATTTGACTGCTCTTGTCTCTCTGAAGACACAGCGTATGAGACTGTTGCCTTTTTTAGGTTGGCATTGATGAGGAAATCTCTGTGTTCATTCTGACAGCTTTGAAAAGTGACGTGTGCTGTGCTATGGGGGATTTCAGTTCTAGCACTTGTTTTCTTTGTGAGAGATGCTTAAAAATGGATGAGAAATATAAAATGCTGTGGGTTGGTAAGCAAGAAAAATATTCTTGAGGAGGGAGGGAGGGAGATTCAATTTATTTTCTATAGCCCAAAATTTCAAATCACTAATTTGCCGTTTAGTTTGTGTTAGTACACGTGCTGCAGCATTCTGGATCAACTGGAGATATTTAAGAGACGTATTAGAGCAGTCTGAAAATAAGGCAGTGCAGTAATCTAGTCCAGAAGTATCAAATGCATGAACTCATTTTTCTGCATCGCTTTGAGACGGGATGTGCCTGGTGACTAGCAACTTGCTTACACAATGCTAATAGAAGCTATTGCAAGAATCATTGTAAATAATGTTAACATAATTACTATTTCTTTTCAATATGAGCTTGCAAAGGACATCTCTGTTTAATAAAATATATTGTCTATACATTATAGTGAATACATTAAGAAACCTATTAAGATTTAAGAAAATTCATGAGCCATTAAAGTAATTATACCATGATCTGGGTGAATACTGCAGGGCGTCCATTAATTCCTGATAATTGACACTTACTACGTGGTTCCACTTATACTGTTTTATTCATTGTTCGAGGCTGTAGCTGAAATGAGTAACCGTAGCACTGGTCGCAGTCATTGTAACACGTGAACAAGCTAGATTATCCTAACAATTTTGATATTGATTGGGGGGCAATAACATGGCAGGATAGATAGCTTGTTGTTACACATAGTCAAGTCATATTTTGGCAATCTTGAAGATTTTTATCTGAATAATTGTTTAGTCATTATCTGTCACTGAAAGAGGTAACACCATGTAAGTCGGTATTGCAATGTAAACGTATTTGCAATGTTACAAACTGGGTGTCTGTGGCAAAAAATTTTGTTTCATAATTCTTATGACCTTGCAGACAAAATAAAAGCTTGATATAATAATACTTCCATGCAAATTTTGACCAGTGGTATCGCATGGTTTCTACACATTTGCAGCAGCTTCAGTCCTGCATGTGTGTCTATATAGGATGCTTTCACTTAACAGCACTGAGTTCAGTTCACCTGCATGTCAGCAGTGCCTAGAGCATAACACACACTGTATTTAGGCATGTAAGAAGAACAGATTTGAAGTGTAAAAAAAACACATTTCAATCCATGTTTATGGATGTGCAGTGCATATTAGACAGAGGACTGTATACATAATGGTTGTATTACTCATTCACAGTCATTCAATTATGACATGACTTATTTAGGTTAGAACATACATTCACTTCTGCAAGAATCCAGCAAATATGGGCCACAAATGCATTGCATCTAAATCACTGCTGAAGATAAAAATCCAAATGTTCTGACATTTTCAAGACTAACAGCCTTTGGACTTTCATCACTTACTCGTGGGAGCATTGTAAAACCTCGAAGACACACTGTTGCATTCACTTTGCAAACACATTGAATCCATTACTGAGAAAAAATCACACTCAAACCACATTTGGCTATTTAATATGGAAGTCTACAGCCCACATATGGCATCATCAGGGTTCTGTGAAACATGGTGACGTGGAGACACACACACACACTTAAGGGAACCCCTGGAGTTACCCAGCAGAGTTATTGAGAATGCTAATGCTACACAGAAATGTAGGTATGATTGGCAGCTCAATGACTAGGAATATGTGGTGATATATTTTATTTTAGTCTGAAGAATTAGGTTGAATTTTTTTTTAAGATTACACATGATACCTTAATTTCCCTGTTAATGTTTCTTGGGATTTTAATTTGTATTAAATACAAATCCAATTCACATCCTAATGGTCATACAAAATAAAAAACTATTTCCTTTATTGTAAGGTGTCATGAAAAGACCAAAACCAACAATGTGTTATTCCATCTCTCAAAACTTTACAAATGGGTTTACAGTCCTAAACCCATTTGTTCCAACTAGAGGCACATATCTTGAAAAACAGATTACAATTTTGTTTTTAAAAAAGCATCGGTGATTCCCTAAAACAGCTGGACACTGTAGTTCTAAGAAAACATTAATTAAACTGGAATATACATTATGCTATGGCACTGCCTATGGTGCTGACAAGCTTACTGTGAATGTTCTCTCTGGTTTTATCAAATAGCAAATTAATGTAATTTTGCGTGCAATCAGAATGTCAATCTGACTTTTTGCATGTTATTTTATTCCATTTAGTCTGTACTGACTGTAATGTAAACCCATCCACATGTATATGCTTCGCTCAGAGTTTGTGACATAGACTATTGCTGGCAGGCTCATTCTACGACTGAAGTCATTCAAGTTAGCAAACTAAAATAACTACAGGTAGGAATGAAGTCAAAAATACACTTATATAATATGGCATGTGTCAACAGTCACCCCCAGACCGTTGAAGGCAAGGCATGCAGCCATGTGGGTGAGCAAGTTGTGATTGTTCCACTGTTCTATTTCCAAACACCCAATTCCAGAAGAGCAGGGGTTTTCTTTTGTCAGGATCGCTCTGCTGCTTGGCATGCTAGCTGCTGTATTTCACTTGACAGCAAGTCTTGCTCTGTGGTAATGTATCACTCAAAGTGGATGAAGATAAAGGCATTGTTGGATTAGGAAAATATCCTTTATAAAAATCCTGCTGAGCCATAAGCAATGTATGCCATCACAGATTTTGAAGAATAACATTTGAAATAAAATAAATCTTCCTCAATGGCACAAATATATTTTTTTGTCTTTTGCCCGTTTAGTTGAAAATTGTTGATTCGCTATATGGATTATATAAATTTTGCACATAGGTTCGATGGCCAAGGCAACCATCAACTGCCTACAATGCAGCAGTCTTTCAGCTAACTCCTATGTAAACCCTCCAGCAGTAGTGGATGGTAAGAACAAAGTAAAATAAACTTCAGTCTTTCAATCAGGAGCTATTTTATAATTTAATAGTTTTTCACAAATACACTACATGTATTATAATTATTTTTCCTTATCAGCTCATGTTCTCATTGCACAGCTCCTGTCTTCCTCTGTTGCTCTGCCTTCAGCCTGCAGCACTGCTTTCAGTGCAGCTGGTTTTAAGGAGAGCTTTTCATCCAATCAGATTTTCTCTATGGAGGCAAAGCAGTTTAAGCAGGCCTTTGCAGATTAAAGTACACAGAGAGTGGAAGTTGTCGTTGATTGTCATGGACTTCAACAAATCAGATCTTTAGTTTGACAAGCTGGGTGTATTCTTTGATGTGCAGCGGGTTAGGGTTAGGGTTGTGATTGGTCAGGGGCCCAGCGTGACCATTAACATGCGCTGTGATTGGTCAGTGTGTCAACACAGGGCGCCACCCTGCAGCAGAGCTCAGTAGTAGATAGAATAATTCAGGCTGAAACAAGAGATGTTATGACATGTTTAGTGTTTTGCTTGTTTAAACACTCAATGGCTGAAGGAGGAGGAGAAACGGACTTGGTGGCGGATTTACTCTATGCCTTTCTCATGGAGGGTTGGGCATGTTTGGCATTGACTCACTGAAGCACACCGATGAACTGAACAACCACATCATTGAGCTGTGTTAACAAAGAGAGGTGGATGGACTTTGTCTTTAAGTGAACGGCATCTGGTGAGTGAATTGAACTTTTTGTGTTTGTTTTTCTCTCCGCTGGCTCCCACCTCCACAGAGCTAGCTTAGTTTGCTAAGCTAGCTCTGTGGAGGTGGGAGCCAGCGTATGTCAGAACATTTGAATTTTTATCTTCAGCAGTGATTTAGATGGAATGCATTTGTGGCCCATATTTGCTGGATTCTTGCAGAAGTGAATGTATATTCTAACCTAAATAAGTCATGTCATATAATTGAATGACTGAATGAGTAATAAAACCCTTATGTATACAGTCCTCTGTCTAATATGCACTGCACATCCATAAACATGAATTGAAATGTTTTTTTTACACTTCAAATCTGTTCTTACATGCCTAAATACAGTGTGTGTTATGCTCTACTTACTGTTGGGAGAGCCCTCGCTACTAGATCTGTTTTCCATCAAGCCACCTCGGGTGAGCGTGGTGGCATTGTCGGTGGGTGCCGGCGGGGTGGCTGGCTGGCTGAGAGGCAGCACGGGGAGAACAGCTGGGAGTTGGGCTGCTTCTGCAGAAAGGTGTGGTGTTTTAGTGCCGCAGTTTTGTTATAACTGTAAGCTATTATATTGAGTACTTGGACAGTTCTCTAAGAAGCAGTGTTTTGATGTACATTTCTGGGGCTTTTATTGTGAAGGCAAAAACGGGAGGAGAGGAAATGTTCTAGTGAAGTGTGGAACGAGGAATAAAAGTGGTTGCCGTCTCGTGCAAACTAGGAAGCATCGTGTTGTTTTATTAATAAAGTGAAGTATAGGCGCAAGATAAACCCTAGGCTACATAATTAAATGTGACTGGGTCTTGTTGATGTGAACTACATGCATTGTCTGTTAATGACGCAGCATCCTGTCATGTGCGTATTTATCTAAACCATATCAGACGGCACTGAAGGCCTAGGTCGAAAATACACGGCCCGCCGCTGCCATAAGCATAGAAACAAGATGGTGAAAATACAATCATTCCACAACAGCACTAGAAATTAACTTAATGTTTTATTCTTTACAAGCTTTGTCCCCATGTTGAGAGCTGTCTGCTCTCTCGTGTTTTACAGGTATCACATGATGTTCTGTTTTCTAAGACTCAGAAGGACCATGTCAGGCCTGGACTGAGAGGACCCAGATGCAGGGGATATTCGTACGGGCGCACTTTATTGTTTCCTTTGATCCAAAAACAACTCTCACTAATCTGTCGAACAAAGTGCTCCCGAAGGAGGGAAGAAAAACAGGGAACAAGAAACAACTTACGCACAAAAACTTTCGGGAAAAATCTAACTATGACTGCGGACGCGGGCTTTGGTGCATGGACAAGGCAAAACACAGACGCAGACTATAAGCACATGAGGGTAATGGGGAACCACTCAGGGGAGACAATCAGACCAGTGACACATGAGGAAGGGCAAGTGACCTGAAACGAGAGGAGAGTCAAGCTTCAAAATAAAACAGGAAGTTACGAGACAAAAGCCCAAGACCCCCCCCACCCCCCCCAGGGCCGACTCCTGACGGCCCAGGCTGGTCCCTATGGAAGTCTGTGATGAGGGTAGGGTCGACAACGTAGCGAGACGGGACCCACTGCCTCTCCTCAGGACCATATCCTACCCAGTCCACTAAGTACTGTTTACCTCGGCCGCGAACCGCCAGCAACTGCTTGACCATGTACACCGGACCGCCTTCTATCACTTCTGGGGGCGGTGGAGGGGCAGCGGCTGGAACCATCGGACTCTCCTTGGCGGGCTTGACCCGGCTTACGTGGAAGGTGGGGTGAACCCAGAGGGATCGGGGCAAGCGAAGTCGAACTGCTGCAGGGCCGATGAGCTTGGTGATGGGGAACGGACCCACGAACCGCGGCGCCAGCTTCTTGGACGGGACCTTAAGGTGTAGATCCCTGGCGGATAGCCACACTTTCTGTCCTGGCTGGTAGGTGGGGGCGGGTCGTCTCTTGCGGTCCGCAGTCTTCTTGACTCGGTCCCCTTGGCGAATCAATACCTGCGTGGCGGCTGCCCAGATGCGGTGGCAGCGGCGAACCATGGCATGGGCGGAGGGTACAGACACCTCTGGCTCGTTGTCTGCGAAAACAGGGGGCTGGTAACTGTGAGAAATATGTTCAGATCCTGGGAGGTGGTGGGAAATGAGGTCCGGAATCCAAAAAATTATAGTATAAGTATATTTAATAAAAAATGATAGACAGCTTATGCTACCGCATGGGCCCTTTAAATCCACGGCGCACTTCTGGACACAGTTCCAAACAGTCCGCTGGGCAGAGGAAAAGAGATCGAGCTCTCGCCCAACAGTTAGTTTTCTACTCATTCGTGTAACAAAGTCCTTCCTGTTAGTTTAATGTTTTATTACCTTTCTAAACATTTTACTGGCCCTGCCGTTTTCAGGGGTGGAAATACTACGTCCTCTTCTAGGTAGTGTCCAATGTCTCAAAAAGTCAATATTCGGCTCCGCCCCCTCAGGCCATCAAGAGAACTACATCTCCTAAAACACTAGTCAATATATCATGCAGCATTTGTCTAACATTCATTCACACATCAATCATTCTACAGTAATAAAAGTGACCTTCATATGCATACAATTACAAATCCTTCATAATAATATCCCTTATTAATTATCATATTTCATGCATTGTAATTTACACACAAACAACTCATTTTATATAGATGTGCAAGTCACATGTGACAAACTAAGCTTAAAAAAACACTACAGTAACCAAACACACACTTGAACGGCGACATACCTGTGGCCGAGGTGGGCAGTAGGTTGTGGGCATACTCGACCCAGACCAGGTGTTTGCTCCATGTCGAGGGATTCTGATACACCAGACACCGGAGGCCAGTCTTCAGTTGCTGGTTGAGACGTTTGGTCTGGCCGTTGGCCTCTGGGTGATAACCCGAGGTCAGGCTGGCCTTAGCTCCGATGAGCCAGTAGAACTCCCTCCAGAACCGGGAGACGAACTGGGGACCCCGGTCCGAGACAATGTCATTGGGAAATCCATGAACCTTAAAAATATTGATCATCATGATCCCCGCCGTTTCTTTGGCAGAGGGTAGTTTTGGCAGAGCGATGAATCTAGCCATCTTGGAAAATCTGTCCACCACTGTGAGGACAGTGGTGTTACCTTGAGAGGCCGGAAGCTCGTGACGAAATCCACTGAGATGTCGGACCACGGTCTGGAGGGGATGGGAAGTGGCTGCAAGAGACCCATGCGTGACCCGGAGGACGTCTTGTTTCGAGCGCAGACCGAACATGCCTCTACGTACTCCCGGACCTCCGGCTCCATGGAGGGCCACCAGAACCTCCGGGCGATAGCGAACATCGTTCTTCGAACTCCCGGATGGCAGGAAAGCAGTGAGGTGTGGGCCCAGTGGATCACCTGTGGGACAAACAAGCAATTCTCTAGATAAGTAGATAAGTATGTCATCCAGATAGACATACACAAAAGGGTCAAGAAAGTCTCTTAGCACATCATTAATCATGGCCTGAAACACGGCAGGAGCATTAGTGAGGCTAAAAGGCATGACTTTGTATTCATAGTGCCCACTAGGGGTATTAAACCCGGTCTTCCATTCGTCACCTTCTCTTATCCGTACCAAGTGATAGGCGTTGCGAAGATCCAACTTGGTGAAGATCTTGACCTGTTGGAGCTGGTTAAACACAGATGACATAAGAGGAAGTGGGTAGCGGTTCTTTATGGTTATGTCATTGAGTGGGCTGTAGTCAATGCAAGGTCTTAGGGAGCCATCCTTCTTGCCCACAAAGAAGAAACCAGCTCCAGCTGGCGATGACGAGGGGCGAATCAGCCCCGCTTTAAGGGAGGTTTCAATGTACTCCCGCATGGCCCCCCTCTCTGGCCCAGAAACCGCATACAGGCGGCCTTTGGGAATGGTTGAGCCTGGAATCAGCTCAATGGCACAATCATAGGGTCGGTGTGGAGGGAGTGATAGGGCTTTGGCTTTGTTAAAAACCTCTTTGAGGTGGTGGTAGCAGGAAGGCACAGAGCTCAGGTCCGGGTGATTGGGATCTGCGGCGGGACTGACAGATCAAATTAATGCCTGCGACGCCCTTCTCCCGAACCAAGAGGTTCAGACAGTCGCTCACACAGTCCCCTCCCCAGGCTAGGATCTCTCCTGTTCTCCAATTTATATGGGGATTGTGGCGAAATAACCATGGCTGTCCCAAAATTAGAGTCTGTGAAGGTGCCTTGAATACATAGAAGCGAATGTTCTCCTGGTGATTGTCAATGCAGTTTGAGCGGTGCTGTGATATGTGTGATTGTGAAAAGTTCCTGTCCATTAAGGGCCTTAGCTCTGATGGGCTTAGCTAAAAGTTCTGTGTTAAGGCCCAGCTGTTCTGCTAGTTCCCCGTCCATCAAGCTTTCATCAGCCCCCGAGTCTATGAGCGCCTTGAGTTCAGTGGTGGTGTGGTGCATTACCTGGACTGTCGTGAGAGTACGTGCGGTGATGCCGGAAACCTTGAATTCACTCACCACCATGGTCCTTTTGGCAGTGCAGTTGGCGACGAGATGACCGGGTTCACCGCAGTAAAAGCAGCAGCCCTCCTGTAGACGTCTCTGTCGCTCCTCGGGTGCTAGTCGGGCTCTCCCTAGCTGCCTGGGCTCCCCCTCTCCTTCTAGAGGAGGATAACGACGCTGCTCTGGCGGCGATCGAAGGGTGGTCGACCATCCTGGTGCTTGAGTGCGTAGGGGTCTCTCCATCCTTGTGGGTCTCGTGAGGCGTTGCTGCCTGAGTTGGCGGGTTCGGTTGTCCGTCCGAATTGCGAGTGCGTCGAGATCTGTGGGTAGGTCCAAGGGGACCAGAAGGTCTTGGATAGGAGCTGCCAGCCCCTTCAGAAACACGTTGTATAAGGCTGTAGTATTCCAGCCACTCTCCGCTGACAAAGTGCGGAAACGGATGGCGTAGTCACATACAGAGTCGCTGCCCTGTTTCAGCCCGCTCAGCTCCCGAGCCTTTTCCCGGTCGCTCGTTACCGGGTCGAAAGTCTTCTGCAGCGCCTTTTCAAACTCTGCGAGGGATCTGCAATCTGGCAAATCCCGGGCCCACTCTGCCGAGGCCCAGGCTTTGGCTCTTCCGGTAAGGTGGGAAATCATAAATGCAATCTTGGATCGGTCAGTGGGAAAAGCATGGAGGTTTAGTTCATAGTGTATGGAGCAGTCTATAAGGAATGTTTTACATAACCCTAGTTCTCCAGAGAATTGCGCTGGTGGGGCTAACTCACATCCTGACCCGACGACCGGGACAGTCAGGGCGCGCCTCACGGGTGTATCAGCTGCTACTTCCGGAGGCTCGTGGGCTGTAGTCGTCTGCAACAGATGGTCGTGCAGGCCCTGAAGTTGTGACGAGAGAAGGCCCATCTGGGACGCCATGGCGGTCTGGAATTCCCCCTGACGGGAGAGCCGGTCTTCTTGGGTTCGCAGGGCTGCCGTGAGCTGTTCTATCCCTGCTGGGTCCATACTGGCCAAAGTGTAATGTCAGGCCTGGACTGAAAGGAGGACCCAGATGCAGGGGATATTCGTACCGGCGCACTTTATTGTTTCCTTTGATCCAAAAACAACTCTCTCACTAATCCGTCGAACATAAAGCACTCCCGAAGGAGGGAAGAAAAACAGAGAAGAAAAAACAACTTACGCACAAAAACTGTCGGGAAAAATCTAACTATGACTGTGGACGCGGGCTTTAGTGCATGGACAAGGCAAAACACTTTGGCACAGGACAGAGGGAAGACTCAGACTATAAGCACATGAGGGTAATGGGGAACAGGTGGAACCACTCAGGGATCAGGGGAGACAAAACCAGTGACACATGAGGAAGGGCAAGTGACCTGAAACAAGAGGAAAGTCAGGCTTCAAAATAAAACAGGAAGTTACGAGACAAAAACCCAAGACAAGACAACCCTCACCGCGGTGTGACAGACCATGTGTGTTCCACAGTATCAAAGACTATTCAGAAATGAACAGAATGAAGATAATGCTGTATATACAGTCTGTATCCCATTGAAAGTACGAGCTCTTTCTATAAAGGTCATTGAAAAATAATTAATCTGTATTATTCTTCCATGTTGCTGCCTCTGCTTTGACCTCCTGCTAAGTACTGTACTTACCCTTCACAGCATGAGGCCTTTGAACCAGTTAACAGCTTCTCCAGAAGTGTGGAGCAGTAAAAGAATCATGTTTGTTTGATTTCAGGCCTGGAAAGACATCTGGTAAATTCAGCAAAATGTGATAAAATGCTTCTAAAGGAGAGATATCACTGACAGTGACGCAATCTCAATAGATAGGCCTTAAAACAAAGAGGCTGGATGGATATGTATACACATATTTACGTAGGACATTCTTCATTCATTATTTTCCTTTCTCTTTGGTTATAAATAACATGACATAGTGAAAAGATGAAAGACAGATTTTTTTGCTTTAAAAATATGAAAAATGTTGTAATGTCAGTGAGCACACCTGTGAGCTTGGTACCATATGATTTAATTGCATTCCATGTTTAGTGGCCCAGGCAGCATGTTAGCTCAACATGTTAAGAACTTTGGCATGTTTTTAAAGTTGTCGTTGGCGAGCATGTTGTCAGCTTGTGCCAACGTCAAATACGTACTGATTCGATTTTGGTGGTCAAAGTTTCAAGTTTTCAAAATAAAAACCTATCTATTGTCAAGTTCATCACAGCAGGTAAAGGCCAGGATTGTAGATCTCTTATGCCAAGTCTGTATACTTTGTTTAAACTGTCAGCCTCAAGGCGTCAGAGAAAGAAAAAAACATGACAGCCGTAAGTGGCTCAGCTGTAAACCTCTTCAACAACACACCTTTGAGGCTTTGCCAAGAGTCTGAATGTTTTCCTCAAGCATCCCTCTTTGTCATATAACCAAGCCCTGCGGCGCTGGCAATGTAAGCAGGAAACAAATGCTCTTTTCTTCTTTGAGTCTCTTTGGAGGGGTAGTATGCGTCACGATACAAACAGTCCTCTAAGCACCTTAAGATGCATGCTAAAAAAGCAACAAAAGTCTAGCTTTTTTTCTCTCCTTTTGAGTCTCTTGTGCCTCTCTCTGCTTTGGTTCCAGTCCTCCATGCCTTTTATGATTTCTTTACATATGGAACCTCTTTCCCCTCACTTAAGCCTCCTAGAAAACAAGTCTCGTTGGATGGCGGACATATGAACTCTCAAGACTGAAGGCCAAACAAACTAAAGCCAATGATCTCTTTAATGTGGTTAATACTCTATATACAGCCAGAAAAATCTTTTGGCCAAACATTTGTCTTTCAAAGTGATTTTCACATTTTGAGTCCCCTGAAGAACAGATATGCATCCTGACAATAAGATAAATACATAGCACATACTGACAAGTAGGAGCTAATGTGGTGCTTCTTGTGTGTGTTTACATAAAGATCGAGAAACAAAAATAAGTTTTTGTCTCATCACTATTTATTTGGCATTAGCAGCCTTCTGGATCACTTTGTCAATACAGTGCATAAAAACGTGTCATCAAAGTTCCTATTCCTGAACGTATTGCTTGCTTGGGCCCGATGGGCTCTATGAATTATCATTAGAGGGAGATGCAAATCCATATTTAGAACTTTGAAGCCAAGACACGTCAGGAGATCGGATGGAGTGTCGCAATAAGTTTCTTCTCAACAAGAACTGCAAACTTCAAAGAGGAGAAAAAAGACTGGAGGCTGGATAGCAAACAGTTTGCTGTAGTCTTTATATATATATATATATATATATATATATATATATATATATATATATATATATATATATATATGTCAAAATAGAACAGCCTTGTTGCGCTACTAAAACTAATTCTATCTTGAAAGTCAAGTCAATGTTTTTTAAACTTAAAATCTATTGTTAGATCCTTGATTTTAGATATGGAAAAACTCCCCCAAAAAGCGTCAAAGGATGGCTGGGTTTCGATGGTACTCAACACCTTTAGGTACCAACTGGAAGAACCCAGTACCAAGAGGGCTACTATTGAAATATCTCTAGTGACATGATACCTGCCATCAAGTAGAGTGGCTGTACAATAACTTAAATCCATCATCCATAAGAATTGACAACGCTCTGACAAGCACAGCATCATCCATCGACATACTGAACCCGTCAGGTGAGTGGAGGTTCTCTCCGGCTTTTATTGAAGTCCAGCTTTTAAATGATTTACAATGTTAGAGAAAATTAACGCATACTCAAATGTTAATTACATCTTGTAATAACGCCAACTAATATCCATCCTTTGATGTAAATTAAGCTGAGGCATCGCATTGAAAGCTGAAAAGCTAATTGATGGAAAATTGGCCTGTTAAAAAGAAGAAGATGACGAATAATAATGAATGAATGATTTGGGAGATAAAAGAGTTGTCATGGGTTAAAGCTACATGGTGATGTGGAATATTTTCCAACTTTTTCGGAGTTGGAAATTATTCATCACCATTTTTCACTGGCACATTGATAAAAATAATTATTGAGCAATTTTGCGGAAAAATAAATGATTGCGAGCTGAAAGGTCACTCATTCAATCAATGCCACTTTCACCAGCAGTCCTGTCAAAGTGCATCTGTGCAAGGCACTGGGCTGTCAATCCACTTTAACCTGCAAACCTCATGGATATTTCCAAAGTCATCACTTGGGATTGTTTGTTTTTTGTTTTTTAGCTAGATGACTTTAGCTTCAGTGCAACAAAGTCATAGGTTACAACATTGTGAATGAGTTGGTGTACACATGGAAATTACTAATACTTACTTTATACAATCAATTCCCTTTTACAAGTTTACCCAAAGGCTGTCACACACATCACACAAGCTAGCCTGTTAGCAACTTACTATAGAAGCCAAGTTAGTTTCTCTTAGCATGACCAAAGCTTAATTGACAACTGTTAAGTGACTGTTTTAGGTAGATAACATGTTGGTTGCCATCCATGTAGTATCACAAATGCTACAATTAGACAAATAGTTACATACTGTAACGGTTCCCTGTATATGAAGTGGCATGAAACTTACTGCTGGTGAAATTACTCCTTTATTTTCTTCCTTTGGGTCAAAATACATTCATTAAATGTGTAAACTATCACAACCATTAGAGCTTTATCCTCATACGGGTCCATTAAACTATTACACTTTTTAAATGTATAAAGGCGCATTCGTCCGTTACAAGATCCGTAGCCGTACAGTCAAGCTCACATTCAAAACACAAGACAAATCTGCGATTCATTTTACCTTTTCAAAATAAAAGTCTGATTTATCAATTAGAGAGAAAGTAGCATAACGCCTCTATACATTCTTCAAACAATACAATATCATCTAGGCATACGTCAAGAACCAATAAGGAAAATACAAATCAGGCAATCAACCGGAAACAATAAACCTTCCATGGGGTTATTTACACATACATTTGGACACGAAAGCTGCGCCAACACTTCATTCCGCAAATGGTCCGCCATGTTTTTTGTTCAGTTCAGATCCAGGGCCTGGGCTTTGAGATTTGGAAATCATTGTGATCCAGATTACAAATTCGAGAGAGAGAGAGTGCTGGACCAAAATGAGAGGATAACAGACTAAAACAGGGGGCAGAAAAATGATTTGCATTATTCAATGACCACACAAGACAAGAGTTCAATTCAGCTATCAAAGAGTTCTTTCCAACTTATTTAAGTCTAATTGGATACACCCTAAAATAGGTTATTCAGAATCTCAATTCTCGATACTTGCATCCAACACAAGGTAGGTAACAGTATTGAAACAATACCCGGTTCAATATTTTCTCTTTGCAACTTACTTTAACCTTACAATAGTGCACTATTCACTGTGTATTATTCAGTAATTATTATTTCCTTTAACTTCAATTAAACATACACATAAAACTTTAAATATTGTAAATAACCTTTTCAAGTAAATTCTGAGTAAATTCTGAAGGTACATTTCTATTTTAACTTAACATCCTATACACTTTTTAAATTAAAACAAAACATTGTTACATGAATTACTATTCAGTGTACATTTGACAAAACATTGTTGTCTTCTATTATTGTTTTTGTCAGATTCACTGGACCAATGAAATAAGTTCTGACAAAACATAATTTATGCCCCTACTGCTGTTTAAATATATTACATGTCATCTTATAAACCACAGTACAGAAGATATACTAGCTGGACTCTGTATATCTGAGTATGGTCATGTCTAATGTTTTAGCTCTAGCATTCAGCTCTCTTCCACATGTCTCCCGAGTGGTCTGCTCAAGTGCATCTTGACTATCGAACTGCGCTAATGAACATTTACCTCTCTGAGTCTCTTCTGTAATAGACAAGCAGCATCATTAATCTTTAGCTCTGCACATTGATCTCATCAGGGGATTTGAGGGGGCTATTAATTGCATGTGGGTGTGTAGAGAAAGACATATAATGTTTCCACATCCGTACCTTATTTTGCATGTCAATTAACACATTTGTAGGAAATTAAAAAAGTTCAAGGACCCAATTAGATAATGAATAAATTACGCCTGCCATTTCATATACAGTATATGTTCAGAAACACATCTTCATGTTTTTTGGTTTCTGCTGGATGTGTATGTAAGTGTGTATGTGCACATTACTTAAAGGATATTTAAACCTGCTCTGTCTCCATACTGTTCTTTTAGTGAAAACAAATGCCGTTGATCATTTTCGCATATATGTTCAGTTTGATGCTTGAAATTCAACACATACTGTATGACTTATTTAATGTGAAATGTAATCCATATTGTCTCATCTAATGTACTTGCAATGGAAGATCAGTGGTATTGTGGCAAAAACATGAACCCTATAAATCAAGTGAATGTAGTCACCGAGACGTCACCCATTGCTCTGTGGACTACGGTTTTGAAGCCCCAATTAACTCCCAGACTGGACAACACTGTGGCGGAGAATGTGAATCACAAAGTCACCACCCCCGAAAGCATATTCTGCTTTATTATTATTATTATTATTATTATTATTTATTATTATTTTTGCTCTAAATGGGACAATAACTGTTTTAATGGACATCATGCTGCATTTAAGAAGACTCCCATACAAGTGGCACTTTCTTTTCTTCTTTACAATAATAAATACTTGGCTAAGTTTAGACATATAACGGTACAGATCCATGAGGTGCTGCTTTAAAACAAAGTTTTACAGATGTTTAAAAAAAAATAAAAAAAAATAGTATACATTATATTTGTGTGCTAGAAGCTATGATTATCATGGCCAATCACAGTAATTTCATCTCCTATAAACACAGAACGTTTTCCGTCTGTGGAGCATTTTCTCAGAGGAAGCTTATAACTGTTGCTTGAAAGGTTGATTACATCATGTTTTTCGTGCGTCATTGTGCAGGATTTTATGAATCAACACATTAATCCAGACAATAACCACCTGCAGTTCGTCTGCAGTTCAATACCACAGTCATGAATAAAATGATCTTTAATAAAACAATCTTTACTGATAAGCAGAGATTCAGTACAGGAGAAGGCAGCCAGGCAAACAAATCAGTAAGGGGTCAGGCAAAAACAAGGTCGACAAAAACAGGCGAAGATCAGAACAACCGGGACCAGGACTAGGACTGGACCACGAGACAGGACTTATGCCTCGTTCACACCAAACGCATTGCGAATTAGACGCGCGAGTACATTGTTTCTTATTTCAACGTGATTGGACTATTCGTCGAATCAGAGACCTTTATCATTACCTCACAGCCCATATAGCTCCCACGTATCTACGCGAGCAACACTAGCAGAGACTTTGATTATGTTAGTATGGCGACTGAAAACTCGATGGTATCTCTATGTTTAAACACCTTTCAAACGACGATCAGATGTTGACAAGAAGAGGCTGAAAGAGTTGGGACCATAACGTCCGGATTTAAAAATTCAGCAGCAAAGCACTGACCGAGGGAGGACGCACACCCGGAGCTTCTCCTCAAGCCTATATGCTAACCGGAGCTGGTTAGCTGGATGCTCAGTTTGGAGCAAAGCAATGGCTCTAAGCAGCCGTGGAAGCGCTGGGCTATGAAGAAAGATGAGCTTGGAAGGACTGCTGCAGAAGTGAGTGTCAAAATCAGCAGATGCCTGTGTTAGAGTTTAATGTTTTATCTTTCCCACAGCAGAACACATGTTGGACATTGTTAGATTTGGGTGGATATCATATCAGACTATAACTTTATCTAAAATACCAACCCCCAACAAGTTAGTGTGTGTGTGTGTGCGTGCGTGCGTGCGTGTGTGTGTGCGTGTGTGTGTGTGTGTGTGTGTGTGTGTGTGTGTGTGTGTGTGTGTGTGTGTGTGTGTGTGTGTGTGTGTGTGTGTCAGTCATAGCTCCAGGCTAGAGCATCAAGGTGGCTCCTGGCCTTTTGTCTATGTTGATGAGCCATCAAGACACACAAAACATAGTTTTTTGTCAACTCTGATTGTTGGCTTTTGTCTGTAGTATAAAGCCTGTTTGTAGTAGATATTTTCCCACAACTTATCTGTCTGTCTCTGTCTCTCTCTATATATTTATCTGTAGGTTTGTGACACCATACTTGGACACACCAGGGAATGCTTTGCCTTCAAAGACCACCTCATCAGTGCCACCTTACTGCAGGGCCCCCAGTTTAAATTTATTTACAAGTAGTGGGGCCTACTCTGTCAAACACCCAATGTAAAATGTGATGTCGCTCTTTCTGAATCTATTCTGCTCTAAACCTCTTTCATGTAAGGGTTTGGGCACCTCTTTTATTCTGTAAACCTCTGAAACCCAACCCAATGTTTCTTAAACCATTCTGCTCTGAACCTCTCATGCCCAAAGTTACAGTTTGTTGATAGTTGTTATTGGACAATGTTGAGCACTGTGTTTTCTTGAAATAAAGCTTTTGTTTTTTAGAATATTCTACTCAAAACTTGTGCTATTTAAACCACGTCGCCCAACTGCGCCCCCCTCCCCAAAAAAAAATTCACCAGCCGCCACTGGTTATTAGATAATTTGTCATGGAACTGTGTGAACTATTTTGATTTACAAGCAGCTCTACAAGCACCCTTTTATATACCTGACCTCCTCTGTTTTCTTGGATCCTCTGACCGATTCTTTTCACGCTCCCAGTTTAAGATTCAGTGGCGATTAATTCTCCATAGTTGTCCCCTGACTGTAAATCAGTTCTCCTCTCACATCTTCTGCTACAGACAAAAGATTGATCACTGTACCTCTGCTTTTGTACACATGTAGCCCAATTCAATGATGCACAAACTGTTGCTGGCAATTTGTTTTTTCTTATTTAACCTGTTTCTTCCGTGCCATATGGAAGCCCGTTTCCACAAAAAAAAGAAAAAGAAAAAGAAATCTCATAATTATGAGATAATAAAGTCAAAATTATGAGATAATAAAGTCATAATTATGAGATAAAAAGTCATAATAATGAGATAAAAAGTAGAAATTATGAGATAGAAAGTCGAAATTATGAGATAGTAGGTGTGCATGCGCTCAGTGACGTTGGCTTTTCTCCTTCCTGTTATATGCGCTGTCTTCACAAGTCTCTTCATCCCCTCGCCGGTCTAACCATGCAAACGATATGCAAGCGTCACTGTTGACGTTTTAGCTCAACAAATAATAGCATTGCTATTAATGTAGCTGTTGCATGTGTTTCTCAAAGAGGCTACCGATAAAAGCAGGAAAGCTACGATACGTTATCTTGCTCATTGTGTGGTTTATTTGGGGACAGTACACAGGCTACTGTATGCCGCAGCCTCCGCCAACAACAGTCAACACCGTTAAACGTTGTCTCAACGTCCCTCAAACTCCGCTCCCGGTAACTCGCCACAGGCAGCTCACACAAAGGTCACTGGATCACAGGTTCACTGACCTCCTGTTAATTTCAGATTATACTCTGATATTAAGTCCACACAGATATGGAACATATCTTCATCACATAGGGAATCCTTAAACACACACTCCTCAAGGCAGACTTGAACCTTCTCCAGGTCCACAGGGTGCAAACAATCTCTCCCTCCGTACACTAAGGGGCTGCATGCAGGAAGTGTTTACAGGAAGAAGTTATAGTTAAGATCGGTTATTGCAATTACTGAGTTCAGGAGGTCAGTGAAGGTCTCATGACCTGTGTAGCTGTGAATCATCCTAGCTAACACTAATGCAGTATGTTGAAAGGGAACGCACCGAGTTGTCCTCTGTCGCTTTGCGGTGAAGTGTGTTAACATAATACCATTTACAACAACAGTGAGTCTCAAGCATATTGTAGCGACCCTTGGTCAGGAAAGCTACGAGACGTTATCTTGCTCATTGTGTGGTTTATTCGGGGACAGAACACAGGCTACTGTGGGCCGTAGGCTCCGCCAACAACAGTCAACAACAGCGTTAAACGTTTTCTTAACGTCCTTCAGTCTCCGCTCCCGGTAAATCTGCACAGGCAGCAACACATGCCACCTCACTCTCTCCGCCACGCTCATGACCCAGTCACCCCATAGTTAGTAGGACACCATGGCTGTGATGACACATCTTGATTAAAGGACTGTCGTACCGGTAGCCTCTTTGAGAAACACATGCAACAGCTACATTAATAGCAAATCTATTATTTGTTGAGCTAAAACGTCAACAGTGACGCTTGCATATCGTTTGCATGGTTAGACCGGCGAGGGGATGAAGAGACTTGTGAAGACAGCGCAGATAACAGGAAGGAGAAAAGCCAACGTCACTGAAGCGCATACGCACTTACTATCTCATAATTTCGACTTTTTATCTCATAATTATGACTTTTTATCTCATAATTTTGACTTTATCTCATTATTATGACTTTCTATCTCATAATTATGACTTTTTATCTCATAATTTCAACTTTATTATCTCATAATTATGACTTTTTATCTAATTTTTATGACTTTTTATCTCATAATTATGACTTTCTATCTCATAATTATGACTTTTTATCTCATTATTATGACTTTATCTCATAATTATGACTTTTTATCTCATAATTCCGTCTTTATTATCTCATAATTATGAGATTTCTTTTTTTTTTCATCTCTTTTTTTTTGTGTTGCGGAAACGGGCTTCCATAGTACCAGGACAAAATTAATGTATGGTTATTATTTCAGATGCATTTAGAAAAGTTAATGCAATACCTTATTTTAAATTCTAAATTCAGAACATATCTAGTGCTTTCACAGATGTCTCAAAATAGAAAAAGTTGAGCCACCCATGGATGTATAGATAGAACTGAATACAGCGTTGGAGGTGACGTCCTGTTCTGTCCTAATCCTACATTAAAGCATGTATCCTAGAAACCTGTTCTCTTGCAGGAAATGTAAATGTTCAGGCTGCCATCACAGATAATGGCAGAATATTACTAAGACTAGTTACACTCAACGCATCTCAACATAATTTACAGGAACAATCGAAGCCAACAGCACAATAACTAGAAAAAAATCCACCTGTATCTCAACAACACTTGATTTACAGCGCAGATCCTCCCGACCAGCTGCAGAAGATGTATAGGGTGGTACACCAAGAGTGATCAAATTCAATTAATCAAGTTAGAATCCTGATTTACAAAGACAGGGGGTGACATGTATTAACCGGGAAGGTATTTTGACCTTTTCCTCCTAATTTCCTCTGTCAGTCAAAACCATTACAGAGAGCGAAGTTGAGTGGTGTTTGTCTGTGTAAATGTGCATGTATGTGTGCATGTTATTCTATAGAAAGCAGGTTTGGTGGAGATACAGTGTACACATTTAAATTCAATCGATTTTCCTCCCAATGGTAATCGGGATGCACACTGACAAATAACACTGTAACCATCAGATCAGTTTTTGTTGCAGTTATCGTCATCTTCTGCTTAGTCTATGCATTTAAATACAGTAATTATACATATCTGCTATAAACACTGACATGATAGCCTCTGAGCTACAGAAACCTCTCCATAACTTATTTCCATATCACATTCAGTCATTGCGAACCATGCGGTCATGGTGTTGATTTGGGTGTATGATGTATACATCTGTTCACCCTGAAGGCATAAACAGCATCTGCTGTGTAGCCTTAGAAGACCTTAGCTATTTCAAGTACAAATGAAGTATATGTGGAATGGTTACCATGAAAAATACAAACAATAAAATGAATTGTAATGATAATAACAATTCAAAATAATAATAAAAACATTTGTGTTGCAAGATGTGGGGCACAAAGTGCTTTGCAACAAAACAATGCAATTATAGAGTGAACATTGAAAGAATAAAACATATGTAATGGAAAGTAGTGGTAGTTTAATTTATTGTTCTGAGTACACTGTACACATTGTATTTACATTTTGCACTTCAATATATATTTGCACAAAAATAGCAACAGACAGATTTGAAATAAAACTATCAGAGCTCATTATACTCAGAATAAGTAATTAATTTATGTTTATACAACAGATACAGTGCATACAATAAGCATTCAATACATCAATGTCACCTATCATATAATTGATAGCTAAGCTGCTTTGCAATGCGTGTCCCTTGATAAGCTTTTGATCACTTCACAGAACACCTGTGGTTTTGAAGACATTGGTAGATGCTGTATGTTTGGCATTGGTACATTTAATTAAATATATTTAAAATTAAATTATCAAAATGTAATCTAGGTTACAATTAACCAGGGCAAATTAAGAAATACATGACTTATTTAGTACAGATAAATATGTCTGTATATACATTTCAACTATGTGCTTTCTGTAAATTGATTTCTATCTTGATCACTATTTTAGGGAGTTTTAGCAAAACATAAAAAAACACCAGCTGTATGTGTTCTTACCTCTAACTGAATCTCTGTTACTATGATGATTTTGTAAATGTCTTTGTACCATAGCCAGGCCATTATTTTATTACCTTAGACACATTAATGTCATCATTTACAGCCTCTTGCCACATGTCAAAATCATGTTAAGCTGAGATCTATTAACAGAGACACTCAAATGATTAAGTTATGAGCGAATTCACAGCCCTTCAATCAGTCATCATGCATATTATGCAAAAAAAGAAAAACACGTTTGGATCAACTGTAAAGAAGGACATTAAACTGGCTCAAAATTAAACAAGGACTGCATGTGTACCCTCATACTTCTTTGTTTCGCCTAGTTTGCTACGTCAAGAAAGTTGCAACAAGCAAGAGGCTGTTGAATTATTACAGAGGCAGGACACAATTCAGCCTTCAGCATCGGCCACTGCAGAGGCAGAGCCGCATGGCTCCTCCATTTGGTATGCAGGCTTCTTCTCTCAGAGGCAGAAGTCCCACACAGACTGGAGAGGTTGCATCCTGAGTAAATAAAACATGGAAAAAGCAGAAGAAGTCAGAAAGAGATCCAAGAAAGCTGCCTGCCTTCATTTGGGAAAACCACTCGGAGGGTAAAGACTTGGCTTTCAACCTGATGCTACACATATGCGTTGCTTTTCTTAACTCTTTGACACAGTTCAGAAACAGTTTTTAAAAGTGAAATGGTGCTCTAGGACTGAATCATATTAAAGTAATGCAAGACTGACATGCATCAAATAATCACAGGCCTGTGGCTAAATCTGGGTCCTTGTGCTGTTTAGAGATTAGCTTCACTCAACAGAGGCTCATTAATTAATCGATGTTCATCAATATGTGATATTCATTATAACGTGATAGAAGCTTATTGGCTTTTTATAACCTATTCAAATGTGTACAATGCATGAAATACCACATCATCGTACGTTTGGGTTTATGAATGTCAGAAAATGACACCAAAAAAAGTTTGATTTGTGAATAAAAATCCAAGGGAAAACTCTTTAGCTTCTGTATTGGGAAGTATTTCACAGTGAAATGGAATATTTGAGCGGTGTAATGTTACAAGAGGAATTTAAATCAAATCTTTCTCAATTGTTTGGGTAGTTTAAAAGTAGGCGGGTTTTGAGTTGTGTGCAATATGGAGCTACAGGGATCTGTTGACTTCACACACATACCTCCCTCACCTGACGTTAGATCTGGAGAAGGATGAGGGAGAGATGAAAGGGAAGATTTACATACTTCCAACTGTATCACTGCAGGGTGGGCATTATCATTACATGAACGGCTTTCTTCACATTCAATTTGCTTTATTTATTTATATTTATTATTTTCATTACGTTCTTCACACACTCTGACCGACACATTATCCTGTTTTGGACCATCAGGGACATGTCCATAACCTCTACATATATGTGGCTCTCTCAGGTCTTATGTGGATCATTTCTGCTTCAAGGTTGTTGACAGAAATGTGTTTTGTAGCTTTTCAGCCCTCCACCTGCAGCAGCTGGTCTGTCCACCCCCTCTACTGTGTGTGTGTATGTGTGTGTGTGTGTGTGTGTGTGTGTGTTTGTGTGTGTGTATGTGTGTGTGAGTGTGTGTGTGTGTGTGTGTGTGTGCCATAGGCAGGTGGCAAGATAATGTCAGCAATGGCTGTGTCTGTGTGTGCTCACATGACAAGGAAAAAGAGAAAAATGTTTTTTGAAAAGGGCATCTTTTAAAGGCCAAAAGTACAGTCTCAACATCTCCACTCTTACTGTCAAGTCAAGTTGACTCACAAAAAACACACACAGAGAGGATGAGATCATATAGATGGAAGCAGCTGAAACCAATTTAAACCGTAAAGCAGAAATATAAGCATAGTCAAAGGTCACACTCATTTTAAAATATTTAATGTTTTCTAATTGAGCCTCACCAACAGCTCAGAAAGTTTAAATTACAAAAACTAATGCTTTTGAAACTAATGTTTTAAAAGCAAGGAATGCATTTATAAATCCGAGCACTCACACAAGAACATAGCTGTCAGAAAGTCTCTCTCTCTCTCTCTATAACATGTATCTTGACTCAATGTTTAAATGTTTATATCACTTGTACTACTTTTCTATGAAAACAAAAACATGATTTGACTTTCAGGCGATAGGCAAGACGTGACCAATCACATTGAACTAAACTGTATTGCCTATGTGCAACACCTTCTATATTTCATCTTTCTTCAGTGTATAAATTATTCTGTATTTGAATTATAGAAAGGTGTCTCAAACAGTACATTATTTCAAGCAAAATATGTGTTGAACATTATAAATGTAATAATATATATTTTATTATTACACTATTATTACAAGCAGTTCACTAGTAAAATGTTCTGAAAACTGATTCAAGTGGTATTTTACAAAGTTGTTTTATGTGCACATGGGTGATTCAGGGCCACCAAAGCGATTAGCGAAATATTTAGCTTCCTGGGTTGCTTTCGGAATGCAAGATGCTTACTTCTTTTTGCAGTGCAACCTGTTCAGTAGAAGCAGGGATGATAAAAGAGAGCCATATTTTTCATGCTCAAGGTTAGGATTAAGGATCATTTTTATCTTATGATATCCCCTGAGCATTTTAAATATTACAGCAGGAACCTGCCACATGTTAGGCCCTCATGCTGAAACCTATTGTTTGCAGGTAAAAAGAAAAAAACAGGAGGTGCATTCCAAACGCTTCATAGTTAGCAGAGATTTTCCAGTTGCTGTGTTGTGGCTGGGTAATACTCAATTGTCCCTTCCTATGTGTTCCTTAGCTGTTTGGGCAACAAATCCAACATGTGATGACCATTGAGTATCCCTCTGCCAAATCACATAAAAAAAGACAATGCTTCTCATCTTGTAAAATAATTATGACATTTTTCTTCAGATTTAAAGATTAAAAACAAATAATAAATCACTTTAGTTTGTAGAAAATCCATACACAGAGCAAGTTATAGCTCCTGTGGTTCCATCTGAAGTTACATAAAGGGGTCATGCTGTTACTGCTCACTGTGTGTTCAGCTGGTGAATCCAAACACACACACACACACACACACACACACACACACACACACACACACACACACACACACACACACACACACACACACACACACATCTTCACAACTGCTCAGTTTTGTGTGACCTCTTCTTTAAGTTTAGATATAGAATGTTCAACTTTCTCTTTTTTAAAGTAAAATCTGCTGTAGCAGCATTTATGAACACCCCTGCAGTTTGCGCTTTCAATAAACTGCCGCTGAATCATCTAATTTGAATACACATTTTTGGAAGACAGAATTTCTCAGAAAATCTGCAGACCTCTCCAGTAACTTTGATGTGGTTTATAACTGATATTGGGCAGAATACAACAAACAGAGCTTCACAATAATACTATCTTGCAGTCTTGTGATGCTGCGTCTGTCGTTGTATTGTAATGCCTAATCTGTAAAGTATCACAGATGTGTCTTTGCATTGTGATGTGTCCATGCATATACTATCTGTTTGCATTAATATTTAAAGTATTTCTGTGTGCAAGCAGAAAGGGGAGATGAAAGAACTATCTACTGCCAACAAATATCATCCTGATTTGCACTCCACATTTCCACTGTGCATGTTGTCTTTGTGATTCGCAGTTTTAAAGTTTCCCCTGCAGTCAAATCCACTGCAGACAAAAAATACTGAAAAGAAAAACTGTGAAACTCAAGAGTGATGATCCTATACTTGTTTCAGTCACTGTTGCTGCAAAAAAGAATGGGGATCTGGGGGGCATTGATTTGTATGCACAAATTTATTTTGGAAATGTCATTCTGTATGTTAAGGAAAACATAACATTCTGGCTGCAGGTTACAACTCTTTATTGCTTTCAAATATTTGTTTTCCCTGCTTAGTCAACACACATTTAGGCATGTACTCTTCCCTTTATAAACGTCTGGATTTTAATAGATTATCTTTCATTTACAATTTTCTGCACATTCTAAATGTTTGCCAGAAATCTGTGTTTTCTGATAAATCAAGTAATATATTGTGCTATTTTGTTATAGTTATAGAATGATGAGTATAAGGTAATTAATTTTTTTAGGAAGAAATCTACCTGCCCCATTGTCACAGGGTTTCAAAAAGATAAGAGGGGATGGACCCAAACACAGATAGACACGGGGGAACAGAGGGATGACCCTGTGAATTTTAATAACAAAATTGATTCCCAACGCAAACAAAACTAACAGAGTAGGGGAGTCCAAAGATGAGTTATACAAAAAAAAAGACACATTAACCATGGGAAATCCATGGTTAGGGATCTATCCAGGATAGCAGGGAACAAAGCAAGACACATAGCAGGGAACATAGCAGGGAACAAAGTAGGAAACAAAGCAGGAAACATAGCAGGGAACATGGGATCAAAGCAGGGAACATAGCATGGAACATAGCAGGGGACATAGCAGGGAACAAAGTAAGGCAAGGCAAGTTTATTTGTATAGCACATTTCAAAAACAAGGGGATTCAAAGTGCTTAACATAACCCAAATGTTCAGCAGCTTCCGCATATGCTATAAGACGCGATTATAGAAATGGGGGTGGACCAGGGAAGACTCAGGACTCAGAAATGTGCGCAAAAGCCGTTTTGTGACTTTACAGGTACTAAAAGGGGGTTTAGAAGGATTTTCATTGCTTTGTTAGACTCCCTCAAGCCCATACAGTTACGGATATGTGTCTCTTAGTGAAATCCGACTTTGTAAGGGATACTTATGAAGGGTTTAGTGAAACCTTACGGTCGCAATAGGTCTCTTCTAACAAGGGTTACGGTATTGTAGCAATTCAAATGAAGTTAAACAAGCATCTAGTTGCGGAGATAATTAAGGAAACGTTTAAAAAAAACCTGTTGTCCGAGAATTGGCGCCGGGGGCTTGGTGCTGGCTTGGTTTTCAAAAGAATTGATATCCTTGAATCTGGTTCAATTAAAGGCAACAGCAAACAGAAAATACATAGCAGGGAACAAAGCAGGAAGCATAGCAGACAAACCAACACAGAGACAGGGGAACACAGGGATAAATACACTTGGGAGGTGTAGGTGATTCGACACAGAAGGATTCAATCAGGGGTGAGGCAGACAGTCACAAAAATACTATTCGTATTTGCTGGACTAAAAGTGGTGCACAAATCCTTTCCCTGGCTGGGACAGGGCTGCTAGCTGTGGGATTGGTCGACCCTTTCTTACGATGTCTAGCTTTTCTTGAAATGTCCTTCTCGAGAAAGGCGTTCACAGTGAATCCGTTTCTCCTCCTCCTTCAACCATTGAGTGTTTAAAAAAAAGCTAGGTAAAAAAAGCTGGGTAAAAAACTAAAAAAACTTTACCAATCAAAAATACTTCTTGCACATTTCAACTTGAACTCTTATAACTACAAAGTTCTGCAGACCAATCCAGCTGCACGTTAATGCTGATGTACAAATAAAGGGAAAAAGAAAACAATATTTGGTTTGTGTACTGTATGTAACCATATAATAATTCTACATCTGCATTTAACAAATATAAAGCATTTAAGAGCACTCGGCTGATGTAAAGCACCCTGAGAGCAAATTGGGGTTATTGTCAAGGACAAACCGACATGCAAGTAGGAGGAGCAGGGATCTAATCACGAACTGTTGTACCCCTGAGCCTCTCTACTCTAATGAAGCTCTTTTCAAAATATATTAGAGATGCTGGGATAACTCTGCATGGGGACCCATTTTGTCTCTTTACTCTGTTTATTTGTACCCCAGGCGTAAATAGAAAGCTTTGTTGCTTTCATTTGCCTGATTTATAATGTAGGATCATATATGCCGGCGTTGTGCACACAAAAACACATTTATACTCGATTTCAATAAAGACTTTAAACAAAATGCTTTTACTATACACTTCCTTCACCTTCGTGTGAACTTAACCCTCAAACAACCCTTTTGATGAGGTGCAAGAGCACATATGCACACAAGAACAAACACACTTTCAAGCTGCTTTCATCTCATTGAGAATCATGAAACAAGTGGCACTTTGGTTTGTTTGTGGACTGGGACAGACTCCCGTATGAAATGCTTGACTTGAAGGTTGCGGTAAAAATGTAATTGAGGAAGATGATATTTAGTTTGAAGCTGAAGGAATGAGGCTAATTTAATAGCTATTGTAATGTCACAGGTTGTCCGTAGGGGACAACCTCCTCAGGAGGAGGAGGAAGAGAGAATATAGTTATAATTTGTAGGAAGGTTGTGGTTGGAATTTTATTTTTAAACAGTGGTCATCACCAGGGGAACCCCATTGCCAGAAAGTGAAAGCCCTCGCATTTGCTGCCCAGTAATAATGCCTAAATACACAAAGGATGTGACCACCAATTTTATTAAACGTTTTTTTTTGGGAAATCTTAAGTCCAGTGAGTGGTAACTAATTTAAATGGCAGACATTTCAAGAGCGCAAGGCTGAGATTATTCATCAAAGGCATAGATTCACTTTTATCCAAGTTAATTGTATATCCGAACAGTCTACTAAATTATTTAGTGTAGTTCAGCAGGTTGGGAAATGAAGCGACTGGGTCAGCTAAACAAATCAATAGATTGGCTTTCAACATCATCAAATTGCATACTATGGATTCCTGGGTGACTCCTAATTCCTATTGCAAGAGGTTTTCAAGCAATATAAAAAAAGGTGGAGAAAGATGGTCTATCGCCACGTTGCAATTCAAACGATTGGGATTTGTCTGTATTAATGAGAATAGAAGATACTACTGGAATAAATAATGTTGATCCACTCTAAAAAGTTCTCCCCAAACCTAAAGCATTTCAGTAAACATATACTGCAATTTAAGGGCATTGAGAGATAAGATGGCAGTTTGTGTGTGTGTATGATTATATATTTTGATAGCAATTGAAAATATATTTTTTAACTTCAGAATTACTGCATGAGCCTCTAATTGCTTTTCAAGGGGACATACTATGAACAACATTGTTTCAGTTGTGCACATACTTTTAGGGATCTGGAGTGCCTCACAACCCAAACATTGTGATATAAGATCAAGACAGTATAGTACTTCATTTTTGTTGAATTCATTATTATAATACAGTATTATTAAGTTGTGCTGTTATTACTCATTTGCTTCTCTGTAAGTAATATCAACTCCTTCTCATTTGCTTAACTCCAATGAAAGTAACTTTGACGTGATATACAGCAAATGTTCATTGTTTTTATAGTAAACAGGCATTTTTTTTGAAGATTGCATTTTGCCAAATAATACATTTGAATACATTCAAAGATAAGCATTGTTTCAATCAGATCAGAAACAGTAGACTTGTAAATAAAATAAAGGCCCTGTGTAGAAGTGTTTTAGTTTACAGTTCAGTCAAGACTGCTGAGAACTGCTGTGTATTTGGTACGTGTGGATGCATTTATTATATCAGGCAGTCTGGTGAAGATACCATGTTGTGACAGCTGTAATGAAGGTCAGAGTTGTTATAAAATGGACAGATGGATGCTGGAGGTGCTGATGTGCTGTTGAGGTATTACATCTGATGTGAAGTTAATACTTTTTTTTTTTTTTTGGTATAAGCTACAATGAACTACATTGGATGCTACCTGCTCTGTGAATCCAGTCCACTAAATATTTAGGGAGGTTGCTTTGCAGCGATGGATACCCCAGTGCATACAGACTAGGTGTGTAAGGAATATCTTGTTCTGTGATCTACCCTATATTTTTATGAAAAGCACACCATAAAGTCTGTTCTTTGGGACATTCACATGACGAATGAGTAAGTGACAAAGACCCTGTAACCAGGGGAAATGGACACGATAAGTGGAGTTTTGTTGGAATTCTGTCGAGTGTGAAGAACCACTCTCCACTCTGGGATGTTTTACGATTGTTGTTGGATTTGGATTGACGTAATTACCTGAGTTGCCTATATACAGGAGAATAAAACTTCACCTTCTTTTGAACCTTCCATTTTTGCCTGTTTTTACAGTTAAATTGCACTGCGCCACCCAAGCCTGCCCTAGGAACCTCTTGCAACATTACAGTATCGGTTTTCATTGAAGAAACTCATCAAAAGATAAATCAGCCACTTTTAGTAGAGGTGACCTGCAGAACACAAGCATTTCAACAGTGTTTTATCGCGTTTCCGGATCGCGTGGCAATCCTACTTTACTGCTAATTGCTCCATTCAGCCTGTATGCTCTGAGTGCATCCACCTCTCTCTCACTACTCTTATATGCATCAAACTATTTCAACACCCAACGACTGCAAGATTTGGAAACGTTTAAAAGACGCATCTCGAAAAATATACATTTTATAGGCCTTACGTTTGTAATGAGGAAGTGAATCAGCAGATTGATCACAGAGGCAACATTACTTTCAGAAACAGTCGATGCGCAATGTTATCACTCATTTCGACCAATGGTGTACTTTCATCACTCAGCAATCGTATCACTCGGTGATACGCCAATTTGCTGTGATCAAACCAAAAAGAGCCTTGGGGTCAAGTCATACCACCTAGCCCTTGTGAGCAGTGAAACTTACCCAAGGGAAATATTTATTTACAAATGAAACAATAATACATATTCAATACTTTGCAGGCATCAATGACTTCTAAAACTATCAGCATAAAGCATAAAACAAGGCCTTGTGTAAAAATTCTGAAGGTAAGGTTAAGGCAAACTATAATGGTTAAGAAATTATCCCTTGGCAGAACAGTAGTGATGCAAATAATTAGAAGACAAGGTGACACCAGGTGATTCATTTGTATTCCCTCCACCTTTTCTGACCCTGTCTTTCGAAATTTTCCATTTTGAACACATTCCCTCTCGTTTTCTGCTCCCAGTGCTCTTTCTTTTTTTTTTTACTAATCCCTTCTCATTTCCCTGTTTTATTTCCACCCTCTCTGCGTCTCTCTCCATCCCTTAGGCGTATTGTAGAGCTGCTGTCAGATGTTATCCTCGAATGCCTGACTGCTTTTTCATCCCTCTCTATGTTTGATCACAAATGCTCTGTCGCTTTCTCTTTGTTTCCCTTTCTCTTATCAGTTTGCTCTACATTTATGTCAATCTTTCTTTATCCCTGCCCAGCTCTACTCACATTTCAGATTTTCTTCTCCACTCCATCTTTCTTATTCTCTGACTTTTGTTGCATATTGATGACAAGAGGACATTTTTCTCTTTTTATTATTGGATTTTTTTCAACGCTCTCTAAAGTGATGTCTTATTTATCTTCTTTTTCTTTGCTTTTTTTGTGTTTCAGTTCCTTTCAGTTAAGATATGAAGAAACAATGGGAATAAAGGATGATAAAAAAAAAAATCCCTGAAGCTTGCTCCACAGCTGGACCAACTGTCTATTTGCTTTAACAGCTCTAGAGTGTCTTTTGCAGTCTTGGATACTGTCTCGTATTGTCTAAACAAAAGAGTTCAGAGCTCAACAATGGTTGCCCAATTTCCCACCAACATGACATAACAGAATGATTATGCAGAGGCTGATATTTCACAAACTGTGCACAGCTCAGTCAAACCAAAATGACATTTGTAAGCGTGATGCTAAGACACTTAATCTATGTCTCGCAACAGGTGCAAGTAATCAGTGAACATTTCCAATGCATTCCATCAACTTGTTTAGCCCCAGTAAAGCCCCAGCCATTTTTCTCAAAAATTCCGAATGGTTTGCATACCCATACTAAATACAGAATATCTCCTCAACCACAAGGGCTATTTGAATAATTTCAAAAAGGTATAATATACAGAAAACACTTATAAGACCAGATACGATTTTCATATAGCAGTATATATGTTACTGGTTTATTGGTTGATGATAGAACACTGGAAAGAAAAAAAACTTCAGAATTTTTTTTTTTTCCAGGATGTATTTCCTCTTTAATTTTTTTTAATAATAAAACATTATTATTGTTCTACTATAAAATAGCACTATATGTTAACAGTATCTCCTGCAAATTTGATTAAGTGAAGTTAAATATTTTTTTGTAAATCATTTAGTGCAGATTTTGTGAACCGTAGGTTTAGGTCCGCTGAAAGCAAGTATCGATTTCAGTTTTTTGGCTAGGAAAAAATGCAATGTGGTTGATATCTTGCTGCGGCTCTATCTGACAGTGGTTTTGGCGCAATTGGCGGATTCCGTAGGTCGTAAGCTTTCCAGAAAGGCACGCCAATTATGTGTGGCATCAAGCTAGGGATATACAAATTGATATTTTCATAACTTGGGGAGCTCAAGTCACTTTCGAGAACTTCAAGTCATATTTATGTTTTATGTTAAAATTGATGATTGAATTGTGTTATAAACATGTAAAATGGACTTATGCTCTTTGCAGTTTTGTTTGCTATGTCACATCAGTAGCTTTGGTATCGATTCATGGGAGTACGAGGACTTGGAGAGTGACGAAGAGCTCCTGATGAATCATTCTGCCCCCATTTTTTGGGGCACCTGGAGTTAATAAGGTTAAGTGCCATCCATACAGTCTATTACTTTTATTGTGTATCTCTGAACAATATCATCATTCACCCATAGGCTTGGTTCGACCTTCTTTTCACCATATCCCCACATCTGAGCTTCTTTGTGGTCTTCGTTTAAACACTGAGCAATATAAGTATAAAGCAAGGAATCTCGGTCTGTCCGCCTGTGTGTCTATCCATTGCATATCTGTGGAACCATGCATCTATTCTACCTCACATGTGGTGGGTGCATTGCTGGGAACCAAAGGACGTGCAGTCTAGAAGTTGAGAGTTGAGAATGTTGTCTTAAGCGTACCTATACTCTTGGATAAGCAACAGGCATGCTCTGAACAGGCAAGCGTACTGAAAGGAGAAACTCCTAAACGACACTGCAAGCTGCAATACCAGCAGCCAAGTAATCGACCAATTCAGCCAACGGGCATGCTCTCTGAAATGCCACCCCATGAACGGGCACTGCACTAGTTAATATAAAGTGGGATGAAGGAGAGAATTAGGCAAACAGAATTGTAAAAGTCCAGGTTTAGTCTGAGGGGGACTTCCTTCGGGGTTGTATTCATACCATGCACATGAAGAGCACATGTGAGTTGGGTGACTCACTGAAGAAAATTCTATAACTTTGTGAAATTTAAATTTTGTGGTGACTCCAATGTCACACATTTACATTGTTATCACTTTAATATGATGCTTCCTTATCTTATTTGTGTTTCTTAACTTTAATCATGGCATCCATGACACTGAAACATGGAAAACACAAGTCACAAATTTTATAAAAAGGTATGATTTGTTTTTTCTTTAGCTAGCAACATTGTTCATACAAATTCCTGAAGCACTTTCTTTCATGTTTGAAATGCAAATTCAAATATCCCATTTGGAGTATTCTGTGCCATAAAAGTGTCGTCAGAATTGAAAAATTGAAGAATTGAAGAGTTGAAGATTTGAGTCCAGTCTTCATCAACACGTCTCCCCTTTGAAGGTTCTTCAAGTAGTTTTAGACTTTTTTTAATGTATATTGTAATTGACCCTCACTATTGGCAGAACAGATCTATAGTGTATAAATTATTAGGGCCTTGGTATAACGCCAAAAATGTGTCAACCATCTGGTTCTTATACTTCATAATAAAAATGTGGATTTACAGATTATATATTTTAAATGGGGAACTAGCCATCAGGCTTGTGTGTGTGTGTGTGTGTGTGTGTGTGTGTGTGTGTGTGTGTGTGTGTGTGTGTGTGTATTCATGTTCCACCACACAGATCACCAGCAGAGAAGAAGAATACACAACTGACACCCTGGTGAGTCCCACACCTGTGCATCTCCAGTTCTGGAGGAGCAGAGGTCGGCAACTTTGACGTCACCAAAGTGTGGACTTTTGGAATTTGTTGAAACCCATTTGGGACCAAAGCTGTAGAGACAGTCAGGGGGGTTAAATCTAAAGGGCTGTGACATTCTGTGAGCCAACAAATCGCTACAAATTTGGATCACCTATGGTAAGTTCTTCAAAAAAGATAAAAAATATAGTATGTCCTGTGTAAAACGAAAAGTCAACAGTGATTCATTTTAATATACAGACGTAACTTAAATACCTCAACACACAAACCTATTTTAAGCCAAACCTTTTTTTACAAAAGCTAACCAAGTATTTTTGTTGCCTAACTTGACCAGGGCCCTATTCCTCGTACCTGGTTCAACAAAGTCGATCAAATGTCCTATTATCCATCTTAAATTACCAAAATGATTGACATCAGGCTAACTCGGTTTCTCAAAGGTTGACCCTCAAAGGGTCTCGTTAATTCTAACCAGACGTCACGTGCACGCTCCTCTTCAAAAGGGAGTACAGTTGAGAATAGATTACATGATCTTCAAACGCTACAATGGCAGTGTTGGGAAAATGTTTCGGCTAATTTTAAGTGCCTCATCACCCAATCAATCAGATTACATTTATTTAAATGTGCCGGCTGGCAGTATACAAATTAATATATACTTGTGAGGATATATGTACTGTATGTGCGTATGTATCATATGTGTACATACATGTATGTGTATTACATACACATTACCATATAACTAGGAGTTTGAATATGTGTATGGGCGGATCAGTATGTATGTATTATTCATAATCAGAAATTCAATCAATTGAAGCAATGATAAATATTCTTATCATAAGTTCAACTTAATAATGTTCTACAATAATGATATGTATGGTGTGCTAATAACACTGTCATATAACTATGAGTGCTTTCAACACATCCATAATTTCTTAAGCGTCAAATAAACGCTACGAACAGCATGGCATGCATGGGATTTCCCGATGTCCTCCACATCGCCGACACAGTACAAACATGTACCAGTCGCAAAAAAGCGCAAGGCAATGCATACAGTATGTAAGACCGCCGATGCTCTGCTGCGCCGTGTGGTGTTCGCAATGGACGGCTCGAGGAGGTCTTGTAAATAAATTAGTCTTTGGTGGTAGAATCGATAGCGCTCGTACAGGAAGTCATGATGATGTGAGAACGGATCCTGGCGATCTGGAAGAACTCTCTCCCTATAAAACTAATATAACTAATATCGCTCCTTCATCAATGAGGAAGGGAGCTGCCTTTTTTGTCCAGTGGGAGTGGCCAGCTTATCCAGTGAATTTCAGTAAACCTGTCTTGGAGCAGGTTAAGGGATTTCGATGTGTTGCTATGGTGATTCATCCAAACTTGATTTGTGGAACCGAAAAGCCTGACTTACGTTATCTTATCCTGAACGTTATCCAGCTATCTCAGTAACATCATGTACAACATGTATCATTTGTGCAGTAAAGCGAAATTAGGTTGACCTCTTTATAATATTTCACAGACATACACAAATATCATCCCCTCATTTCACAGGTCGCCTGAAGCACATACATGGACACACAAACATGCAGAGCATCACTCATGAGAGATCGCCCTTCTTAAAGGGTCTTTGGTAAAAAGGCAGTTGGAAGTGATGTTGAACCATCATTAGGGAAAAGGAAACTGACGTTGTCATGGGAGCCAAGACATCGTCGTTGTACAGCTTTGGCCTTCTGTCATATCACAGATAAAATTATACAATTCCAGTGAAATAATCGCACTTTAATTAAAGGTAATAATATTTCTTCCTTCAGATGGTGGTTTTATATCTGTCATTTGATTTTCTTTAAAGCAGTGACTAAGAATCTCTTTTATTTGAACACTGTCCCTTTCCTCTTTCATTCTTTTACTCTTTTTATTGTACTTTCACTTTCATTCTTTCACACTGTGCAGATTTTGTCACACTATATGGCCCAAAAATATGTGGACATCTCTGTAGACCAGCATTTGAAATAGCGTAATATCAGAGCAACATTATTGTATTATAACAGATTTACAAGAAGACATGAAGTCAGACTAAAAAAATAGAGTAGAAAAGTGGAAGGAGCTATTTCTGTGGTGGCAGTAACACAAACCTAATCTACTTTTACATTATCCAGCATAATCTCGGTTTTCTATGTAAAATAACACTGAGGATATTGTACAAATTTGAGATAGTACGACAGAATTGTTTAAAATAAAAACGTATAGCAGACTATATATATGTATAAATATGTTGAATTGGGTCTCAGCAGTATATATATATATATATATATATATATATATATATATATATATATATATATATATATATACTGCTGAGACCCAATTCAACATAGATTTCTTTTAAATCCTTTTTAATCTCTGGCTGTCACATATTAATTAAAGATAAGTTTGACTTTAGATATTGCAGTAAACAACCAAAAGCCAATAAAACTGATTGCCAGTTATTAAAACCTATAATCATTTGTATTTGTATTAGCTACAGCTGTGTTGACCCTGATAACAGGGCTGTAAACAGTCCGCTGTCGGAAGCAGAGTTGAGCTTTACAACTGTTTCCTAATGTAAGAATAGAGCTCCATCGTGTATGTTATCTCTCCTGTCGTCCCACCCAATATGTCTGGGCCTTTGGCTCCATGAACCACTTTGATTGCATTGTGTTTGGAAATTATGCGAAAACACCCAATGTTTTTTTTCTGGTCTTTGGCTGCTTTTGACTTTCCACACCTATACGGAAGTATTTTAATTCATTAAACTCAATGCATTTCAGGACTTATTCAAGTTGTGACTAAAACATCTCAGATTGTAAAGTGGTATTTATAGTTATTTTCAGACGCAGGGTTTCAGTTAAACCTGGAGGTGTATGAATCCAGAGCCCTTTGAAAACCACTTCAGATAAACAGTTCACCACGGGCAAATACATCACGACTTTATATTCAAAACCTGAAAGGGGCTGGCCATAAAAGGGCCAGACACAACTTAACTGCCAGACTCTCATAATCCAAACAATGGCAAGCAATTTAGTCTGCACTCGAGGAGAGAGAACAGGGAACAAATAGAGAGAAGCATTCTCCGCTCCTCAGCTCAGCAATATTACTCCCTCTTGACACAATTTTGACTGAAGACACTGCAGCTATCTGTTTAACACAAAACCACAAACACCTACACCATGAATCATACCTCACTTGTTTCCTGCCAGCCTTGATGTTGTCAAACTGTCCAATAAAGGCAATTAAATCATCTTAAAAACATAAATAATGTGTGTGGGGTGCAGGGCCTTGAAGACTAACTGTGTAGTCTGTAATCATTTCAACCATAACACATTTATATTGTACAGCCTCTGTACTCCAATACTGCAAAGCTGGTGTTTTGGGGGAAGTATGCAAGTGGCTGCAACTTCATCAAGTGTCAAGATGACTCGCTATTTGTGAACAGCGCAGATTTGTGTGTCACCAAAGTTATACTCTAAATAAAACATGTGTGGTTTTACCTCAAGACTAAACTTTGCCATCTTAAATGCGTGTGTGACAAAGCCTATTTATACATAAACTCTGGTGACCTCAGTCTTTGCCTCAGAGCAGAGGCTATACACTCTAGCAGCTGAAACCATCATGGCCACAGGTGCATGTCAGTGTGTTGTGAACGAGTAGATCAAATAGATTCTTTGTAAATCCTGTTTACAGTTTTCTCCTGTAACTCATATCTGTTTGACCAGGCACATCTACACCTCAGCTCACCATTTTAGCTTTTGAATTATCGTCTGTTTTAGCAACAGACTTTACAAAGAAAAGAAAACGGCACTTCTCAAAACAAGGACTGTTCTTTTCAACGATGTTGTGAATCTGTGCAGGCTGAACACTCCCTTTTAATTTCTCCATTTTAATGTTGTGCTGTTTTGTCTTTTGCTGTGTTTGGTTCTAATTTACTTCCCAAACAGAGTTGAACACGTTTGGTCTTCACACTAATTTGTGTGGCTCTGCTAATTGGAAGTCCACAGAAGTTGTGAGAGGAAAGGTTAGCCATAATTGGTGGAAGTGCTTTTTTTCCCCACAAAGCCCTTATTTTGTTCTCACTAGACAATATATAGTTTTGTAGGAAGATTGTGTCTGTGCAGGGATTAGAAAAAAGGCTCTAATTTAATAAATCAATCTAAATAAATACAGGCTAAAAATTAAGAATGTCTCTACATATCTGCAGCTGAGATTATTGCAGCCTAGGTCTATTGGATAAGCTTTTACAGGGTCGAAATCTCCAAATTTACTTGATTTTTCTGACACCATATTAGGTTTCCAAATAGGTTATCTAAACTAACATAAGTAAAACTGTTTAACTTTGTTCACACAAAAGATATAACGCTGACATGAGGAAAAAAGTCAAACGGAAGGGAATGAAAGTTGATGGACAACCAGCTCTTTATGCAGAAAAGAGCAATCAGAGGATTGGTGGTTCGAACCCCGGCTCTCCTAGTCCATGTCGATGTGTCCTTGAGCAAGACACTTAACCCCTAATTGCTCCCGGTTGCTGTGTCCACGGTGTATAAAGCAAAAATGTAAATCGCTTTGGATAAAAAGCGTCAGCTAAATGAAATGTAATGTAATGTTGATCTGGACGGGATATAGATTACAGGAGGACCCACGAGTTCGCCAACATATCTGTAGGTAATCACAGCTCTAAATATTACATTTAACAGTTGAACCCATAGAAGATATACATTTTGTGATCTTTGATCAATTATTTACTTTACATTGTATATATTTATCCCAAGTCAGATAAGGTTCTACACTATATTTGAGGAGACAAAGAACAAACTGTGACGTTACTTGTTAAAAAGCCCCCATCTGCCACCACTTGCGTACACCTCAACAAAGGGGAGTTACCAGTGATACCGAGCTTTTTCAGTTTCCTATTGTATGTTCGACAAAAAAGAATAGAGGGTCACTATGAACCTGGAAGAAGAATATGAGGAAAAGATAAGTATTTTTTTTTTAGCCATAGTCCCAGCCAGGGAGTGAAACACAT
The DNA here is from genome assembly GCF_910589615.1 of Taurulus bubalis. Lineage (NCBI taxonomy): Eukaryota > Metazoa > Chordata > Actinopteri > Perciformes > Cottidae > Taurulus > Taurulus bubalis. The sequence goes on along the minus strand of NC_136599.1, from coordinate 11,989,666 downwards.
ATTTATTGTGTTTTTCTCTGCCATGGTTCACATCAGCTGTGAAAAAGAGAAAAAATATACATTTTTACCTCATGATTTATGTCGGTGTGAAATCAATGATCGGCAGAATTTGGGATATAAAGTGAGGCCCAAATTATAAAATGCTAAGCCTACATTAAGAGATTGACATATATCATTATTCATCTCTCATCCAGAAAATTATTATGTAGGACTGTTCCATAAACAAAACAAAAATGTTCCAACATTTCTTGGATTTCCTTTTTTATTTTATTTGCCAATTTCTTTTAAAACAACCGGTCTGGTTGATAAGCTGCCATATACTACTATTGCTATTTCAATTAGGAGAGACTTGTTTGAGTTTAACAATAATGTATTACAATTGCCTATATTTGAATATTGCAAAGTCTTTGGCGATTGGATCCCCACTGGAGTCCAGACACTGGTGGTGGTGTTGAAGAAGTTGCTGTGACCTGATGATGAATGATGAGTAGGACTGAATGCTCACTGGAGGTGCCTGGGTCGCATCGGTTTGAGCTGAAATGACAACTGACAGCACCAGAGAGGAGAAACTATTTAGTTCGACAACCACGCTGTGATTGGCTTACGGAACTGCTCCGACTCCGACTGGTTGGTTCATTCAACATACACGCCTCCAATCAGCTGATGGGGTAATCGCTGTGAGACTTAGAGACTGAGCTTATGAATGAACCAGAGAGTAAAGAGTGTCTTCCTTACTGAACTTACGCTTGAGCTTCATATAAGCATATTTTAGAGATTTTTTATTTTTATTATAGACATTTAAAAGGGCTTTACACAATGGGTCTGGCACTCTGTCTGAGGTAAATTGCTTTATAGCCTGAGCTACTGTAAGCTATGTTACTGAGTTTACTTCAGGCTAAATGGACAGAGTGAATTTGAGTTCCCTATGATAAACAGTTTGCATAACTGTTTATATGCCTAGGGATTTTTTGAGAGAACAAAAGGAGTGGATCTGATATATGCTGCCTTACTCAAGGTTGAAAGAGTTTACCATCTTGGACTACGGAGCCTCTGACACTATAGTGTACATCCCACACAATGTGATTTGTTGATGCCTTTATTTGGAGCGCAAAAGCTCAGAAAAATTGACCTTTTCCTGATTCTGTGAAAGCATCCATGACAAAAACAAACTATTATGACGTTCAAATAAATCACGTAACAAAAAATGCCCTTGTTTGTAAAAGCTTTGAGATCCTTTTTTTCTTCGACCAGTAATACATTCCAAAAAGGCCTCCCAGAAAGTAACTGTTTGGCAGATTTGAAATTCTTTTTACCAGGACCTGCGGTGATGAAACAGATAATAGTAAAATGGCCTCTAAAAGCAATCCTATAAATATAGTCATGGTTTCCAAAAGAGCCAGTGTTAACGACTTGGATGTATTTAACGACTGGATGTATTTCGCGGATGACACCACCCTCATTGGACTCATCTCTGCGAATCAGCCTACCGGTGGGAGACTGACCAACTGGTGACCTGGTGCAACGAAAACAACCTGGAGCTCAACGCTCTGAAGACAGTGGAGATGGTTGTGGATTAGAGGAAGAACGCAGCCCCACCCGCCCCTCTCACCCTGTGTGACTCCCCCGTCGACGCTGTGCAGTCCTTCGGCTTCCTGGACTCATGAGACACTGAGGCGTCCGCTAGTAAAGACGGATCCGTCCTCGGGAGTGAGGACCAATGTTCCCTCTAATTTTTTTCAGCACTGAGCAAATTTTTTATTTTCTGAGCGCACATTTCAGCACTGTGAGCAATTCGCAACCACACGACCTGCTGGAAATGACCACAAGCCTGCGTTAGCCATAGGTGATTCAAAGAAATGACTGCAAATGCATCAATATGTATACAAGGTTGATATTTATTCAATAACCTTTATAATGGCCGGACTTTGGGAACATTTTAATGATGGTGTTTTACCAGTCAGTTTAGTTGAACTTAAAGGATCTTTGTTGAACTTCAATAAGGGGAGGTTATGACTGGTTCACTGGTTATGACTGATAAAGATATATATAAAAAATAAAAGTATCAAAGGTGTTTAGTCATTTCTCAGCAGGTACAACATTTAAGTAGAACTTCATTGAAAGAAAAATGCTAATGCAGTGCTTAACAATAATTATAGGCCTATTAAATTGACATGGTGTCATTTTTCTTAAAGGTAGCCTATATAAACGATTTAATAACTTCACATTCTTCATATTTACCTGTGTCAGTTTGGACTATTTCATCTAGCCACTTATGTTTGAACGTTAGGCAGACCTTTTTCTGGGGCACCTGCTCTGCCTTTCCTTTCGACATGGTAGCCTATAACTGCTGGAGCAGGGCCCGCCAAGAGTACCGGCCCTAGCTCATGTGCCGCTCTAGGCAAGCTTCACTCCTGGCGCCCGGAGGAGGACAGCGGGGGTGGGTGGTGCTAACGGAGGCAGAGCGCTAGCAGAGGTACAGAGAGCGCATGTCGAGAAACGGGACGCTGATTGGCCAAGAAGACTTGATGTGTCACATCAAATATCTTGTTATTGCGGCTCACTCCTATCTCAGAAACACTGGCGCAAAAAAGATTTTTAACCCCTGAAAAAAAACGTTTGTGCGGTCTGAAAAATGTGCCACTTCGACTGGCCTGCGCGGCCGCGCATGCGCGCAGCTTAGAGGGAACACTGGTGAGGACGCTCAGTGTTAACGTAGCAAAAGATATGCGTTTTAAAATAAAAACCTCACATGGGGATCAAACCTGGTACCTTTAAGTTTGAGGGCAAACACTCGACCACTTCAGCTACAAATAATGATAGGAGTTAAAGTCTGCAAAGTGGTGATCTTAATTGACCTCAAAGTAGGCCGACACATGGATATTTTTTGTTCTCTTCTTGAAAAGAGTTTGATAGTTATAAACAGGTAAAATAGCAATACAATGTTAAGAATAGTCTTTATTCTTGTCATAAATACAACAAACTATAGTTTGTGTATATATAATTAATATGACTATATATACTTTATAAGCTGTGATATCAAATAGCTTTTGCGGCTCCAGACACATTGTTTAGGTGGAAGAAATGACAAAATGGCTCTTTGGATAGGAAAGGTTAGAGGCACAAGCTTTAATTTAGATTTCAAAACAAGTTTTGTAACGTTTGTGTAGAGGTACAGCCTCGAAAGAAGAAAGATAATGTCGGTTTGAAACTTGAAACAAAGTGATAAGTTGCAGCAAACCTAGAAAAGTAGATACATTATTGGATTAAAAACTAATAAAATAAATATAGAGTGGGGAAGTGATAGGATGAAGGTACAATAACCCTTTCCTGAGGACAAATCTATGAGTCAGGGCTTCAGAAAGCTTTCCGTTGTATTGCCCTAATCGATCCAAATATAATTGCTGCCCGAACAAAAGTACTGTTTGAACTTGCTCCTGTCCCATTGATCTAAATCAAATCATAGGCCAACCAAAACCCTTACTTGTTTCATATGACGAAGGCAAATAAATCAAGTTAGGGGGACTGACTGAGGCTCTAAGACCTACACAGCTACAGGGCTGCAGCAGGCTGAAATGTCAAACTCTAAAAGGCAGACAGTTAGAAAGGAACTAATATTGTCCAAGTGGATAGACTACTCATCTAAAAGCTTTTTCTAAAGCAATCAGCAGTTGGAATACATCTAATACAACAAGATTAATTTTTGATTAATTTGGAGTGTGGTCTGTACTCTGGGGTCTAGCAGTAGTTTTCAAAGCGATATATGCCAGCCCTGCGCCCATAGGTAATTTTTTCTTCAATATTGAGCATCCTGCTGGACAATGTGCCTAACATTCGGTGGCGTTGGTTTATGGGCTGCACTGGATTACTTTCGAGCCAGCAACAGTTATCAGGAACTGTAACTGTAATGTCTCAGAAACTAAATCCTAGCGGTATAACAAGAGGAAAATGAGAAGAAATAAATGAGAAGATGGACAGAACATCAGGATAAAGGGCTACAGCAATGAAGACAGAGATTAAACAGGCACAGACTAAAGAGTGAGGAGAAAATCAAATTACATTTACTATATAAAGAATTCGCTCTGAGAGACAGGGGAACAAAACATGTAAAAAGAGAAGAAGAAACAGCTAAACAAATGAATCTCCTTATGTTATCTCCTGCACTCCCATTACTAACTTGGTTTGTAGCCAGAATCACTGTGACCCGTCAGTCCTCTGAATGAAAGTCTTCTCACTCCTTAATAATAACATTGGACGCTTTTGCTGCAGGTTGAATACAAAAATCATACATCTTTGAAAGATTTGCTGAGGGAAACCTGCTTTTTACTACATAATGCTCACATTTCACACTGCTCATGGTGGAAGAACATCGAGTGGAGATGTCAACAAGGCATGCTGAAATGCATTTATAATAAACAAACTTGTGTTTTGGGATCAATGTGATCCAAGAATCCAGACCAAAAGTCGGCCTAATTCCATATAGCTTCTGGTATGGAAGCACCAGACCTTAATAAGAGGAATATTCTTGAAATAGTGTTTGAGAATTTAGGCCGATTTTTCCTCATTCATTTTGTATCTGAAAACAGCAAAGCCGATAGACTGCTGACACATAAAAAGGGCATCCTGGAAGCCTACATGAGGTGAGGGTTCCAATCAAGGAATAATTAACATTGATCCACTTGTTAAGTGCTTTTGATGCATTAGAAAGTTGGGTTAAAGTTTGGTAATGAACAAGACGGATAGAAGTTGAGGTGCATGAATGCCTGACAAAAGACAGGGATGAAGAGAAAGTACTGTAGTTGGGCAAGTGAAAAGACAACACTGAAATGCAGAGCTAAAAACTGAGTTTGTGTGTGTGTGTGTTATGCTTGCTGTCAGTTTCAAGTCAATGGATTCCCTCGACAGCCACTAGAGAGTTGGGAAGAAATAATGAATCCCTTTGAAACATCACAAGATTATAAGATCAAATTCAAGTTATCCTATTAGTGAATGCAACTTATAAAACTTTGTATCTTTATTGTGATACTATCTGGAAATCAAGAATTACACAGTTTCAAAAGAGAGAACAAATAAATCAAATTAAATATACTAGGCAATTACCTAAGTGTTGATCAGCCAGCAGAATGTCATGCTGTTTTCAGAGCATGGCTCCTCTGCAGTTAGAGCTGAACTGAACTGATCTGAACTGATCTGCTGTGATGTTTACGAGCTGCTCTCTCACACACTGCAGTGAGCAGATTCAGGGCAGCAATGGTGAATGGAAAAGTAATTAGTTTCTGTCCAAAAAAAGATGCTTGATTTGTAGCCAGACTTCTTTATATATATATATATATATATATATATATATATATATATATATATATATATATATATATATATATATATATATATATATATATATTGGTTTCAAGTGTGGCCAAGTGGGTCTCCTTGAATCTTTACACATGCACATTTTAGCTTTGGTTTCCGTTGGTTAAGGTTTAAGAGTTGGGGAGACTATTTGAAGGAGACATTGGAAGATACAGAGGAACTTGGTACGCACAACTTCATCAAGCTTTTGCTTCATGCATTGTAACATGGATATAAAGCAATAAGTCAAAAGCGAAAACGTAAGCAAAAATGTGTATTTGTTCCAGGGCTTTATTAATCTGCTTCATAAACAAATAGTGACAAGAAACAAGAGGTATTCAGAGCTTTGTAGTCTTTAATAATGGGTATGTCATCTTCCTAAAGTTAGCCAGTTACCTAGCAACATCCATGATAAATTGTGACAGAAAAAAAGGAGTGTGGATGAGACTGATGCAGCAAGTCCACTTACTGATTTAACAACTTTTAAATTTGGTTGTTAACTTTTCTAAGAAACCAGAAAAAGGATGCATCAGTCATTGGTTATTATTTAGGGCAAAACAAGAGGTCAGCTGCTGCAATGAATTGGAGGTAGAATGATTTTATTTGTGTTCTAGTCATGTTTGCAAAGCTGATGGAGAGTGTTTTTATGTGTGACTCTTGGTCAAACACATACAAGAATGGCAGATCTTACCTTTGATTATAACTTCTCTGGAATTATTCTCTTTGGACACAAAGATACTATGAACATATTTCTGTGGTTAAGAGTTGCAGCTAAATGCCTTAATTTGCATCTAAAATTACAATAAATGTGACAAAGTAATTTACTTAACCTGAAAGCAATTTTACACACAAACCCTTTCTTTTCTTCTCCTTGTTGACAGCTGGATCAGAGTAGCAAAATTAACCCACTGTCATTAGTCTGGTTGCCAGGCAATTGGAGAGACGAGGCTTATCAGGGAGCATTTATGTGTGTGTGTGTGTGTGTGTGTGTGTGTGTGTGTGTGTGTGTGTGTGTGTGGGGGAGGGGGGGGGACACGATGACAAGAATAAGCATGAGGGATATGAGAGGGGTGATCTGGGTGAGGGGTGATGAACTAATTGGAATTTGATGGTCAAAGGTCGAGGTCACTGTGTGAAAAAGTGGTTTGATTATTGTGCTTCTAATGTTTTTTTCAAAAAGAAAAGAAAACACAATCTGTGACTTCAACCAAACAGATCATACATTAGATATCTGACAGTGGCTCATACATCACTTTTTACTTGCATAAGAAGTACACTGATACTGTACTTTATCTTTAATGTAAAGTCCCTAAATCTCATCTGAAACAGGGGATCACAAATAAAAACACGCATACATGTACACAGAAAGAGAGACAAGGAATTAGTTTTGTTAACTGTCTGCTGACTTCGATGAGAGGAGTGAAACAGGAACACACAGGTTAATCTGTACATTGTTTGCAGTTGTATTTATATACACAAGTCACATAAAGCACCTCTTTTCAACACAGTCTGCGTGCTGACAGACAGATTTGCATATTCAAATAATACATTTCAGCACATCATGATAGCAATATTATCATAGACTAGGAAGTGGACGTTGCCTTTGTGACGTCACCAATTGGTTTGTGGACTACACTTTTGAATCCTCGAGGAGCATAAGTTACTCCATGAACATCATGCTGTTGATAAGCCTTGAAACTAAAAAGGACTGAAACACTACTCTTGGCAAGAGCTGAGGAAGAATAATAATATACATTTCTGAGAAAATTTAATCGAAAGTGTTTCATTAAAATCCAACTTATTTTCATCTTCTTTTCTCCCTCAATCATCTATACATCAAATAAATTTCTTTCAGCCTTTTACCTCAAAGTCATTATCTTTCCATCATTCTCTTTATTAAGCTACAGCTTTCCTTCTCTTATTGTTTGATTTGTTTTATTAATGCCTCACAATCTTTCACCTTCATCCACATTATTCATTTTATATGATTTAGTGTGCCGTATTGGCTCAAATGTTGTAATGACCGTTTTCCTAGTACGTCTGTCTAAAGCCAAATGAAAAGTGAAAAGTCCACATAATAAAAAAAAATACAAAAAATAGTCCCCTTTTCACTCGATCCCTCCTTTAACCTCTGACCCTGTCAGCAGAAAATTAATTACTTTTTCGCTAAATTGCGTTTGAAGCACCAATTAATGTAACAACTGACACTTAGCCTGGCAGCTTAAAAGTGTATGTGGGTGTGTGTTTGTGTGTGTATGTGTGTGTGTGTGTGTGTGTGTGTGTGTGTGTGTGTGTGTGTGTGTGTGTGTGTGTGTGTGTGTGTGTGTAAGAGGATGTGTCACACATGGGCACTTATTGCCTGAAACCGACCACCACTCCCATGTGAAATATAACTATTTGATAAACACACCCACCTACATGCATTACACAGAACTTTTACAGCCATGTACATAGCAAAAAGGACTACACATGTGTATCCAAGCTTAATTACATCAACAAACATACGTATTGGATTGAATTAGAGCAGGGGTGCCCACACTTTTTTGGCTTGCGAGCTAATTTTAAAATGACCATGTCAAAAAGATCTACCTACATTATTACACTATATATTTAGCATTATTAATGTATAAATAAACCGAGTATACTTTATATTTACAATATTGGCGTACCTTGCATAAGTGCATGAACCCTGATGACACAATAATCTCGCATCAGTGTGTAGCAAGAAGTCAGAGTGGCCGCAGTCCTTCTCCAGATGCGCACGGAACAGCCGTCTTTTAAGAGCTCTTGCTCGAATAGGCGATATTCGTTGCCACATCCATGATCTCTTTCATGTTTAGCATTTTAGTGGATAATGCTTGTTGGTGTATTATGCAGTGGTAATTAAGGAAGTGGGGGAAACATTGTCCTCCCTGAACTTGGCAATAAATCCATTCAAGTGGCCGACCATTGCGGGCGCAGCGTCCGTGGTGATTTACATTAATTTGCACACTGGGTGCTGGGTTTTGTTTTTTTGAATGGCATGCAATCTACCTGCACTACCTCTGCAATCGACTGGTCGATTGCGATCGACATATTGCACACCCCTAAACTAGAGGGTTAATTTGAACTGAATCTTTAACTCTAATTAGACTAACCTAAATTACTCTCTATATCAGTTTCTTATGCAGAGTCGTCTTCATGCGGTATAATTATGCATTTTATAACACATAGTTTGTATTTTTGCTTGTGGATTACGAAACCTAACGCTGCAACATACTGTTAACATGCTTCTTTAAGTTTTAATTTTGCCCTCTGAGTCAGGAGTTATCCCTGTCTGACTGGATCTTCAGGCTGAGTAACTTAACCTCCTGAAGGCACAAACAAGTCCAAATTAACTGAAATGTGTATAGGGATAACATCACAACATGACAAAATGTGTAATTTAATACTGTATACTGCAGCAGTTAATCCCTGATTACAGGAAGGTCCTGGTTTGTCCATGGTTGCATTGCGGGTGACCTGGAAATATAAATAACATGAATGTTTCCATTTCTAGCTTTGTGACTGGTGACCTGATACTTCATGCCTCCTGTCCAATGCAAGCCGGGATGGGCATCTACCCCCGCAACCCCAAACAGAACAATTTGATTATACTGTGAACAAATCGACGAATGAGGTTCAACCCTGCAATCAAGATGCCATGCCACTCCTTTAATTCCAAGTTATTCTACTGTTCTTCGACTGTTGACTGGTGCGGATGCTGACCAGGCAAGCTTTAGCCTTCAGTGCTTCATTGCATTTCAAGACTGAGGAGGCACATCATCAATGTAGGCCAGTTGGAGATGTTCCTTCCAACCAATTCACACAGTTAAATATTGATTGCTAACAAAGTACTGCTGATAGCAACAAACCAAAACCACACCAAACACCAATGGTTGTTACCAACAGGCCAGAGATCAGTGCAGCTATTTATCAAGCATTTAGGAGTCGGAAATCAATCCAAACTGGACACAAAATCAATCTCAAACTGATGCTTTGTTGGTACTTTGAAAACTAGAAAATAATTTAATCAATTTATCTTAAGTGATGATGTTGGAAACTGATTTCAGACAATACTAATTTAAAATGTGACCACGCAAACAGCTTCATAATACACACAGAAACATTTCTCATGAGTAGGGACATAATAAGGCCCCTGATCTGACAGAAAAGTTAAGGCAGATGAAGCCAGACAAAGGTGCAATAAGTAGTCAGAACAGAAGGCCCGGAAGCCAAGGCATAAGCAATACGCACAATAAACAATCTGGCAAAAGTGAATGGGAATGATCCGTTATACATACACTACAGGACTGAAGGAGACAGGTGTGGAAGAAAAGATGGTGGAGGGGAGTAAATGTGTTACTGCAAGACATTGCCCAAGTTGTACGCATAAAAAGTTAAGCTATTTTTGCATTTCGATTTCTACCCTTGTCTAATACTGCAAACCGAAACTGTCAGTCACAGTCAAAAAACTGTCAACAAAGTTATGTGGAGGCTTCAGAAATCACTCTCATGTCCTACTCTGAGGAGCAGCCTGGTTCCAAGTGTTTCTGCGAAGCTTGATAAACCGGGCCAAATCCTTATTATATCAGAAGAGGAATGCATCACTTATTACTGAGAATTCCATTTTTATTGTAAACTCTATGCTTGTCATGCTATAATTCAAAGGCTGACATGTGTAACAACTAACTAAGCAGGCAGACAGTTCTCACATTGTTTGTAGCGATACCTAGGAAAAGTAATGCACTGCAATATGTAGATATCCCATGATATATCTCATAGGGAGGAGACCCCCAAGGACACACCCAGGAGACCCCTCTTTGTATGCCGTGTGAAATCACAAGCCAAAGTTGATTTACTTTCTCATATAACTTCAGTACGTAAGTAACAGCACTTCTGTGGTTATTATAACCCAAACAGTGGCTTATTTGTTCCATAGCCTACGTACTTGAAAAGCCATTGTGTAGCATTTCGTCGGGGGCAAGAAGAAACGCTAATTTTTTTTAACATTATTATTTTAGTTTTCATTATTGTATAATCACTAAGAAGACTAACAATCATTGTTTGTCCTCTTCACACAGTCTTTGTTGCTTTGGTCGCCACTTCCATAGTCATTTGAACCCAAACCACCATCTCTTCCTAAACTTACCAAGTAGATATGTTGCCTCAACTTAACCTAGTGTTGTAACTAGAGTTATTCCAACCCAAACCATGATATTTTTCTCAACTTAACCAAGTTGTTTTCTTTCATGTTTATTTTGAAAAGGCTGTATGCATGTAACTAGCCAAAATTGACGCTGGCATTTTTAGGAGAATGCCCAAACAAATATATCAATTGGAAAACACTCACACTGGACTTTGTGAACATGTCCCATTTTTGGTCATTTCTTGTTGGCATAACTACAGTCTCTGTAATTTGCTGTACTTCCTCTCTGGTGGTCATCATCACACAGCACACGTCTATCATGTGCACACTGTCTAGTTATCATTCTGTTATTGATAAGCTTTTCAAAGCACTGATGTTTCGGGAATATTAACGGTGGGTTGTTTGGAATGGTCTCTGTGATTGTTTAGCAACCGTTTTCTTGTCTGGGTTTTTGTTGTAGGTTTAGTTTTAATCCAAAAATCAGCAGATGTTTTATTGAGGTTTTACAAGGAATGAATTGTGTTAAGAAGTTTTTACTCAGAATGCATTGCTTTATTACGCTTTTAGTTACCATGTATTGGCGTGTTGGGCTTTTATTGGTCATATGAATTGAGTGTTTTGCTTTCTGGAGGGGGCTAAAGCTGTGTCCACTGCTGCCAACGTAAGCAGACTGGAGCCTAATACATCATAACTTGCACACTTCTAGGTCTATGTCAGGACGTTTATATTCTCTGGAAGTCTCCCTGTGTGCTCATGGATTAAAGAGGGGGTATTATGGGAAACTGGAATGAGGTGGGGGTGGGGGGGTCATCAGATATATGATACACTGATTTACCAACTTTGTGTTATGTTGAAACTACACAATTTGAATAATCTAACTTTCCCTATGTAACTTTTCCAAGATCATACATTTTTATTTCGATATCACTTTGATTGATCTGACCTGTCCAGGGCAGTGTTGGCTAACAATGACCCTATACAGACTGTCGGCTCAAATCCGTGTTTTTTTGGGGCATAACCAGATTGTGTCCAGATTGACTTTAAAAAAGTCTGGACAGCATGAAATGCAATTTTTGCAAATCAGACCCATCAACCATATGTGTTTGAAATGTGATTCCAATCGCATTTCAAACACAAATGTGGTTTTGCTCATCCACTCAAATTGGGTTTCAATGTGTGAAAGTGCTGAGCAGAATGTATGCTGCTACTAGCATCCTGCTGTGTGGGACAACAGAGGAGAACAACCTATGTGGTTGTTCTCCGCTCCTACTGTAGATGTTGCTGCTTGCTGTTCTTGAGGAGGTTTGGTGTGTGTGTGTGTGTGAAAAAGAGAACAGCATGCAGGTGTGTTTCCAGATATATCTTTTTTAAATCAAACTGGCATAAAAAAGGATGAACATTTATAATTGAGTTTGGTTCATCACTTCTGCAGACGTTTAGTATACAAAACACTGGGCTTCCTCCATTTTCCTGGAGAGTGGAAAAAAAAAAGACTAACCATTTTGTTGTCTTCCAAAACCTTTCATACCCTGTTCCCGGCTGTCTGAGGCAGGATCGCTGGAATTAGTGCTATTTTGAACCAGGTGGCATCAATCTACCCTCATTTGGAGCTAAATTGTTCTGAATTGTTCTCTGACAAAACATATCAACCAAATGTCGCTCTCCAGAGGCATAAACAAAGCATACATATTGTGAAGTTCATGAATAAGTAACACCACTTATGTGGCTACACCACTACTCACCCTATACACCACACACACACACACACACACACACACACACACAGCAGGACCATGTATTATTTGACCGTTGAAGTGAAGTCCATCCATCAGCTGTTGTTGACAGGGCTTTTAAGACTGATACCATTACCGGTCAGTGTTTGAACTGTCAACACCTTCAGCACATAACATATATTTCATTCAGGCTGAGTCCTTTTACATGTAGCTTTTCTTCAGCAAGCATAAATGCTCTGGCATAAATATTCACTTCTCTACAGACCTGTGGTCACCACTTAGTCAACATACATGTTTGAAGGTATACAATCAAATTAAGACAAAAACATTCTGTAAACCAGATTCAGCAGGATGGGTTCCTTTTGGGCAACATTTGCAGATTCTTCGTGTGTGTGTGTGTGTGTGTGTGTGTGTGTGTGTGTGTGTGTGTGTGTGTGTGTGTGTGTGTGTGTGTGTGTGTGCTGTTCTTCCAGGTGCTCTAGTTTCCACCCACTCTAAGACATTCAGGTTAGATGAACTGGAAAGTCTCACTAAAGTCGGTGTGAAAGTGCACTGCCCGCTGCTGTGGTCTCCAGCTCCTCTGTGATCCTGATCAGATGAAGTAGGGATATAAAATGGACGAATGGCTAATATTTGAGCCCAACCATAACATGAACTGTGTACCAACAATTTAGCAGAAACAGTAATATTAGATGTTTGGATGAAAGATATTGTGAAGCGACAATGTGCGTGTATGCATATTGTTTATCGTGAATTACAGTGAATTTATTGAATTTAATACATTTATGATTGCTATAATCTCTACATGCCTTTTTATATACATATAATTTTCTGTTTATTTATATAAGAGATTTTTGTTTAAAATCTTATCTGATTGCTCGATGTCCTTCTGGATCCATATTCTTCATATATGTTTGCATGTTATCTACCTTACATTGTTATCCTGCTTTCACATTTTGTAATTTTACTACTTTTATCTCTATCTACTCTATAAACACAACATCCAATACACATCTGTCCTGGAAAAGAAATCTCTCCTATGTTTTTTTCTTATCTAAATCTTTGGTCTAAGGATAGAGGGTGTCACGTATCGGAGTTACTGTTGCTTTATTACTTATTTTATCTTTTCACATCCTCCTTCATATTTACACAACTGTGTGTGTGCGTGTGTGTGTGTAGAAGAAAGTGGGGTGGGGGAGGGGAGGAGACAAAGGAGAAAGAGGGAGGAAGAAGTTGCCTCAATTTTTCTTATAATTAGTACCAAATTACATATTCTCTCACATGATGCATCATCATTTGTCATTGAGCCTAAACAGATAGTTATGCACAGTTCAACAAACAAAAAGTTAAAGTGGGATTATTCTCCATACATCACGAGAGAAGAACACTTGCAGACAACAAAAACAAGTCTTTAGAGCAACAGTTCCCAATCTGAGGTCCAGGGACCACCAGCAAGTCACTGAGAAGGGAAAAGCAGGTCCGCTAATTAATTATTTCCAAGAAACCTTTAAGAAATAAGCCATATGAAACCATAAAACATCTTACCTCTTCTGTGTATCATCGCCCTCTAATTCACTAATGTATTCAATCCTGTCTACTCTGTTGCTGTATAGGTTATGGCCATTAAAACTACTTGGTTAAAGTACGAGAATGATTATGTTTATTTTATTGAATGTGGGATGGAGCTGCTTGTCACTGAATGCAAAGTCTAGTTGCCAAAAAGGAACAGAACAAAGTGTGAGTAACAGTAAAGAAAAATAGGAATTGCTGAGCTTGAAGCTGAGGTGTTGTTGAAAGAAAAGTGTAAATTTCAACTCTTGTGCTGAGGTGAGAGATCAAAGTGTGCATTACTGACGGCTTACAGGAGGTGAAGAGCGGGAGGAAATGGAAAGAGGTGGATTAAGAAAGAAGATTTTGTTGTACACCAAGCGTGTTAAATGTTGGGGCTGACTTCCCTCTCCATGGATCCAGATGAAAGTGATGACCCGTAGTTGAATTCAACCCATGCGATCCACTTTAGTGGTGAAGAGGAAAACAAGATTAAGAGGAGGAGGAAGGTTACTAGAAATATTATCAAATCCGAAGGCAACAGGGTCGAGAGTAGGGGAGTAACATTTTTGCAAACTAGAAATAACTTTCACGGTTTTACAAATCATAAATTCGTTGAATGTGCTGTAACTCTGTTACGTTGGTCATTCTGGTCACATGACATCTATTGCTTCTGTCTATTGCTCTCCCGAAAGGTTTTTTCCCTGTGAAAGGGTTTTTTCTATTTTTGGGGGAGTTTTTCCTGATCCGATGTGAGATCCCGGGACAGGGCTGTCGTATGTGTACAGATTGTAAAGCCCTCCGAGGCAAATTTGTATTTGTGATTTGGGGCTATACAAAATAAACTGAATTGAATAAGTTCAGTCAGGAAAACTATACTATGCCTATGCCTCTAGTTTCATGATATCACCTGCTCTGATCATCTGGTCTCTTCAAATAGCACAGTGACACAAATACATTGTTTGCCTATCATCTTGCAGGTGTCTCTTTTTAGATATTTAGATTTTATGTTTTATGTTTATCGTTAAATGTTTATTGTTAATTGCTATGCACCTCTGGCCAGGACAAATTCCTTGTATGTGAAAACTTACTTGCCAATAAATGGTTCTGATTCTGATTACGTGTGCTTTCCAACAGCCCAGTGTCTGTGCGTATGTCCATATTACCTTTTTTCCAGACTCGTTCATCTTCTTCCTCTTGTTTCCCTGCCTGGGAATATCACCGGGTATTCCACATCACTCTGTGCAGGTAAGGACCTGATCGGTACCATGCAGTCTCCTGTCACAGGGCGAAACATTTTAGGATATCAGCTGTTCTAAACAGCTCGTCTCTTCTATCCAATAGCACAGCGACACAATTACATTGTTAGCCTATCATCTTGCTTCCTTCAGTTCATTCATGTTGCTGTTACGTACCCCTCCTCGGCCCTGTATTCACATATTCATCAGCTTCATCCACTCATCATTGTTTCAGCCTCATCAGCCACCACCACCACCAGTGTCTGTGCTCCACGGGGAGATTCATCTGGCTGCTGCTCAGGGAAAACGCCCACATCATCTGTTGTATAATAAACAATTATCTTTGCTGCATCTCACTTGTCTCTCCTGATTGAAATTGAATTGGTGAGCTAGATAACAAAGCCCGGTAGGTCGAGCAAGCAAACATGAACACGAGCAGTCCGACATACAGACATTATGCCTGTAGTCCATTGCACCATAATGATGCATGACTAAAACTGGTGCCGAAGGGAGTTTTAATAGGCATTTACAGTACCATTAACAATTAGGATAATATCAATTTTCACGACCAACAATTTGTTTTATATGGTTCGAGCAGCCCACCAGGAATGACGTTGATAGTGAGTCTCCTTTCATGATTTATGTTTAATGCCAATGTTATGAGTTGGGATGAGAAGGTGTTGAAACTGATCTGCCACAGCGTCACAAGTGAAAGGAGACCTTACCAGAAACAACCGGGTATTCAATGGCACTATAATAACAAACACCACAACAATATTTTTCTGCGTTCATATTTGTGAAAATTATTTTACTATTTATCAAGATCGGTTCAACCACGCAGCGACATTCACACAGGCCACATGATTGATAGGGGATCGGTGGCGCTGCCTCAGAGAGAGAGAGAGAGAGAGAGAGAGAGAGAGAGAGAGAGAGAGAGGAGAGCTGCGCTTCTCCGACAGAGCGAAGATCGGAGGAGAGACTTTACCAGGGACACAACTGAGGGTAAAACCAACTCACTTTCTGCACTTACATATCAATCGGCTGATTACACAGCGAGCTTACATCAGTTAATTGTAGATTACTAATGAATATGGTTACATAATTATTTATGGTTAAGAGAAAAATAGGTTTTCACATTGCATCTGAATGCACTGTATACGTGTTTTCTAACTTTAAAACATTATTGTACATGGATTTGGAAATAATCGCGAGTAAACTAACTTCAGCCTAGAACCCTGGACGTGGTGTTTTTAAGGGGATGTAATGCCGTTAACAGTTGATGCACCTGTGGTATATTTAAGTGCATTGTGTCTTTCTCCAGCGATGTTAAAAACGTGTTCAAGGCAACTAATTCATGACGTCTCTGTCGTCCAGATTTGGGGATGCGCCACTCTTGCGGAAAACCTGGCACGTCTCCAGAGCGCACATGAAGCACCGCGAGTGAACACCACGACCCCAAACCATCAATAACCACCGTTAACCATATCGTGGACACGTTCAACTTTTACATTCTCATTTTAAAGATTGGTCAAGAGATTCAAAGGAGGGCGAGGAAGGATATCTTGTGTAAGGACAAACGCAACATCGGCAGACTGAATTTGATTTCCACATCTCCTTCAGAAAGGAAAACTGAAGGAATGATCCCGAGTGGAGATAAACAAAGTGCCAAACGTTTTTAAAGAACTGGATATGGAAATGCAACCCTGACATACAATGAATACTGGACCGTTCATTTAATAAGCATGAGGCGTTTTCTCATCAAGGACACCAAACAGATCCACATTTTACCGTGGACGAATGTGGGTATTCTCTGCATAAAATCCATCTGACAAGATAATTATTTCAGCATATCTGTTGATTAAATGTGTACGTTAGAGTGCATGGGAACAGTTTGCCTAATAATGACATGCTCTCTTCATGTAACATACAAGAAACAGTGAAACTAATGATCCTAAATTAATTAGTGGACCTGCTTTTACCTTCTCAGTGACTTGCTGGTGGTTCCTGGACCTCAGATTGGGAACTGTTGCTCTATAGACTTGTCTCTGTTGTCTGCAAGTGTTCTGAGACTAAGCTCTTCTCACTAATCCCACTTTAATTTCACCGTTTTGTTTGTTGAACTGTGCATAACTATCTGTTTAGGTCTATGACAAATGATTGATGCATCCTGTGAGAGAATATGTCCAAAAAGGAAGACAAAGACACTAAATATTCTCTAAAAAATAATTTATAATTTATTTTAAATTGGTGTATATTTGCCTCACAATACTCAGAGGCTCTTAGTTCTTTCTCAGACATGGAGAATGTGTCCATCCCTGGCGGTCCACCGCCAGTCTGCAACGATTCTGTGGACTTCTACTCCCTTACATCAGAGAACGGCACTGACCTGAACTGCACTGTTCCCTCTGAGTTTTACTTCTACGCTGACCTTTACGTCATTTTACCAGTCATCTATTCTGTAATCTGCGCAGTTGGACTGACAGGAAACACGGCTGTCATCTATGTGATCCTCAAAGCCCCCAAGATGAAAACAGTAACCAATATGTTCATCCTGAACTTGGCCATCGCCGATGATTTGTTCACTTTAGTGCTGCCGATCAACATAGCCGAACACTTGCTGCACTACTGGCCTTTTGGTGAGATTTTGTGCAAAGTCATCCTGAGCATAGACCACTACAACATCTTCTCCAGTATCTATTTCCTTACAGTTATGAGCATTGATCGTTTCCTGGTCGTTTTGGCCACGGTGAGGTCCAAGCGCATGCCTTACCGCACCTACCGAGCAGCCAAAATCATTTCATTATGTGTCTGGATACTTGTTATCCTCATCGTCATGCCTTTCACTGTTTTTGCTGGCGTCTACGTGAACCCAAATGATGGGAGGACGAGCTGTGTGCTCAGCTTCCCGAGCCCCGAGAGTTTGTGGTTCAAAGCGAGCCGGATCTATACGCTTATCCTGGGCTTTGCCATTCCTGTCTCAACCATCTGTATCTTATACACCATGATGCTCTACAAGCTGAGGAACATGCGGCTCAACAGCAATGCCAAGGCGCTGGACAAGGCCAAGAAAAAAGTCACCATCATGGTGTTTATCGTCTTGGCCGTCTGCTTGTTCTGCTGGACGCCGTTCCACCTCAGCACCATTGTGGCTCTGACGACGGACCTGAGGACCACACCGCTCCTGATCGGGATCTCCTATTTCATAACCAGCCTGAGCTACGCCAACTCCTGCCTCAACCCATTCCTCTACGCCTTCCTGGACGACAGCTTCAGGAAAGCCTTCAAGAAAATGTTGGAATGTAGACCGGCCTGAACATACGATAGTACGTCACATGAAAGGTCTCCAGAGACTCTCTGATGGAGGACAGACTGGTGGAAAAATAGGATGGATAAGATTTAAGTTATAATCTGAATTGTTAATGTGATATGTGATACATATTTGATTTGTTTCGTTTGTTACAGCTGCACTAGGCAACTTTACACATTGTTTGCACATACTAGCAATAGGTAGCTATTTTCATTTATCTGTGATATATTAAAAAAACATAGAATAATAACTGTGGATGGCACACATCCCAAGGATTTATACTACAGTAAACCAAAGGGATAAGAGAGGAAAAACATAATATTTGAGTCCATCTTTGTCAAAACAGAAGGCTATTAAAATTAATCACATCATGTGGGCAAATTGCTGAAGCCTTTGCTGACGAGATACTTTTCTTTATCACCGCTGGACTGTTTTATATTGTTTCATATTATTGCTTATGCAGCCTCTACAAAAATAATATTGTAAGTTGACAGAAATGGGCAATATTGCTTGCAATAGGGAATGATTATGGTTGACATACAGGACAATAATGGCTGCACACCCTCCTAGAAAAAAAACACTTGTCATACAATAACCATCAGCGTCATTGATTTGCATGCTGTCAATTAAATTGAGATTGGTCATGGTTGGACTGTGACAGGAGGATACATGCATGAGGATTACAGGTGTTTATCATGACACAAACAGGAGTGGAAAATAATCCTTTTTAAACATCAAAACAAGTGGGATGACTTGATACATGTTGTGTGATCATGTATACGAACCCTTAATCTGCCTTTAAATGCTTCTGTATTATAAACTAAATCAACTCAAAGGAACCAAATGATACACTTTAGGGATTACAGTCAGAGTTCTGTTTTTTGGGAAAGGCTACAACGTTTAATTTGCAAAGTATGACTTGGACATTTAAAAGGTTGACCCATGACACAAAGTTATGGTCTGTTTACGTTTTATTTCACCCAGAATTTATATGTACCACTTAAGAAATAAAAAAGGAACCGTACCAACCATGACAACAGAGCGGTAGACCTGATATCAGACGGACATGGTCTAATTAAATCTGTGGTTCTCTTCACGTTGTCATTTTCTGTGACCTTTTGTCGCCCCCTGTTGTCAGCATGGTGATGTTCCCTGAAAATGCAGCCAGAGCCATTTACAGAGTGCGTAGATGCTGCTGAGGGGAGTTACAGAGTTACACAGTCTCACACTGCTTGTGACAGGTAACGCATAAATATGTCCAATTTATCCTTTCACTTCATGGACATTTATGAATAGCATCTTTTGCTATCTGACTTAAATCACAAATACAAATTTGCCTCGGAGGGCTTTACAATCTGTACACATACGACTTCCCTGTCCCGGTACCTCACATCGGATCAGGAAAAACTCCCCCAAATAAAGATAGTAAAAACCCTTTCACAGGGAAAAAAATAGAAGAAACCTTCGGGAGAGCAAGAGAGGAGGATCCCTCTCCCCGGATGGACAGAAGCAGTAGATGTCATGTGTACAGAATGAATAATGTAACAGAGTTAAACCTCATGCTGAAGGTATAGAATAGGTTGAGAATATATGCAACCCAATGAGATCATCAATCATACCATATCAATCATCTCCATATTGCGTTCTTAAATGACAATTCAGAGTTTGTTTTGCTCCTAAAATCAGGAAGATGTTGAAAACAGATAGTGCCTTTTTTTAGGCTTCATTGTGTACAAATATCAATCAAAGGAGGAGATACATGAAAGTAAAATGAACTTGTTTAATGTCTTGTGTAACAATTTAAATATTATTATTTGATGAGGTATACATAACACCTACATTTGGTGGCTTGCAAGACATTTGTATCTGTCATTATGCTTAATGTGTTTAGTTGTTATAAAGTTGCACACTAAAGAATGTCATGCTCAAATTTACAGGAGGGTTACAAAAATTATCCGAGAGGTAAAAATTGGTTCTGGTCAAGATTTTGAGCCCTTGCCCAAGATGTATTTAAGATTTGACCTACAAAGAAGTAATAATAAATAAGTCAATCACTTTTTCCACTGTTGATCTCTACAGTGGAAGGCCCTAAATGTGTTTAGGGCCTCAAAACACTCAAGTCCAAAACACTACTACAAAATAGTAGCCTATACATTTGGTTCATTTGGTCATTTCAGATCTCTACTTGATTGAAACGAAGCATTCGGAAGCTTGACCAAATGGTGCATGACTTAACAGTGCAGAATATTTTAGTGTGACAACACAGAGTTTACTTCTTTGAATGTTTTAGAATTGTATCGCTATGATCTGTTATTGTTGTAAAGCATGGCTCACAACGCCCATGTAACTATGTTCACCCTCTGGTGGCTATAACAGCAGCTTAACAAGTGAGTGACAAAAATCCACTTCTAAAAAAGGCTTTGTTTGTACGGCTCTGACTGCAACGACAGAAACTATTTTATGTTGTGCTGTGAATTGTTCTTTTTTGTACAGTCATAGCAGTGTATGGTCAAACATTCTTCATGATAACAATTGTGTGATTCAAATGAAAAACAATATACAATTTGAATTGAAGATTCAGAATCATTGTCATTTATGCAGCCTGTGATTAGGAAGTATGACATGCCTTTCATTTATTTGTGTATGTTACAAATCGTTCATGTCAGTCTGGTAATGAATAAATAAAGAAATATAGACCCTTGAATAGTTTGTAAATGAGGTACGTACGTTTGGCACTGGAAGTACAGCGGTGTGCGATAGTTTGTCAAGCTGTGAAAGGCATGAACCACCAAAGATCGTGAGTGCAACCTAAACCACATCTGTGTGTGCTATAAGTGAGTCGGTCATGGCTCATTTAGTGGCCAGATGTTGGCATGTATTTGGTGGTGGAACCGAGCTCGTAACGTTACACCAGCCATAAATTGCGAGCATACAAGTCACTAGTGATGCTTACAACTATTTGTGGTCATTTACAGAAGGTCAAATAGAGTCAGAGTTTTGAGTTTATTGAGTTTTATACTGGCCACGACAAACACAAGCGTTTAGTAGCATTAAATTACCACGGTACTGTAAAATGATCAGTGCGTTTATTTTCCTGCTGATAATGCTGTATTTTTTTTACATTTTAATGGTATGTTTTCTTGATATCTTTGCTCACACATTTTTACAGTGCTGATGTACATACAAAAAGGGAAAAAATACCGATGAAGACTTATTATTGTTAATGTCAGTGTCATTAGTGGTTTGGGTCAGATTCTTCACATGGGCAACTGCATTAGCTGACATCAGCAGGGTGGATAAGTGGTTTGAGCTTCTTGACAGCGAAAGGTCACACATTCTATCTCAACAACAGCCGGTTGTGTCGGTGATGTACTGCTGAGCCACAACGGCACTGCAGTTTACAGTGAGATGGAATGCGTCAAAATCAATTGTATAATATTAATAAACCACAGCACCATTGATTATTTATTTTCTTAAATGTATCTGTTCTAGTTTTCTTGTTTTAGGTGAAGTGTTTTAGATGAGCCTGTAGTGACTTTATACCTCAACTGCACATGTATTTTTTTAATATAAACTATTTCTCTGTCTACCTTTAGAAAAATACAATTAAAACATGTCTATGAACCAATGTGCTGAGTACAACAGTGGCTAGTGAAGAAAAATTCTGGGTCAGATTCTGTGCAAAATCAGATGAAATCCTGCATGTTCATCTCCAGAAACTCATTCAGCTCAGGCTCAGCCGGTCCTTCCTCCAGCAACCAGCCCGATTGAGAGGTCTGTCAAGGGGATTCATGAACAGGGAGCGCCAAAATCGACAAAAATGTATAATTCCTTGCAGTAACTTTATAGGATGAATCTGAAAATAATTGATACAGACATATGTACTCTTGAGTTGTACTTTACTTGGTCATGAAACCGGAGAAATGTTGATTTCATTCATTGTCCACACTGAATCATTTCAAAGTATAAAACAAAAGCCTCATTTATGTTTTGGTTGCACTGTACCCTGCAATACTAGCATAGGAGCCCAAAAATATTTCTGGTTTCCGTCTGATTATTCCATAATCTTACATCTTTTTGTCCTAAACACACACACACACACACACACACACACACACACACACACACACACACACACACACACACACACACACACACACACACACACACACACACACACACACACACACAAGCAATAATCATGAGCTGTTGCAGTCTGGACTGCTCATAAGTGCTATCTAGTGGTTGTTGGTGAGCACTGTTTTGACCAAGGGCAGTCTGGAAGCTACAGTAAGTCACCTCTCAATGTACACGTGGTATCACAAGACAGGATGAGCTGATAGCCCATTTCAGTAGTTAACTCGACAACGAAATACATAGATGTCATTGACATAATGTCAATTCTGTACCCTCTTCAAATTATGTTGATAGTGAATGTTTTCAACTAATTAAAAAGGCCTTTGGGTTTATGACACCATGTCATGATAAGTACACTTTGTATTCATATATTCAGTTCACATCTGTTAAAATGTTCTAATTTGTGAAAATGGACCCATATAGAAACAACTTACCCTGATTTTATCAATGGAAAAAGAGTTATACTGTATACAGTAGGAGCAGTATATGACAGTATGACTGTACCAGTACTGAGAGGATAGAAAAACAAAAATATCTCTTTTTTAGCTCCTCCAGAAAACACTGCCAGAATAAATTGCTCTCTCTTTTCTTTTGTCTACATAATGTATCGTGTCAACTTCTTGTCTCATTATCGACTCTACCGTCTTTTTAAAATCTCTGACTGTATCCCTTTCTCTCTGTCAGTGTGGTGTAAACTGCAACACTCAACTCTATTCCACTTTAATGTTTAAATTAAAAGAGACCAACGTGTTTCAGGAGATCAGACAAATGTTTGATGCAAATTATTTTTTTGCGGGGCTGTTTGAATGAAAATGTTTTCAAGAAATGCTATTGGTTGGTTTGGTTTGGTTACTTCATTAGTACCCGTAGGTATACTTGGTTTGCAGTAATTAACAGTAGAAAATGAGGCATCCGTCTCGACATACATTACAACAATCAACACAGACAACCAGACAAACATGATAAAAGTACTCAAAGCTCCAGATCACTTATAATTATGATTTGTTCACCTGCATGATGGCTGCTGGAACAAAGCTGTTTTTATAACGCTTTGTTCTGCACCGTGGTACTAAATACCTCCGTCTAGAGGGGAGAAGCTGAAATTTCCTGTGGAAAGGGTGGGAGTCTTCCTTTAAAATGGAGCCGGTTATCCGTTGTAATTTTCTGGTATACAGGGACTCTGGGCTGAGTTGTGACTCACCAATCAGCCTGCTAGACCATTTCACAATCTGATACAGAGAGTTTCCAAACCATGACACCAAAGAAAAAGATAAAATTGATTCAATAAAAGCACGATAAAATAAGGTCATCAAAGTTTTGTCGATGTGGAAGTAGGACAGAGATGTACCTGTTGTATATCCTTACAGCCCCCTCTTAATGTACATTTATGCACACATGCATACAAGTGTGGTGTGTGCATTAACCCTAAACAGATACAGACGAGCATGCGGTCAATTTGATAAAGAGATATGCTCATTTCAGTGTTTGTGACAAGCCATTATTGCCACTAGAGGGCAGTAGTGGTCCATGTAGCTTTTCCTGTGTGTGTGTGTGTGTGTGTGTGTGTGTGTGTGTGTGTGTGTGTGTGTGTGTGTGTGTGTGTGTGTGTGTGTGTGTTTGTGTGTGAGCGAGAGACATACCTAATTTCCCTTGTTTCTACTTAAACAGTTGAAATGTCCACACTACATATAACTAGCGTAACATTTAGGTTCAATGACTCCATAAGAGTGTTTCCATGATAACATATGTTCCAATCTTTAAAACATCCAGATGTAGTTAAGTAGAGAACAACAACTGTATAGGAAGTGTGTGGCTGTAGATGGGATGTGTCCATGGGTTCATGTGCAAGGGCTCCCATCATCATGTGTACACACACACACACACACACACACACACACACACACACACACACACTACACAACACAGATTGTCCATCTCGCTCACTGTAATGTAATGGTACTATTTAATAGACATACAGAGCGGAGTGATCAATGTGTGATATCGGAGGGAGGGGGTGTTCAGTCCGCAGTCCGCTGTCGGAGTCATACGAACCTGTCAGTCACAGTCTCGGTGTTGTGCTAATGTTGAGCTAATAAAGTTAGCCAGAGATTCAACGGTCTCCGATCTTATTATACACATAACACTACATGGTGTCAGAAGATGGCAAAAATCCCACCTCCAGAAAACTTCGACTTCTCTCGTCCGGATCGGTGGCCGGAGTGGCGCCAGAGGTTTCATCGCTTCAGGATAGCAACGAAACTCAATAAAGAACCGGGAGAAGTACAGGTCTGTACGCTTCTCTACTCGTTGGGGAAGGAAGCCGAAAATGTTTTCAAAACGTTTACGTTTATGGAAGAGCTCGAGGAAGATGAAGATGATTATGGGACTGTAATGGCGAAACTGGACAGTTATTTCGTACCGAAGGTGAATACGATTCATGAAAGAGCATGTTTCCATCAGCGAACTCAAAAGCACGGAGAAACCGTGGAGGAGTACATCAGAAGCCTGTATGAGCTAGCTGATACCTGTGCATTTGCAGACGTAAAAGATGAAAATATTCGGGACAGGTTAGTCATAGGGATATTCGATAAAGAGCTATAAGCGAAGCTACAGCTATTGCCAGACTTGACGCTCAATAAAGCCGTAGAGCTAGTGAGGCAGTCTGAGCAAGTAAAAGGGCATATTAGCCAGCAGGGAGCTAATGCTAACTGTTCTCAAGTGAGTGAAGTAGCTTACAAGCAGCGTGCGCAATATAATGGGAAATGGATCAACGGAAATTGGCAGACAAAAGGGACCAGAGAGAAACCAGGTGTTAACAATAGGGGACACAAATGTTCTAGATGTGGCAGAGTGCATGCTAAAGAAGATACATGTGCCGCACGTGATGCTGAATGCCACAAGTGTAAGAAGCTAGGACATTTTGCAGCAGCATGCCGTTCCCGCGTAATCAACGAGGTCACTGCACCCTACGAGGGAGGAGACGGAAGACACGTTCATTTCCTGGGGGAAATTACAGACGTGGACGACTCAAACAAGGCATGGACGGTAAAACTGCCGGTGCAAGATATTAAAATGGAATTTAAAATCGACACAGGGGCTGATTTAACTGTCATTTCAGAAAAGACTTTTAACCTGATGAGAAATAAGCCACGACTGAAAACTGGTGTAACCAAATTAGGCAGCCCAGGAGGTAGAGTGGACTGCAAGGGTTACTTCACAGCTACCACAGAGTGGAAAAAGCAAACGTTTAGGTTTAAAATAAACGTGATCAAGGGGCAACATGGAAGCAACTTGCTGAGCCGTAATGTAGCTATCGCTATGGGTTTAGTCAAGCGAATAGAAGAAATTAAAAGCACAGAGCATTTAAGTGATGCTAGCCGAGCAGACATAGGCAGACTGAAGATAAAGCCCATCAAAATCAGACTGCAGGAGGACGCTGTACCCTACAGTGTGACTACATCAAGGCGTGTGTCAGTGCCTATGCTCTCTAAAGTAAAAAAAGAGCTGGACCACATGGTAGCCAGTGGTGTGATAGAGCCAATCAAGGAGCCCACAGAGTGGTGTGCTCCAATGGTTGCTGTACCGAAGAAGAACAAAGAGCAGCCAAGGATTTGTGTTGATCTAAAACGCCTGAATAAAGCAGTGAAGAGGGAGAAGTTCATTCTGCCCACAATAGATGACATTCTACCTAAACTAACAGGCGCAAAAGTGTTTTCCCTTTTAGATGCAGCAAGTGGTTTCTGGCAGATACCGCTAGACAAAGAGAGTGCCAAACTCACTACCTTCATAACTCCCTTTGGAAGGTATTTCTTTAATAGACTGCCATTTGGAATCACAAGTGCACCAGAAATCTTTCAACGTGAAATGACTGAGCTCTTGAAGGATGAAGAAGGCCTGGCGGTTTACATGGACGACATCCTTATTTATGCAGACTCAGAAGAAGTCCATGAAGTGAGACTCCAAAAGACTCTGGACACACTGGAGAAGGCCGGTTTGAAGCTAAACCACGACAAATGTGTCCTGCGTCAGCGACAACTCAAATACCTTGGACACTACATTGATGAGCATGGCATTCGGCCAGATGAGGCTAAGGTCAAGGCTATCACTCAGCTTGAGCCACCAAATAATGTCACTGATCTGAGAAGGCTCCTGGGTATGATACACCACCTAGGCAGGTACCTGCCAAACCTGTCTGAGGTCACCAAACCCCTCAACGACCTACTCAAAAACGATGTGACATGGGCATGGAGTGCAGTGCAGGAGGAGGCCTTCGAGAAGGTAAAACAACTCATCACAGAGTCACCTGTCCTAGCATTCTACGATGTGAATAAGCCTACAATTATCAGTGCAGATGCTAGTAACTATGGCTTAGGTGGAGTCCTACTTCAGAAACATCAACAACAGTTAAAACCAGTAGCGTTTTGTTCGAGAACACTCACTGATGCCGAGCAGCGCTATGCACAAATTAAAAAAGAGTGTCTCGCTGCAGTGTGGGCCTGTGAGAAGTTTTCCAGGTACCTCTATGGATTAGATTCCTTTACTCTACAGAGTGATCACAAGCCACTTATTCCCTTGATAAACTGTAAAGATCTTGACACGGTTCCTATGAGGTGTCAGAGACTTTTACTACGTATGATGCGTTACAACCCTACAGCCATGTATGTGCCGGGGAAAGAACTTATCATAGCAGATACACTGTCTATACATCCCCAGGCTGCTGTAATACAGGAAATCGCGGAGCTGACCAGTGAAATAGAAGCCTATGAGAAAGCAATCGACGAGTCATGGCCCATTTCACCCACCAAGCTCGACATGGTCAAACAGCAGACCTTACAGGACGCAGAACTGCAGATGGTTCAACACTATGTGACGTCGGGATGGCCCAAGTATGCTGTTAAGGTGCCCAACAAGGTAAAAGACTACTATACTTCCAGACATCACTTAACAGTTTCAGAAGGACTGGTGCTGTTTAATGATAGAATAGTAGTGCCACGAATGATGCGGTCTGAGATATTACAGCGCATACATGATGGACATCAAGGCATAGTGAAGTGCCGGGAGCGGGCTAGGTGTAGTGTGTGGTGGCCTGGAGTAAGCAAGCACATCCAGGATGCTGTCAGTACATGTAAGGACTGTCAGGAGTCCAAGCCGACCCAGAAGAAAGAACCCCTGATCACTACCCCGCTACCCAGTCGTCCATGGGAAAGAGTAGCAGCCGACATATGTGAGCTGAATAAACAGAACTACTTGGTAGTTGTAGACTACCTATATCGTTTTCACGATATATAGAAATAGCCTACCTCAATGACATGTCAGGTGAAACCACGAGAGCTAAGCTGAAGAACATCTTTGCTAGATGGGGATATCCAAATGAACTCGTCACAGACAATGGTCCCCAATTTTCAGGCGGAGCTTTCGTGCAGTTCTCTAAGGACTATGATTTCAGACATATCACTTCCAGCCCTCACTACCCTCAAGCAAACGGTGAGGCAGAAAGAGCTGTGCAGACAGCCAAACGGATCTTGAAACAAACTGACCCGTTCTTAGCTCTTTTGGTCTACAGAGCGACCCCACTTCAAGTCACAGGTGTGAGCCCAGCTCAGCTGATGCTCGGAAGGCAAATCCGTACCACAGTACCTACACTGGAGGCTAATCTACAACCGGATGGCCAGACCTCCACAAAGTGAGACAGAGCGATGAGAGGATGAAACAGAGCTACAGACGGGCCTACAACGACAAGAATAACGTCAGAACTCTACCAGACCTTCAGCCTGGAACCAGTGTTGCTGCAAAGCTGGATAATGAAAGAGGCTGGACAAAGTCTGCTTCGGTCCTAAAGCAAGGTGACACACCAAGGTCATACCTAGTCCAGACGGATAAAGGAGTACTGCGCCGGAACCGTCGCCATCTAAGACCTCTCCACAGCCCTTCAGAGACTTTCCAGGAGGGAAGGGACGGATGTCTAGTGAACGATGGAGACTTGAACTCATCTGGTTCTGATGCAGAAACATATGCAGAAACATCTCCAGTAACATCTCCAGTTACTATGACACAGACTTCAACACGCACAACCTCCAGTGGCAGAGTTGTAAAACCACCAGACCGATACGGAGAGTATGTTCAGTAGTTAGGACGTAGCCTGCATCATGTGGCAGAATAATCCACTGCAGCTATGTTGGTGACTGGTAGCCCACACAGGTCCCAATAGTTCAGGTTTATGTTGAATAACTGTTTAGTTAATAATAACAATATATAGCACTGTTAAGTTTAAATCCTGAAAGTAAATGTATGTTGTTATAAAACTGTTACCTAATATAACATGTATTCTGAGTTTTACAAAGAACAGTTAGTCATGCAGAAGTTGTTAACCGATGACATTGTGCCCTTTTGCAGCATGTCTTAAATGACTCAAAGGAAGGGTGATGTAATGTAATGGTACTATTTAATAGACATACAGAGCGGAGTGATCAGTGTGTGATATCGGAGGGGGGGGGGTGTTCAGTCTGCAGTCCGCTGTCGGAGTCATACGAACCTGTCAGTCACAGTCTCGGTGTTGTGCTAATGTTGAGCTAATAAAGTTAGCCGAAGATTCAACGGTCTCCGATCTTATTATACACATAACACTACACTCACATGTCTCAGAAACAATATTCATGGAAAACTGCAACTATCAAATCACATGTTGGGGAAAACATGCCATGATTTCCATATTTCTTACTGCATAGCACCATGACGACCAAGACCACGATTTTTCACTCAGTGGAAATGGAATTTGTCAATAAACAACAGACTCAAATAAATGTTGAATGGGTACTGACACTGACCGACAGACAGACACACACACACACATATGTTATAAGCTCAGAAATGCTTAACTAAAGGTGACATGAACGTGTCACATACATATTCTCACTTTGCAACTACACACAGATGGACACACTGATATCTGACCTGTCAATCTCTACCTTCTCTGAGCTGTTGGGAATCAATCCAGCATTGATTGAGCCTAATTCCCCTTTCTCTGTTTCAACACCCAAATATACTCTTCCATATAAACATAATGATTACATAAATTGTAAAGCACTTTTGCACAGATATTTAACAAAAACATCTGATGCCTGCAAAGATGTGTTTTTCCTTTTGAAAGAAGCCATCATTAAACAAGTGAAATGTCCAAACAGAAACTATTCTTGCTACTCACTTGCAACTGCTGCAGCTGGTGTTTGCATCTCATAAGCTCGCCTGCCAACAGTCGATCATCTTACTTCAGGAGGTCTATTTGGAAAGAATAATTGTATTTGTGCAACAACAACATTGTTTGTTTTCGTGGGCCACAAACAAAAAAAGTGGAAGTCAATGTTTAATTTTTTTGTCTACCATTTCTGTCTACCATTTCTTTTTTTTCAGATGACAAATAATAGCAGTAAAGTAGTGAAGAAAAATTCCCGGCATTATCTCTCTAGAGCTTAACATCTCTTTAATAAAGCTTCAGAACATCCAGTTCAGATGAAAATGTCTCTATACAAGACTGAATCCATTGTATGGGTTATTTTATGAGTTATTTTTTCTCTCTGCAGCAGAGAGTCATGTTACAGAAAGACGGCTTAAACTTTCTATTTGGAAAGACAGTTGGTAAGCATACAGTAGAAACTATATGATTATTATCTTGCCCATTGATGTTGATGAAAAAAACCTGATTCTGACTTTAAATGTAGCTTCCTGAAGGCCTGAAACATAAGAGTGTAAGGCACCATACTTGGTGATCACGAGGAGGGGACTATGTCTTTCTTTGAATGTCGTGTATATGTGTATATGCCTCTGACATATGTTTGTTTTTCTCATGGATATTGTTCTGTCAGACTGTGTTTTATGTTAGTGTCTGAGGGATTAGGTGGGGTAAATATTCCCTCTAGAGTGACAGAGACAGAGAGAAAGAGATGGAGAAATTATGATAAATTCAAATTGCAAGATTTATATCGAAGCAGTTTTGTGTGAACTTATATCAGAAGGTAATCTAAAAAAGTCTGCTGCCTAAAAAACACCTTATGTTGCTGGTCAGTGCGCTCCAAACTACGCATATGACTGAGGATGGGGAATGACATACAACAAAGGTCACCTGGAAGTCAGAGCCTCAACCACCAGCCACCATGGATTTGCACCCATCGCAATGCTGCCACCTTTGCTTCTAAGAATACTTATTTACATAACTGCTAGTGATCTTCTAAATGTAAAGTTCGATTTGACATCACAATAAGTTATCTTTTCTCAGGATTCTCCCACTAGCTTTTTCCAGATCTTTCAACCACCTCTCATTGACTTCACTAGAGAGGAGAGCTTGTTATAGCACCTGTTCTGATATGATGCAGTTTGCAGAGGACCTCCTGTGTCTCAATCAGTGCAGAGGACCTCCTGTGTCCAGCATTGATGGAGCCTAATTCCCCTTTCTCTGTTTCAACACCCAAATATACTCTTCTATATAAACATAATGATTACATAAATTGTAAAGCACTTTTGCACAGACATTTAACAAAAACATCTGTTGCCTGCAAAGATTTGTTTTTCCTTTTGAAAGAAGCCATCATTAAACAAGTGAAATGTCCAAACAGAAACTATTCTTGCTACTCACTTGCAACTGCTGCAGCTGGTGTTTGCATCTCATAAGCTCGCCTGCCAACAGTCGATCATCTTACTTCAGGAGGTCTATTTGGAAAGAATAATTGTATTTGTGCAACAACAACATTGTTTGTTTCCGTGGGCCACAAACAAAAAAAGTGGAAGTCAATGTTTAATTTTTTTGTCTACCATTTCTGTCTACCATTTCTTTTTTTTCAGATGACAAATAAAAGTAGTAAAGTAGTGAAGAAAAATTCCCGGCACTATCTCTCTAGAGCTTAACATCTCTTTAATAAAGCTTCAGAACATCCAGTTCAGATGAAAATGTCTCTATACAAGACTGAATCCATTGTATGGGTTATTTTATGAGTTATTTTTTCTCTCTGCAGCAGAGAGTCATGTTACAGAAAGACGGCTTAAACTTTCTATTTGGAAAGACAGTTGGTAAGCATACAGTAGAAACTATATGATTATTATCTTGCCCATTGATGTTGATGAAAAAAACCTGATTCTGACTTTAAATGTAGCTTCCTGAAGGCCTGAAACATAAGAGTGTAAGGCACCATACTTGGTGATCACGAGGAGGGGACTATGTCTTTCTTTGAATGTAGTGTATATGTGTATATGCCTCTGACATATGTTTGTTTTTCTTATTTACATAACTGCTAGTGATCTTCTAAATGTAAAGTTCGATTTGACATCACAATAAGTTATCTTTTCTCAGGATTCTCCCACTAGCTTTTTCCAGATCTTTCAACCACCTCTCATTGACTTCACTAGAGAGGAGAGCTTGTGATAGCACCTGTTCTGATATGATGCAGTTTGCAGAGGACTTCCTGTGTCATGAATTATCACACAAACCAATGGTGAAGCTTTACTGCAGACAGCAGCTAAATGTCTGGAAGCATTATTTGAACTTTCATCTTATTCATGTAGGCTTGCAATTATACTGCATTTCATTGTTCTAAGCTTCTCATAGAAGGGGGGAATGGGGAGGAAGAATCGGAGAGGACAGAGAGAAAGAACACGCCATCATCATTTTGCATGCTGTGCTGAAGCGTCCTCTATTTCAGACGCCCCCCTCATAAACCAGAGGTGAAGCTATTTGCCTCTCCCCTCTGTCTGGCTGTTTTCGAGACCAATAAAACTCGACAGAGTACCTGTCTGAGCGATGCTGGGATCCAAATAATGATTTCAGGCAAATGACTTTGACCAAGGACTCTTCATCATCTGGAGAAGAATTGGCATCCATCTGTTGCTTTCTTTCCAACAGGCTGCCTCTTTACCATTACAGACTTTCACAGATTAGGAATTGTTGACCAACATTCTATTTTTACAGAGTGCTCTCTTGTTGTCCTTACCTTTCCTAATTTACAGTTTTAATAGCGTTATTATTCACGGCTATCTAAAAAGTAGTACATATGACAGTCGACAGCCGACAGTCACATGATAAAAATACATACTGGTGTTATTTAACAGCCATAGAAGTTAAAATCTATCCAATCTTTACAGAGAACGATGTTGTTTTTACAGCATCACAGCAAGAAATAAAAGAGAAATGGATAAAAATATTTCACATTTGGTCCAGAAACGCAAGACCCTCGTTCCCTGCTTTAGTTGTTTGGGAGGTTGAGACATTCCTGTGATTTCTTTTCACTCAATCATTTCTTCAATCTCTGGATCAATTGTGTGACATGTATCTATGCCAACACTACACGTGAGCTGTTTTACCATCACAACATGTCGTCTATCAAAGCTGGGTCATGGGCCCTATGCCTCTAACTATGACGCTCTCAGACCCCTCTCATTTCAATTTAGTGTCAGCGAGTGCTTTACTGAAAGAAAAAATAGACATACACAATGTCGACACTCAGCCTACAGAAACATTGCATGCTACTTTCACCTTCATTTGCTCTCTCTCTCTCTCTCTCTCTCTCTCTCTCTCTCTCTCTCTCTCTCTCTCTCTCTGCGGTGCATCCTCGTCTCTGTAATTGTCTGTAGTCCAAAAGTCAAAATGTGTTGTAAAAAGATAGATGTATTCATTTACAAAATTCCCAGGATTTTATCGAACAAAAATATATATCTGTTGGCGTTTGGCCTTTTCATAAACAACATTTTACTGCCCTCCAAAAAACTGTTTGCTCTCCCACTTGCAGCGGCACACACAAAGGGAGGTAAGTACCTATATTAACACGTATTCTAAGCTTCATTCAAAAACCTGAAGAGATTCAGAGTCATGATGAGTTCACAGGGTTGTGAACTCATCATGTTTTTTTGCGTTATGCAGACGGCCACCCTCTGTCTGCGCTCAGCGTCTTGTTTCCTCATCACTGTATGTGTGCAAGTGAAGAGTTATGGAACTTCAAACTCTTTTTTGCCAACCCTCTCTACATAAATGGCAGCGTTTTGAGGCTGATTTTTCAGATGAACGATTCGTCTACAACTATGCACAGTGTCAACTCGTGGTTGATAGTCAATATTCAATGAAACCTCTAGTGTGCCCTGCACTCTCTAGGCCTGAGATGGGATATTCTAAATATCCTGAAGTTTGATCTATTTAGGTCTGGACACGGGTGCACTAAGGCAACATAACACTTGAACTTCCCGACACAATCCTGTTTGTTAAGACTATCATACACAAGTGGGATATTGAAGATGTGTGGTGTTGGCCCAGATACAAATAAAACTTTGTATGAGAACTGGCTTATCTTTTGGATGTAATGACTGAAAAACCAACGGTCCTGAACAGAATGAATGTGGGTTTCCTTAGCAGACACTAAAGGTGGACATTTTGTCAACAAAAATAAATAAATTGAGAATAAAGCATTACATTACATTACATTTCATTTAGCTGATGCTTTTATCCAAAGCGACTTACAATAAGTGCAATTCAACCATGAGTACAAACTCAGAACAACAAGAATCCAGAAAGTACAATTTCTTCAATAAAGTGCATGCAATTTGGCTGCATTGACAATCATATGTGGGCTGTGATTTTCCAGTGTAATACATCTACCAAGAAAAGCATAATTTCACTCATATATTTCCTTGTTTTTCAGTGCCACCAAAGGTGGTAAAGTGTTGCAGATTCAAGATGAATCACAATGAATTTAAAATGAAACCCCTGTCTTGGATAAAAAGTATATGGTCTCTTTGTGCATTCTAAGTTTGTCTCAGCTTCTGCTTTTTTTCCTGGGGTTTGTAATTCTTTCCACAGTGAAAACCTAGTACGTGCCATTTGAAATTATGACCCTGATGCAATGGCATTGCCTAAGTATTGCAACTCCTCAAAGAAACTCCATTTTCTATGGTAACAACACAGACTAATATTGTTATTTGCTCCCAGTGCAGACTCAAAACATCAAAGTAAAAACACTCAATGTGAATTCACTAACATACCCACACCATGAGTACTATTTAAAAGTAGTTAAAGTGGAACGGTTAGATCATTTGGGAAATATTTGGTGAGGGTTGTGTGGCCTATTCAAATATAGGCCACACAAATTAATTTGATTTTGGAAAAACATCATAGTTGGGCTTAAAATAACTACTTTAAGCAAAACATATGAACTTAACATAAGTATGGAATACATGTGAAAAACATAAATAAACTAATTTCATCATAAATCAAAACACTTTGGGACACAAATAACACAAGTAATTCAAACATATTCGATTCAATATTTTCATATTTAAAGGAAATTCAAATTTGCTGATTTGCAAAATTCACTTAAAGTTAGCTTCTTTGGATGTATTATTGTGGTGAACCTATCTTTCATAATTCATTAAACCGCAGAATCCTTTTTCCAGAACATGAACTCTTGCAAGTAGTTTTGGGCAAAACCTAGAAAGCAAAGGAATACAAAACAATCTGTGATGTAAAGAGAAAAAAGAATCCATGATAATCTCAAGAAAGCAATGCATATGTTGTGAGCTCAACATTGAACATTGAGTATTCATTAATAGGAAAAATCTATATGTTTGTCTCATCATAGAGCAGAAATGTACAATCAAACATACACAAAAACAAACATATGGGTTCATTCTTTAATAGCAGAAGTGGCTGGGGGTACTTTGTGGTATTTGTTCCAAATCCATTTCTGTGAGTTTCAAGTGCTGTGAATCGCTGTAGCACTAATATCGATGATATTTTGTTATTGATCATGATTAAAGAGCTACTTCTACGCACTAGTCCTTATACTTGTTTGTATGTTTTTGTTGTTATCTAGATTATGCTACATTTCCCATTTTATCTAGCAGTCGTGGTAATGTTCTCATTATGGTGGTCCACCAAAGGAATCCACCACAGAATCCACATGTGATTATTATTTTTTTCAATTCTGACACGCTGACTGATAACATAATCATAAGCTAAGAACGTGTTTTAAATGGTCATTTAACATCTACATGTCAATGTATTCAAAACCAAGTGAATACAGCCCCATTCATATGCTGGTCTGAAGACCAAACATATATAGAATACATCAGGGATGACATATGGTCAATATCATAAGATGTTCGAAGACAGAACAACATTACTTTTGATAGAACCCTGGAAGTTGCCTCAGCACAGTTGCTGGTTTCCTGCAGCATTTCTCATAAAGTTGGTGAATGTAAAACTACACTCAGTTCCTCCACCAACAACAACAAAGGAGGTGAGTTTATGATCATTCATTGCCTGATTTACGGAATATTTTATTTCTGAAAACATGGTGGAAATGGATTTCATATGGCTCTTGACAGCATTTCAGTAGGAAACGTATGCTAATTAGTACATTTTTGAAAAGGCAATGCCTCATTTTCATATTTTAAAGTACATTTTTTTAGAACGCTTGTGATACAACAAATAAATTGCATTAATGTGATTAATTAACGAGGGAAATTTCATCGTGATATCTTTGTACAAGACTGAGAACTGAGATTTTATCATTCGATTTTCACTGAATGATAAAATCATTCAACTCATTGGCAGAAATGCAATCTTGGAATACACCAACTATCGTCTGCCAATGATTTAGATTTTAAATGGTTTAAAATGAGCTGAACTGTCTACTTGTGAACAATCCGGTTGTACACATTATCTCTCAACTACAACTCCAGTCTTTCAACTCAAGTTGCCAGTGGGCCGTAAACAATGAGCAGCACATGGACAAAAGGAAGTCGTGATATGATGACAACACCAGAACCCCAGAAACATTGCCCCTCTGCCCCGAGAGTCATATTCATCGTCTGATCGATAGCTGGTGGACTCTGAGACTTTCTTTATGCTTGTGTGTCTCTGGCGATATAAGCCATGGTGTGTTCCTGCTGCATGTGTGTGCATTAACTCCTTTCTCCGTTTCTTTTAACATACGAGTCACAGCTTTGTCCTTGTCTCTCATAATTGAAACCCCCAGCAGAGTGCAGCTCCGATGAATACCTGCATGAAAACAGGATACAGGCTGAGTTAAAGGTTCAGTGGTAAAAAAGGCAGGAAGCATTGTTTGTTCTTATTATGACCCAAATGGAGTGACAGTCCTTTTCATCCAGTTGATTAAAAGGACTCCCACATCTCCATAGCGACAAGGTCAATCAGCTGGTCCCTGTAGTTTCTATCTATAAAATCCAATACAAGGTTTTTATGTTTCAGTCTGAATGTTTTAATTTGGTTTCGAAGATCCAAAGGGCTGAAAATAATGAAATGAAAATCTACAAATGAAACCCTGCAGTGAGGACTACTGAAAGGGCTACACATAATACAAATTACATTTCCTTCAGAAACCTAGTTAAACTACAATACTACTACAATTTTATTTTTTACTATTTATGCTGTATTTATTATTACACTTTGTTTTTCTCATGGCTTCAACAAACAATATATGATACGTTAATTATTGAGCTTCATAGGTGCTGGCAAGCAAATGCCTTCAGAAAAACCCAACTCTCTGCAAGACAGCAAATGGGCTCATTTTTACAAAAGCACCCACTTTTCCTGTTCCTACTATTTAAACAGCACAAGGAGATGCAAGGTACAGTTTCTGGGATGTGCTGATCCATGGAGCAAATATGATTGTTGTTTTTCTGAAAAATGATATCTGTTGATGTTGTCTGTATCCGTGACTCTTGACTTGGGTCTGAGACTGACTCTTATGTCTGAGACTGACTCTTGAGTCTGCTTTTGCTTGTGAGGAAGCGAGGCTGAAGTAACCGGATGACCCACAGATGTACAAAAATTCAAAGTCCCTTTGTTGGTCTGTTTACTTCCAATCGCAACTTCCGAGCATCCATCTACTGTGATGTCATCCCTCTCTGGCTTCCTGTAAGTCAACCAATACATACAGCTATCCCAAGCTTAAAATATGTCTAATATGTTTAAAGTATGTGATGTGTTGTTTAATTAGTCCCCCAAATAAGGACATGTAAACATTTAACCTTTAGTTGCGTTGTTAGAATCTTCTTTACGCTCAAATATAGTCAATTACATTAGGAAGGGTTATTATTATGAACTTTTCTTCACCAATTTAGTCCAGTTTAAACCTGCAAATCAAGACAGAAAACAGAACATTCTAATATTAACAATAACAATTTTGACTAATTGATTTCTGCATACTATAAGATTGTATTTAATGTCACTACAGGCTATCAAAACTAAAAGATATAAAGCTTAGTTACAAACTTTGGTTTAACAAACAACATGTATCAACTGTTTGTAAAAGAAAAAGAAAGAAAACCAATTATTGAGTAAAATAGGAGACACGTACAAATCATTCATTCTTCCTTCCCTCAGCTCTGCCTCAATATCTCTTTGCTAGTCAATCTCCTGTATTGACTAACTGTCTGAAAGAAAAAGAAAAAGAAATAATTAAAACGCATATCTGGTGAAAAGAAAGAAGATGATTTGTCCTCCTGAAAGACACGAGTAAGAGTGGCTGATCCCACTTAGTCAACATTGTTCATATGTTTCATGAAATCAAGGACATTTCTCTGTTCCTGTGGTTATAAGTGATGATAAATCTCCAAGAAGTCTGACTAAGGCAGAGCAATATGCCTCTCTTCCTCCTGCTCCTCTTCAACATCAACCTCTGCTTTTAAAGATGTTTCCAAACAGACATCACAACTCTCTTTTTAACCTGAAGGAGGGAGAATCTCGTTCTTCAGAGGAAGAGAAGGACACGCTTTACGACCCGTTTCAGTCACCGCGAGTCGGGTTGGGAACAATGCCACAGTGGGTGATGAAGTGACAGTTGCTGTATGCGGCTGTGAGGATCGGCCTTGCCTTGCCTTATTGTCAGTGTTTGCCTTGTGCCTGTAAGCCACTCAAATAATTAAATATTGTTCAAAATATTTGACAGTAGACAAGTTTAGAATCACTGGGGAAGATTGTGAAGTATCTATATCTTAGTTTTATTACTTTACTCGTACTTTCCTTTATGTCAATCAAGGTTGCCCTTTAAG
This sequence comes from Taurulus bubalis, assembly GCF_910589615.1. Classification (NCBI taxonomy): domain Eukaryota; kingdom Metazoa; phylum Chordata; class Actinopteri; order Perciformes; family Cottidae; genus Taurulus; species Taurulus bubalis. Next base: position 11,951,143 of record NC_136599.1, on the reverse strand, counting down.
GCAACGTTGTGATTTGTGAAATTTTGCTAAATAAATAATATTGACTTACCTTCTTTCTGTTCCTTTCCTCATCTATCTATCTTACCGTTACTCTATATTGATCTATGTTCAGGCTACAGCCTCTAGCCATGGCAGCCATGTCCACTAAAGGGATTAATGATTTTCTCTCACATGGCCCAGTAGAGTGAAGAGACGACGTTGTGTTCGAGGTCTCAGAGAGCACGACAGAACATTCTTATGGAGCCTCAGGTGGCTCAACAGACAACGCGCCGTCTGATTATCATCCTCAACAATGCAACACGTTCTCACTCTGAACTCGTCCAATGCTGATGATGCTGGGCAGTTGCCATGAGCTTCATACTATGATGCTCTATGTAGCCCTCAGTTTGGAAAGTGCCAGAGACACTTTCACTTGTTATATGCAGTGTGTTTTCAAAATATACTTCATTTCCCTCACCTTGTCTTTTCCCGCTTTTCCTATTTCTGCCATCCTAATTTTCTGCCAGTCTCCATTCATCATGCATTCCCTTTATTCCATCACTCCCACAGTTAGTCCCGGTCTCCCAGGACCTTTACAGATGTCACCTCCATCAGATCTCTGCTGCCAGTGAGACTACAGTGCATAAATACTGATCAACAAAGGGAGGAGGATTGTGCATTGTGTCAATCATGTTTACACACCCTCTTAAATACTTTTGTCTGACAATAACTATATAGCAACTATAGCTCTTTGCTGATGGCATTCATTCCTTAGCCTTGTCATGCTCACAATTACAATGCTAACATTATAATATACAAAAATGACTTCATTGGCAACCCACTCAAAGTATCCCTTGATGAACAGCTAAAAATCACACCTTAAATGAATTTCAATGAATCGTCTGTCGTGAAGATAAAAGGCTCTGAACTCCGGTCAGTCCTGACTGCATGTTGTGTTGTTGTTTTCCTCTCTTTCACTCCCCGCTCTGCTGTGTGCCCTCTCTAATACATATGCAATCCCATTTTAGAACTAATGAATGCTCAGTGCTCAAAGTGTGGGTGACTTTGTAATCAAATCACACAGCTATAAATCGTTATTGGTGTTTACGGAATTTACTGAAAATGACGTGTAACATCACAAGTATCAAACAAACAAGTGACACTACTGTGTGAAACATTCTGATCTAAATCTACAGCAGATGCCTGCAAAATTATGATAATATTTGAATACATTTAATGTCAGACTGGCTGCGAGTTTCTGACTCACTCTGGACAAAGAAATCACTTTCCAGAAATGCACTACTGACTTCAATCCTTTGCTGTTGCTCCAAAAAAGGATTATTCAGTACATGTCCTTCCTCTGCTTCTCTAACATTCAAACTGTTGATGACAAGGACAAACTAAATCATAGCACTTCTAAAAATAATATGGCTTCCTCCTGCTTACATCTCAACATCAACAGAGCTATTGCTGGCAGACTGAGTGCATTCAGTACACACTTAACAGCACACTGTCTCCACTCATTTGCACTATTTATGTTATGCTCCCTAATTATCTCTACATGACAGGTTCGCCCCTACATGTACATCTAGGAGACAATAACTCACATATGATACAGCTAGGTATAATACAACAAAAAAAGCTCTTCTCTTTGAAGGACCGTTCAGATAATCTAAGCAGCAACAACAATTTGCATTGAGACAAAAACCCAATTACTAATCCAAATTGGCTGATTTTAAAGGTGTTTTTGGCTGCAGAATGAGACAGTTAATTTTGGGTTGTTTTATAGTTTTTTACAGGAACTATAAGTGTTAATAGTGACTTCTATATGTCCCAATGCTAAAAGGGAAAACAATCATAAAATGCTGATTGAGACTATCACATCGGTTGCTACCACTGATCTACTGAGACCTGGTGACTGCCATTTGTCAGAGTATATTACTTATTACGTGTAATACTTTCTCCCGTTAATGTTATTACTGTTGTCTCAAATGTGATTGATATGTAGTCCTCAGTTAACTTGAAAGAATAGAACATGATTGTATTAGCTTTATGAGCGGCTGTACAGATTCAGCTGGTATTGCATTTAGGTTATTATGAGTGAACACTGCAGGCTGCCATGTCCCCAAAATCAATAGACATTATATTCACAAACAATAAAATCCTAAACATTACTGCATACAATGACTCAAAGTACATTTAAAAAATGCAGTTCAACTCACATAACTCAATAACTCAATAACTCACTAACTCTCCTTAGGCATGAACAAGTTTTGTCTCTACAAATGTATGAGTGTGCGTGTGCATGTGTGCGTGCGTGTGTGTGTGTGTAGAATTCCTACTATCCTTGTGTTGGTAAGGAGATGTGCTTTAATCTTTTCCAGCTATATAAAGTTGACCCAGAACAGGTATGCCAGCATGGTGAAAGGGCATCATGGCCCCTTCTCTGCCTCATCAAAAACAGGTTATGCATAGCTTCTATGCCTGCTTATTCCTGCTCTGAGGATCTAAAGCTTTTACTCATCATTGAGTAAAATGCAGGAGGGCAGAGCTGACAGCTCTGCAGTATCTTACAGGGCTAACACCAGTGGTCAGTGGCATGAATATAATGCAACTGCACTGGGGCCTGTGGCCTGAAAGAGCCCAGGGCGCCACAGCACAGCTGATGCAGGCCCCTTCCCTCTGCAAAAAAATGTAGTCAAGGCAGGTAGTCACCTCATTTCAAACCAAAGCAGATCATTTTATACAAAAGTAGCATCTGTTTTGCTGGTGCCCAGAGCTCCAGGACTTCTTTAAAAGAAAGTGACTAATTTTGTTTTGTTTTTATTAAAATGTCTAACTGAAAATTGTTTTTGTGTGCAATACAATGTAAATATCAGCATCAATCAAGCCTCTGTGGCACATTTGGACTGGGGGACATGCTATAATCAGCAGTAAAGCGAAGGACGAACACATGTAAATGTCATTTATTCACCCTTTAAATATGTAATGGAATTACTGGCCAAAGAGAGCTGCCTAAACACTGAGTTTATGTTGTGCGGGTGAGAGGTATATGTACACAAACAAATCCTCTTTTGAATATTAGAATAACCCTTACGCAAAAAAACTAGGGTCAATAGATTTGAGAAAATAGCAAGAGAAAAAAAAAAACAGGCCAGTGTTGCGAGGACCAGACCTGGTTAGAATAATACCAGCTTTAGGTAAAAGCAGACCATATCCTGGGAGAGTATGACAAAACCTGAGAAGAAACAGGCCAGATCTGGGTAGAATCAAACCAGATCCTGGTATAATAGGAGGATATCGAGGTAGAATGGGAACATACATCGGAAGAAACAGGCCAGATCTGAGTAGGAGCAGATCTGGGTAGAATGATTCCAACTCTGAGTAGAATAGAACCAAATCTGGGTATATTTTTTTATAACTGCGCTTGTGAGTTCAATCAGGAGAGACTTGTTTTAGAGTTCAACATCATACTTGCATATATTTGAAAAGTGCAAAGTCTTTGGCGATTGGACTCCATCCTGAATTCAGATAAGCAAGTAGAGCGGGGAAACTATTTCAAAGTTTGACAACACTGTGATTGGCTCAGGGAAACTGCACCGACTCCGACTGGTTGGTTCATTCAACATACACGCCCCCAATCAGCTGATGGAGTAATCGCTGTGAGACTTAATGACTGAGCTTATGAATGAACCGGAGAGTAAAGAGTGTCTTCCTTACTGAACTTAGGCTTGAGCTTCATTTCTGCTTTTTTTCTTCAGAGTCAAACAGTCAACAAGTGAAGAAGTTAAGACAATGAAGATGTTCAGCAGTGTCTGTTAAGTGTTAACTGACAGATTGGCACCTTCTTTCTGTCAGACCACACCATCAGCAAAGCTGCCTCGGCGCTGTCCATGCCGGGTCAGCTAGCAGCTACTCCCACAGGCTGCTTGCCGTCATGGAGGACTTTGCAGGGGAAGTGTGGAAGGTGGCGGGACGGCAGTTGGGCCGACCACTGACTTGCCGATGGATGAGCTGGATGTGTCCACCAGCGACTATCCCGGACATTCGGGATGAGAAGTCCGCTGACTCAGCTCCCTCCATTTCACTGTTCTTTATCTGACTTCCCACTGGCAACCTCAAGGTTTGTTTCTGCTTTCTGAGAGGTGAGACGTGAGATAAAAAACTGAAAAGGTCAATGGAGGAGAAAAATAGGAGGATGCATTTACAGTCTGTCATTTGCAAAAAAAAAACAGACAAAAGGGCAACCAGGAAAGAAAACTTGTTGAATGACTCTCAAAATAACATTCAACTGTGAATAATTACCAATCAATTAGACAGAATTGATTCAACACAATTGGTCAGGTAAATCATTACAGCCATTACCTCTTGGAGTATTGCATGCCATGCATCCATGGCAACACTGTAGAGCGTCAATATCACATCTGATATGTGCTTTATGCAGACATGAAGATAGAACATAACCTGTGGTGATATGTGTTATATTGATGTTGTATGTAATGACAGATTTCACACTTCAACAAATGAAATTAACTCTGAGGGAAAACAGCTGGCACTTTGGAGGAGCTCCTCAATGTGTGAAGAAAGAGTTCTCTTTACATGTTATGTTTATCCTACTTCTAGCTGAACAAAACTTGTGCCTAGGTTTAGGCAAACAAACATCATGGTTGGGCTTAAAATAAGTATGGAAACAAGGTATAATGGAAATGTGGCAACAGAAGTAAGGAAAACAGAAAATCCTTGGTTTGCAAAATCATCCAATAGTGTTTCCTCCTGGGTTGCTGATTCCGTTTCTGTCATTTTAATTAAGAGCATATTATAAACAACTTCAAATGTTATGACTGTTGAGGCCATTTAAATTATGAGTGTGATCATAATGCTTTGTCTGATACCTATGACAGTGTTGGATCAGAGTGAAATATATTTCATTATCCCCTGTCTTCCTGCAGCTATCTCTCTCTCTTTCTCTCCCTTTTAGAGTTTATAGCAGTAAAGTAAATCTTAACTGGTTAACAAGGTATTCTCAAGCCAAACGTATAACCTTATTGCAACCTGATTTAGCATGAGGCAGACTGACTTCAATAACTTTAGTTCCTGAAGATTTTCAAACTCATAAGATCCAATCTGAGAGGATTTTCTTGTTGACACCCCCAGTCCACAATGATTTCCTGGGTCAGCCATCAAATCCCACCAGACCTCTGTGTTCACCCTCCTATTCAGTCGGGATTTACTATTTTTCAGGCCTTATTCCTCCAAAACAAATAAGGTGGATATTCCCTATAAATGTGCTTTATGATCAGGATTTATTTTAGTGTTTGTCAGAAAAAGAGTGAATGTGAACACCCAGTTGTGTGCGTGTATTTTTCAAAGCTGCATATCCATTTGTCATGTATGCGTTAATCGCTGTACACAAACCTTCCCGTTGAAAAAAAAAAAACAAGTAGCCTCCACTATCTATCTCAAGGATACACCTTGTATGGTCATTCCGGCACTTGCCTGTTTGGACACGAAGGGGTTTCAGAAATTGCAGCAGCCATGGCAATTAAGGGTCAAAAAGGCTTTTGCAGGAGACCTATAACAAACGTTAGGCAAAGTAGCCTGTTAGACCATTAACAAGGCCACAAACAATATACAACATGCCCACGGTGAGGATAGAATTTACCTTTGGTGTGCTAAAAACCTGCCTGCGTGGGCTCAGAGTGGCCACAGTCTGAGCTTTCCACATCATTTCGACAGTATGGCCCATCGCTACCATCAGGAAGGAGAGGGCCTCTTCTGAACATCAACTACTATGGATATTGTGGATTACCCTCGACCACCCAACTGGCCATAAGACAGCATTTTTTTTATTTTTAAGACATTTTTGAAAATACTGTTTTTAGTTTACTTGTGTCCAGAGAAAAAGCGATTCAACATAAATGGGGATACCAGTTTCACATTCCATCAGCTGTTACTGGTTCTCATCCTGTGAAGACTTAAATAAATAGTATGCCACTGTGAGTTTTTCAGTATTAAGTATTTAGTAAAGTGGGGGCGCTGCTGCTGTTGGTCAATCAGGATCTAGCACTGTGAAAATGTTATTCAATTAACTTTAATTCAACATCTGTCAACATCTAAATTTAATAACCAAAATATGATTCTACTCCTGAGTATAACTGTGTTTTTTAAGTTTTGGAACTAAACTTTTTAGATTGCTTTGAGTGCATTGAGTTGGAATAAGTTTATTTGAAGATTTCAGACATTGAAAGATACTTTCATCAGCCACTAATTGCCCCAATTATCTCCAGTCTCAATCAGACGAAATGCGTGTGAAAGACCAATCTACTGCTACACATCTTGGTCTAGACATCTATGGTGATTAGTCTGAACACTTTATTACATTGACTCAAGTTAATAGCACTTTGTATTTTCTGACACATAACATCCACACACATGCATTCATGCACACAGATAAATGTTTCATATATTTATGTATTTTTATGCGGCTCTCTATCTCCATTTATGTCTTTCTCACGCACACCCACACACACACCCACACACTCTCTTTCTCTCACACACACCCCTTGTGACGTTGAACACCCCGGGCAGTGTGAAACGGGGTCTTAATCCATCACGAAGGGATTAGTTATAGACCGATATGGGACAGCAGACGCAGGGAGGGGGTTGTGAGGAAGACCGAAAGAAGAAGAAGAGGTATGGGAGGCAGTGCAACGTGGGGTTGAAGAAGAGATAAGAGATACGAATATTTGTATTATGCACGTAAAAAACAGAGAGAGATGTACGGAGGAACAACAAGGAAAAAAATGACATGTCAAAGAGGAAATAGTCGGAAGAAAAAAGTAGTGGAAAAATAAAAGGAGTTTTAAAATAATTTGACATAATTCAAGTAAATGAAAATGTATTAAAACTCTTTTTTTTGAGAAGGAATGACAGATCTACTCAGTAGAAAGGGGTCGGGAAAAATAAAGCAAATATACAACACAAAGAAGCACAGATGAAAGAGGAGGGAGGAGGTAAAGATAGGAAAGAACAAATGATGGAGGAAAAACAGCAATATCCACAACAACGCTTCTGTATCATGCCTCACCACAAATTGAATTGGCATAATGAATCAGATGAAATTCAAGTGAGGAAGAGGAAGAGGTACAGGGATGAGTGCAGGAGGAGGAAAGTCAGAGAAAGACAAATCATTATGAAACGGTAATTTATTCTGATCCACAAATAGGTCCGACCTTCGTTGTACTTCACCCTGGATTAATCGTCGCCTGTTGAAACAGTCGGTCTGTGAGTCTGTGTGTGTGTGTGCTCTCATGCATATGTAAGTCACTAAATGTGTTCATGCATGATGCAATGTGTCTTCAGGTCAAAATGTGGGTCTCAAAGCATGTATGGACACTGACATGTGGACAAAACTGCCAGTTAGTGCGTGTAAATGCAAATTATGTGTATACAGAGAGGGTGTGTGTGTGTGTGTGTGTGTGTGTGTGTGTGTGTGTGTGTGTGTGTGTGTGTGTGTGTGTGTGTGTGTCCCAATCCATTCACGCCGAGAGAGTGCCGTATGTCGGCAGGGGTGATCAGCCTGCATATCGGTGTGAGCTGTCACTCTGTGTTGACACATTTAAATGGCAATCACAATCTCAGGAGCCTGAGAATAGATTCATCAGCTGTCCTCGCTGACTTTTCCTTCTGCTAAATCTATTGCTTCTCCTTTCAATCAATGTCTCTTTGCAGTGTTTTCAATCTCTCTCTATTATTGCTATTTAAAAATACATTTTTCATCTTGCTGATGAATAACGTGACAAATCTAGCAGAGTTTGTTTGGTTTTTATGCATTGATATGATCAATACGAATGACAGTATGAAAACAAGTTGAAAGGAGTCGCTCGTAGTGATGAAGGTAAAGAGACTCAGCTGAATCTGTAGCTTCAGCTGTCAGCTGTGAAAAAAAAGAGTATTATTACAGAAAGAAAAATAGACCTCCGTGGCTGTGTGTACACAGAATAAACATGCTCTTCAAATACGGATGTTCTAATATTGCTTAAAATGTAGTTGTTTGTATAGGCTCATCTTTGTGTTGTGTTGGTGAGTGACAACTGCTAAGTTTGTGTCACGGTCACTATCAGCACTATGGATGGCACCCATTAAGGCTGGGTTGCACCAACATGGATTAAATTAATCCTGGTTTAGAGTTAATCTAGGGTTAGTAAATCTAGGTTTAAACTGGTTAATAATTAATTAGAGATGTGTTGCACATCTTAATTTTAACCCTGGATTAGTTAAACTAGTTTAAACAAGGGTTAAAACAGGATTAGTTTATGTTGCCGTGGAAACATTCCGTAATTGATACCGTTAGTTACCGTTTATAGCCTACCACTACAGCGGCTATAGCTAATAAACTCTGTCACTCTAGCTAGCTATCATGGCACGTCAAAGAGGGTCAAACTTTTCAACATTTGAAAAGATGTTGCTGAGCAAGTTAATGGAGGAGTTTAACTTCAGCTACTACGAGCCGGAGAAGTGGTGGCACAGCAAAATTCCTCTCACTTCCATGCTTGATTGCTGGTCCAACCTTCCCATTGAGGTATATGACAGACTCCTTTGTAAATCTATACCGCTGTGAAAACTCGCTGTTGTCATACAACTAAATTGGGTTTAACCTATCTCTAATTTTCCTGCGAGGAACTCTTTCTTCTAACCCCATCCAGCGAAGATATGCAGCCATGTTGTCAATAAAACGGAGATAAACCTCCTCCAGGGGTGGGTTAAATATAACTGCTAATCCAGGTTTAGTCTAGGTTTAAAATAACTGGTGCAACACATTTGATTTTAATCTAGATTTAAATGGAAATTAAACTGAGATTGCCAAAGGGTTAGATTGACCCAGGATTAAATGTAAACTAAGGTTAAACTAGGTATAAAGTTTGGTGCAACTGGATTAAAAGACAAACCTGCTTTAAACCTAGTTTAAGAGTTAATCCTTGTTGGTGCAACCCAGCCTTAAGGCTTTGAATGATTCTGTAATTTCTTTAGAATCAAGTCACCGATCCAACACCTAATCACAACCACCTAAAAACAACCTTTTCACTGTAGTGTGCCCCGACAACTCAAAATATCCCAAGACGACGCAAGGCACTCAGAGGATGTTCAGCTAAACCAGATCACACACAAAGCATCTTTTGTGATCCATTTAGTAAAGCTTTAAGAGACAAGAGGACATGTTTCTGGAGGCTGCACCAAATGCTAAAGAGCTTCGTGCAAAAATAATCACATCCTGTTTAATTTTGCTGATTCGTTCTATGCAAATATGGAGAATAAGAGTTTCAACAAAACTATTCCTACAAGTTCTAGTTGTATACCAGTTTTCAATCCCAAGAAGTAACATTGATCCCATTCACTTTATAGTTTGTCCTTTATGTTGCATTTATTTAAGCTGCCTTAAAATGATCTGATGTGCTGGCTGATAAAGACATCTTTAATAACAAGACATGGAAGTAACTATAAAGATTGCTTGTTTATTTTTTTCAATTAATATCTCTCCCTGTGCGAGCCGAGTGATTGACAAGTCGCATAGTTTAACAATTAAATCCTGTGCTAATATACACACACATATATATATATATATATATATATATATATATATATATATATATATATATATATATATATATATATATATATACATACATATACATACATATACATATATATATATATATATATATATATATATATATATATATATATATATATATATATATATATATATATATATATAGTTTGTGCTCTGATAGTCATCTCGTAGACCAGCAGTCACTGCAGATACAAGATGCCGTTTTGAGTTTAAACAGACCATCTAATTGACGAGTAAGTCTCTCTGCTTGGCTTTATTTGATCTGTATCAATTCGCTGTCTACCTTCATGTGCACCAAGTAGCTGATTGATGCATCAAGCATCAGCTTATTAAAAGGGCACTCTGGAGAATGTACTGTTGGAACTAACCCAAGAGTGAGAGAAACTGAGGAAGCACTGTTAAAAGAGAAACACCATTACAGTAGTGCATACCAAAACAACTCCTGGGTTCTAGATTGTATTGGTGATCCCAGACATGAAAGTGAAGCATTGTGCTGATCAGTTGTCTCCGGTGTTCACAGACATCTTCAACACCTCCCTGGAGACATGCCATTTACCAGCCTGCTTCAAGGCCTCCACCATCATCCCCCTCCCCCAAAAACCTAGGATCACAGGACTTAATGACGACAGGCCCGTCGCCCTGACCTCTGTGGTCATGAAGTCTTTTGAGCGCCTAGCCCTGTCCCACCTCAAAACCCTCACTGACCCACTGCTGGACCCCCTGCAGTTCGCCTACAGAGCCAACAGATCTGTAGATTATGCAGTCAACATGACCCTTCACTTCATCCTCCAGCATCTGGACTCCCCAGGAACCTACGCCAGGATCCTCTTTGTGAACTTCAGCTCTGCTTTTAATACCATCATCCCGACTCTGCTGCATGACAACCTCTCTCAGCTGCATGTGCCCGACTCCACCTGCAAGTGGATCACATACTTCCTATCTGACAGGAAGCAACATTCGAAGCTGGGAAGCTTTCCCTTCTGCTCTTCTCCCTGTACACCAACAGCTGCACCTCCAGTCACCAGTCCGTCAAGCTCCTGAAGTTCGCGGACTCATCTCTGGTGGGGACGAGTTCGCCTACAGGTGGGAGTCTGACCACCTGGTGACCTGGTGCAGCCAAAACAGCCTGGAGCTCAACGCTCTGAAGACAGTGGAAATGGTTGTGTATTTCAGAAAGAATGCAGCTCCACCCGCCCCTCTCACCCTGTGTGACTCCCCCGTCAACGCTGTGGAGTCCTTTCACTTCCTGGGCTCCACCATTACCCAGGACCTCATGTGGGAGCTGAACATCAGCTCCATCACCAAGAAGGCCTAGCAGAGGATGTTCTTCCTGAGGCAGCTGAAGAAATTCAACCTGCCAAAGACAATGATGGTGCACTTCTACACTGCCATCATTGAGTCCATCCTCTGCGCCTCCATCACCATCTGGCACGCTGCAGTCACTGCCAAGGACAAGGGCAGGCTGCAGTGCATCATCCGCTCTGCCGAGAGGGTGATTGGCTGCAATCTTCCGTCCCTCCAGGACTTGTTTGCTTCCAGGACTCTGAAGAGGGCAAGAAAGATTGTTTATTTTAATTGTATATTCTGTAGACTTAAATGTAAATATTCCTCCCATTATTGCACAAGTAAGAATATCTGATGATGGAATTTTCTGCTCAAATTGTAAGTGTAAGTCACAAAAGATTTATTTTTGAAAAGGATTTCCACCAGTGAAGTCGATAAGATTGAGCTTGTCTGCCCGTCATCCTTCTAGCGGAGATGTGTGCATGTGTGTGTGTGTACATCTGGACAACAAGCTCAATATCTTACAGCAATACTGTCAAGCAGTTTGTGAGTGTCTGCCTGTGTGTGTTCGTGGAAGTGCAAGTGTTCTGTACCACATATGTATGTCATGTTGGAGTGAATTTGTGTTTGAATGTTTATGGTCAAGCAGATTGAAGACTATTGATCCAGTGGTGTTCTGCTCTGTTGGAACAAAACTGATCTAAACTACTGAAATCGAAAATCCATTCGACCCAATTGTGTTCCAATCCAATATGTTGACGTAATCGTCTGGAAACGTTTCTTGACAACCAGTTATCCATGATGTGAACAAGACTTAACGACTACAGACAATTTAGGGACCACTTATGCTTCATTTCCACAGGCTTATAAGTAGGGCACGGCTCAACTTGACTTGACTTGCTATACGGCATCAGGATCACAATCATCATTGGGATGATTGGAATGCATAAATAAGCATACAACGCAAAGCTTTTTCTGAGTTTATCTCATTTTGTGTTTGGTATCGATATAGCATTCAATTTTTTCTTATAACATGGAGGAAACACATTTTCCCCTGAGATAATAAAGCCAATATTTGGTTTCCAACAAACTTCTCCAGTTTGGTTTATTGTTGTGGTTTGCACAAAGCCAACAGGCCTCAAATTAACCCCATCAGAGCAGCCTTGACCCCCTTGGACAGTTGTTTGTGTTAACAGCCACAATCTGAACAGGACAAGTATTATCTAGCAAACAAAACTATTTCATCAATTTGATATGCTACAAATACAATCATTTAAGGTATTTCACGACTGAATCATCTTGGAATACAGCTGTGATCTATATTTTATACATCGGGGCCGTCACTTGATGCCTTGGGGCCCAAAAATACTTTCCCCATAGACTTATGTACATTCAGAAAGTCTAACTCAGCTAAAATAATATTTTTTAGGTAAATCAACTTCCCAATACAAACACATGGACAACCCTTATTTAAATCATGCGATCATAAAAGTAGTACAATGCACTAATAGTTGAATCTAGAGTAATGTTCCTTCTTATGTTCATGTGAATGAGCCCAAAAACATGTCTGTGCTGAGAGCTGGGTTGGGGAATTAAATAATAAACTTGTGCACATGCTGGGCCCATAATGCGGAAGATCCAGGTAGCGTTGTATATATTCTATACTCTGAAGTCGAATTTTTTTTGCTTGATAAATTGCTGAGCAACTTTTCTTAGGAATGCATGGGGAGCCGCCTCCTACGCTAAATCCAGTTCTCTCAATACGTCCATGGTGGTATGTCATATGCTTTGCATTGGGCCGAACAACACCCTTGAGCTGTGTTATAATCACAACATAACATGCTCTGAAGTGAGCTACTGCTTTAGAGAGAGAGAGAGAGAGAGAGAGAGAGAGAGAGAGAGAGAGAGAGAGAGAGAGAGAGAGAGAGAGAGAGAGAGAGAGAGAGAGAGAGAGAGCGCACTGCAGGAAGACAAAGTGAGTTAAGAGAAGCAGAGCTCAGTGTCCAGATGGAACGTGAAACATTCATAAGAATATAAATTAGTTGTATTAATTCTTGAAAAATTAGGTTATGATTCATGGCTTTTGTGCTCCCTTCTGTCTCATCTTTGCATTTGTCACATGATTGCTTGATTGGATGTACTCTACACTCACAGTGAGGGATATCTAATTAGATGTGTGTGAGTGATGAGCAAAGCTATAAAACAAAAAACTGTACATGAGGTTGATGTGTAGCTGAACTGTAGGTGTCTTTTGAATAATCTCAAACTGACACATGATCTGCAGCAGCATTGTATTCTATTCAAAAAAAGGATTTCAGAGAGAAGCAGACAGAACGTATATGTTATGTTTGTAGGATATATCCAGGAGGTTTGAACACTGGTTAAAAAAAGATAAAAATAGAAGGTAAAGCCAATTAGAGTGGAAGTGTTATCCAATCAAGACAGGATGAATTTAACCAATAGAAAACCAACCTATTTTTAGCTAATGCTAGCTCCACAGGATTTTTCAAAGCAACATAATGTTCTCCAACGAATCTCCTACTAACCTCTCAAGGTAACTAGTATCAATACAGCTTAAATTAAAAAAATTTTAAAAAAGTAAATGGAGAAAATCTTGAACTTAAAACAATTGCATGAGAGTCTATGGAGCGGAGTTGGTCAGTTGTCAGATCCTGTTCGGAGCTGACCGGAGCTACGCAATGATTGGCCAGTCTGTGTTCGACTACGTCGAGGGTCAAATTGTAGAACAGAAGCTCCTGTTTGTCTCGCACGCCATTTGATCCCCCAATTGACTTCATTTCTCTACCCCCAACTCTTTTACTCACCCTCGCTCTCTTTAGCTCACGTTTCAAGATAAGTAGAGAGACAAGCATTTGTGTTGTGTGTGTCTGGATTTAATTTAGGCAGCCATGGCTTTTATTGCTAATTTAGGTGAGAGGTGATCCATCATATGAAGAGGCATGTAGTAAATCCCATTTATGTACGCATGTGTGTGTGTGTGTGTGTGTATTTGTGTTATTGCCAGCCTTGAGATGCCAACAAACTCAATATTGTATGAGGGGAATTACAACTAAAACAAACACACACACACACACACACACACACACACACACACACACACACACACACACACACACACACACACACACACACACACACACACAGATTTAATGATGAGCGAGCAAATGCATGTTTATCCTTTGGCTTCTGCTGTTCCGTAATTTATGTTGATGGTTGAGTAATCATCTAAAGATGAGAGCGAGAGCGGAAGAGAGGCATAAAGACACACACACACACATACTAAATATATATATATATATATATATATATATATATATATATATATATATATATATATATATATAGAGAGAGAGAGAGAGAGAGGTAAAGAGTTTGAAAGGGAAGGGAATATGATATGCTGGTAAGAAAGGACAAGAAGGACAGAGAGTGAGTGAGACAGAACCCGACTGACAGTGATGTATCGATTTGATAGATAGCAGCAGTCCTAGTATCCACGTAGATTTAACACATGCAAGTCACTGTTTAGATTTAGTGATATCACTTGTAAAGTGGGACATTTTGGAAATGGCATCAGGTCACTTAATTTGAAAGGGTTCTTAACAGTGGCGGGCTATGGGTTTTAGACCAAGGCCTTCAATGACGTGTGTCCACATCAGGTGCGGACTGGGGAAAAAGAAAAGTGTCCTGGGAGTTCCTGTCTGACCCTTGCGTGTATTGAACACGGCGCGATGCCCACTACATGGCGTCATGTGTGGACAGCAGACGCTCACGATCACTCTGCGATACGGCCGATTTCTTTGCACTATTACGGGCATGGAGGTTACACGGTGTGGACCAACCCGCGGAGCTATTTTCACCGTTTAAGCGCCAAGCCCCCCGCGCCTATTCTCGAAAAAAAGAAAAAGTAGTGAAGAAGGATTTTTTTTTTTCTTTTTTCAGCGGACGTTTCTGAGTCGGGGAGAGCTCACGCAGCGCCTCTCTGACCCGGGCTTTCCCCGCATCAACAAGAACCACACTTCGTTATAACATGACAAAACAATCCATGATAAAACAGCACACAACGCAATGCCACCGCAGATAAAACACAAAAAGCAACTCACCTGATGCTGTTCACTTAAAGACAAAGTCCATCCGCCTATCCTTATTAACAACAAGTTCAGCAACGGGTGGCCATGGACCGGTGAGGACAGCCATGCCTCCCAACCACGCCCCCGGAAACCTCCACGCATTCTAGGGCAGAACATATCCGCTCGACAGCAGCAGTCGACGCCCCAAATCCACCACCAAGTCCGCTTATCTTCCATCAAGCGCCAAAACTTCTCTAGCTTCTGCCTGAATCATTCCAGCTCCCACTGAGCTCCGCCCTGTTGACACACAGGCCAATCAAAGCGCATGTTAATGGTCACGCTGGGCCACTGACCAATCACACGTCCACACCACCTCACAGGCCCTGCACGTCAAAGAACCCGCCCAGCTTGTCAAACTAACGATCTGATTGGTTGAAGTCCATGACAATCAACCACAACGTCCACTCCCCGTGTACTTTAATCTGCAAAGGCCTGCTTAAACTGCCTTGCTGGCCTAGAGACACTGGAGAGAAAACATCTGATTGGATGAAAGCTTCTCCTTCAAACCAGCTGCAGTCTGATGGCTGAAGACTGCAGGCTGAGCAACAGAGCTGTACAATGAGAAAATAACCTGATAGGGAAAATAATTATAATACATGTAGTGTATTTGTGAAAAACAATTAAATTATAAAATAGCTATAACTTTGTGATTCTGTTTAGGCCAGCAGAGAAGGATTAGAAGGCCCTAACGGCCCACCACTGGTTCTTAATGACATGGGAATCTGTTGAATATCTGGTCTGGCTCATATGGCCTACTTAAAATACAAGCCATGACAGCATTTGATACTTGGTCCAAATTCTCCACCCCCAAAAAAGTAATGCATAAACTGCTACTAAATAAAATAAATGGTCATATGTGAGCCTGCATGTATGTATCAATTACCTTCCACCTTCTATTCCCCTTGACATCTTAAACACACAAACACTCACACACACACACACACACACACACACACACACACACACACACACACACACACACACACACACACACACACACACACACACAGCTAGCAACATGGCCCTCCTTATGTATCAAAAAATCAAAATCTTACTCGATAAAACACTTACGTCATTACGGTGTGTGTATTTGCCTCATAATTGTGTACATGTGAATATTAGGTATTCTAGTGCTTTTCTATTCTTCCAACCAATAAAAGCACTTTAAAATGTAAAAAAAGAATGTAAAATACTACTGTGAAATGACACAATCATTTTAGACCACATTCTAATTCCCAACTCATCACATATGGATGCAACCTCACAGTTTTAAACAAATGGTTAACCTTGTGGATTTAAACACAATGGTTAGGAAACAAAACTTCTTAGCTAGGTTTTGGTTATGTTTTTTTTCCTCCATAAATTAAGCTGCATATGCAAGTTAAGTAGTCAACATAAATAAGTCAATGGTTAACTTTTGGTTTGACACAAACACAAACAGCTGTCTCCTGGGTTATAGTTGTGTTATCTTGACCTAAGCGTTTTATATATTATATATATTATTTGTATACAACATCCCCTGACAGCTGGAAAAAAACTGAGATTTTTCTTTTTTCAGAAATAAAAGAGAGTGTACAGCCTGTCATGTTAACAGACCCCATTACTTAGAAAAGGTGCACAGCACACATTTATAGTAGGATTGCTGTCAGTTGGAGGTGTTACTCCTTTTGTTTCACACAAACACAGACAAGCGACTACGTGCCAATGTGTCAGTTCAAACTCCTTAGACACCTCTCTTTGCATCTGTCTAATAAAGGTTTTATCCTGGGTGATGTGAGAGCGAAAACCCTTCTTAAATTGCAAAATGACAAGCAACCACTGTTTAAAATGTCAAGTGTCAGAGCTTTAGTGCTCTGATCATTTTCTCATCGCCACAGAAAATGGCCTGACAGGGAGAGCTGAAGATACAAAGATAAAGATCCTTTAGAAAAGGTTGAGATGTTTTGATCCGAACTGTTACTGTTAATACTGATACTTCACAAGTACTTTTCTTCAATTGTATTGTTAGAAAATCAAAGATCCACTCGGGTTCTCCATTAGATCCAACATGTTATCTGGAGAAGACATGAAATAAAGAATAGCAATCTAATCCTGATATAAAGCGCAAACACTATTGAAGTCAGAGCAAGGGTTTTGTACACGGTACCCCCAACAGGACTCCGGGGGCCGTAGTCGACTTGAAGAAGGTAAGCCTTCTTCAAGTCGATAAAACACATGTAGACTGGATGGGCAAACTCCCATGAGCACTAACAGCCCTGCAAGGGCAGGGAGCTGGTCCACTGTGCCCGTCGTCACCTCCGTCCTGACGTTCCTGAATGAAACTGCTGTTGCGCTGCCAGAACCAGCGCTGACAGCGGCTTCATTGAGACGCTGTTGTGGGACTACGGATAATATTATGAACCCAGACACCATGGAGTTTGATGTTCCGACATATGTGGAATTTACACAAAAAGTATGCGGCTACGGCTGATGTTATGAACCCAAATACGAGGGCGTTTCATGTTCTGACATGTTTGGGACTTCCACAACAAGAATAAAGCAGAACTAGTGGTTATTTATTCCATGGTCGATAGCGGAAATGAAAGCTTCGTCGCTTGTCTCTCACAGAGACAAGCAACGAAGCAAAGCCCCGCCCCCTTTCGCGTTTGGTGTGAACACCCTCGTTACACTCACGCGAGTAAACTGCCGCGGTGGTGGTCCAGTGTGAACACGGCATGAGGTTTAATAAATCCATCAGAGCCTCTTTTCAAAGCACTTTAGAATTGTCTTCGAGATGCCAAATGTGCCTAACTTTATCTTCTTCTTTTAGTTAAGCCAGGATGCAGTCAACTGCTCCAGGTCAAAGACAGTTGCAGTTTTTACCATCAGCATTTACAGTGACATAATTAAACACTGCGAGAAAGTTAAACAACTCATCCTCCACAATAACTTTTCCGTCAGTCATTTTTTGCGAAAACACGGCTCCTGTTTAATAGGTTAAATCTGTTGTTTAAAAAAAAGGACCTCCCTCAGACAAAATGTCTAAAAATCTAAAAAAAAACACACCAGAAATATTTCTCTAGACCCCTTAGAAGATGTCCAATCTGAAGTCAACATACATAAAACACACCTCTAAAATATAAAAACATAACTGTGTTAATCAGTGCACCCCCACCAGACAGACATTCTCCACTCTGCCCATCAGCCCATTATGGAAGTCTTTGAATAAACATGTGGTGCCAAAGTGTATTTACGTTGTTGAATGGAAGAGAGAGAGAGAGAGAGAGAGAGAGAGAGAGAGAGAGAGAGAGAGAGAGAGAGAGAGAGAGAGAGAGAGAGAGAGAGAGAGAGAGAGAGAGAGAGACATATGACCTTGAGCTGACACATTCTGTACGTCTGCACTGTCTCACACACACAGCCCACCATGTCAGAAAGGTGTGACGGATGAAAGTTGCTGTTATCTTCACTTCCTTCCTCCTTGTCCCCGCCCCTCCCTCCCCCCGAATTGTCCTCCATTCCCTTGATCCTCCTCTCCTTGACTACACATCTCCTCCACATGCTTGTTCTTCAATCTACTCCTCGTTCCTTACCTGTTTCTGTTTAACAAAACACTTTTCTCACCTCTTCTCCTTCCATCTTTCTTCCAACTGTTCTTCCCCTCGTCCATGGGTCTCTTTACTCTTTACAACAGTGACAAGAACATTGTTTTTTTCTAAAATAGTTGTTGAAGAATTAATAAAGACAAATTAAATGTTGAACCATATACAAATTAAAAAGTCAAAATATGAAACCCTGACAACTGAGGGCCCCATTCTTGTTATTTTCACTGGAAAGAAGTTGGAAGAAGAAATAGATGGAGACACCATGCAACCACCATGCAGCATTCATCCTGATAGATTCCCCTGCTCTCCTCTCCTCTGTCTTATCACTCCCACCCTGATCTTTGTCTCCAATTGTTGCCATAGTGACACACTAGTCCCACGAGACAGTGCCAGTTAGCAGCAAATTGACTCTCCACACACGCACACACACTATATCACACACCGACAGCTCTGAGCCGACACACAGCGACACAGCGAAGCCCTAGCTCGCTGACATGACCAGAAAAATACAAATCTGTTACATGTATTAATAATAATATGTTATTTGTATAGCGCTTTACAAGGTACTCATAGGCACATTACATGGTAAAAACAAAGAGTAGAAGCAACAATAATATACAAAATACAGATGAAATTACAGTAAGAAACAGAAAAGTAAAGCCAATGCAGAATTGCCTTAATCCTTTAGGGTCTTAGGCCTTTTTCTCGATTTTACATAATTTCTTGAATTCACCTTTTAAAGGGACTTGCATATGAGATATATACCCAATGTGTTACATGAAACATTGCAGAACAATCTTAGCTCTCTATATAATGAGGCACCATTGTCCAAAGGCACAAGTGTAAAGTGATAATATGGCCATAAAGCTGAACAATTGAAGCTTGATTTTTTAAATTCTTCATATCTCTTGTGAAAACATACCTTTAGTCATGTGGATGAACTGTTTTGGTGTTTGAAATTGGTTTACCAAAGGTCTTAGGTTCACAAAAGCAGTGGAATATATGAATACAACGGTAGATGCATGTAAATAAATGTCTAATACCAAATTTTGTATTACTGTTTTTTTGAGTAGAAGTGTTGTCTGTCACTACTTTCATCAAAATGAGAGAGGGACTGAGATAACATGGGACTGACAAATTACTTCATACTATAGACCAAGCGTCATTGTTTTCAAACACAATATTTACCATATATTTGAGTCAAAATATGTACTAAAAAGAAAAACGAACTATTCACAATTTACACAATGTGCATGTTTCAGTTTCAGTTTTGTTTTTTCAAGAACAGGGCCCCATCCTTCGTACGTGTTTCAACAAAGTCGATCAACTGTCCTATTATACATCTTAAATTTACCCCGATGATTGACGTCAGGCTATGTCGGTTTGTCAAAGGCTGATCTCCCCCTCAAACAATCTCGTTAATTCAAACCAGACGTCAGTCACCTGGATAATTGCGCGTGCACGCTCCTCTTCAGAAGGGAAAAGAGTCGAGCACTGCCACTGTGATGTTGAAACAGTACAATGGCAAATAAACTCAGAGGAAGAGCCTCTTTTTTCTCTGCTGACAAGCAGGAGATGATCATGAACGCATATCAGACTATATGTATTTAAATGTGCCTGCTGGCAGTAGTATACAAATTAATATATACTTATGAGGATATATGTACTGTATGCGCGTATGTATCATGTACTATGTGTATATAAATGTATGTATAGATTACCATATAACCTGGAGTTTGAATATATGTATGGGCGGATCAGTATGT
Organism: Taurulus bubalis; assembly: GCF_910589615.1. Taxonomy (NCBI): domain Eukaryota; kingdom Metazoa; phylum Chordata; class Actinopteri; order Perciformes; family Cottidae; genus Taurulus; species Taurulus bubalis. The sequence continues at coordinate 11,930,754 of NC_136599.1, read as the reverse complement.
CTGTATTATTCATTATCACAAATTCAATTAATTGAAGCAGTGAAACTAAATTGTGTGTGATTCTCTATATTCTTATCATGAGTTCACCTTAATCATTTTCTACAATAATGATATGCATGGTGTACTAATAACACTGTCATAATTATGAGCTTTCAACACATCCATAAGTTTCTTAAGCGCTAAATAAACGTTTCGAACAGCACGGCATGCAGCAGCTTTCCCGATGTTCTCCACATCACCAACACTGTACAAACATCTACCACTCGCAAAAAAGCTCAACTCTGTGATCCAGTCTGCATACAGTATGTGATCCAGTCTGCATACAGTATGTGAGACGGTCAATGCTCGGCTGGGCGTGTGGTGTTCAATGTACTGCTCGAGAAGGTCTTGTAAATAAATGATTCCTTTTCGGCAGGATCAATGGCGCTCGAATCTGGAAGAACTCTCTCCCTATAAAACTAATCTAACTAATATCGCTCCTTCATCAATGAGGAAGGGAGCTGCCTTTTTTGTCCGGTGGGAGTGGCCAGCTTATCCATTGAATTTCAGTTAAGGGATTTGGATGTGTTACTATGGTGATTTTCCTTCCTTCCTTTTGCTTCGTGGAACCGAAAAGCCTGACCTGCGTCATCTTATCCTGAAAATTATCCAGCTAACTCAGTAAACCAGGTACGAGGAACGTGTATGTACTATGGACTGTTTACCAGCGCATGGTCGTGTGTCGTGTTGCGCAGAGTAAAACTGAACGGCTGAGCAGAGCTGCCGTCACTCTCTGTGGCAAGTGTTGTTTTTTAGTACACTGCATGAAAACACTGGTTTTTAGGTGGGTAGTGTGTTGTCTATCTAAATGAAAACCAGTGTCTCTTTGCTATGAGTGACCCCTTTTACATTGTCATTTAACACATAGCCAATACAGCCACTTTCAGTATAAAGGGTATATCTGACAACAACAGAGAAAGTGCAAATATAAACCTAGTGAACAGTGAATGATGTGCAATGTTTAGCTTAAGAGACAGATATGTATCTTATTCATTGATGGAGATCAAACAACAAATAAAAAAGTGTGATTGTTGTACTCCCAAGTATCAGGCAGTAAAAAATGTCTTAAGTGCCCATGTTGTTCTGTGAAGGCCAGTTGACTGTGAACACATTAGCCATTAGCAGTCATCAAATCATTGTTCTGTTAAACTGAGTTTGTTTTGGAGCCTTACTTTCCCTGAGTATCCAAAAATCTATTAATGCTGCTTTAGGAATTAGGACCACTCTGTTGCTTTGGCTTCGGCAGCAACGCGTCCACGATCAATCAAAACTTGGCTTGAAAAGGACATCCTGTTCAACAGATGCAACTCTGGTAACGAGTCCCTTGGTTTAATCAATCATTCAAAAGACGATTTCAAATTATTTAGAACGTCTAATCTCTGTTCAGCCAATCATAACCCAGCTATGTCTGCACATGCATGTAATAGTCTGATTTCCAACATGAAATGAATCATTGAGGAAGTCGATAAGATCTCCAAATGAAGAAGAGGTATTATTGTAGGAACCACAATGTGAGCCTAAATATTGCCTGGCTCCTGCAGTAGATGGATTTGCTCAAGTTTTCACCTCACAACCTCAGCAGTCAACTTTGTGATGAAGTACTGTTTATGCTGTTAAACACCAGAACCTCCTACTTCCAGAAACATCCACAAGCTCTGTTATGTGCTGCCAAAAGCTCATAAACACTTGCACAGAGTGACTCACACAATATCTATCAATAACTCCTTTAAGAAGTAAACACTTTAAATGATGCATAGTACTGTAGACTGCCCTCACTATGTGCTGGTGTGTAGTGAAAAGGCAGGCAGTAAACATAAACTATGTGAAATGGAATCAAATGAAAAAATAGTTTTCGCGTACTTCGTGTTATGGGCTGCAAAGGATTAAAAACAGCTTCTGTAAACTTTGCTCTTCTGCTGTCATTTTCATCTATGCATTGCCAATGTATTGAAAGGGCTGTGTTGACACCTTATTCAGTTTTTAGTGGGTGACAAAATTGAAAACACCACATTAGCACAACCATAAAATAAACAATGATTCAAACTGCCATAAAAAAGTTCAGGGCAGCCCTGGATGTAAACATGAAATAATTCTGATATGTCAGCTTGGAAATACTCACGTCTCCATTGTAAACAGTCCATTCAGTAATACACTGAAAAGGTATCTGCACAACCTTAATCAGCTGTTTACAACCACTGGTGACAAAGCGCTGAAGGTCAACATGGCTGCCAGAGTGCATTGTGTCAACTTAAGGCAAAGGAAACGTTTTATAGTTGAAGTCAGAGAATGGAAACTAGAAAGAGAAGCTTTGCTGCTGAGGATTTAAGTGGCCTTCTCTGTAATTACCCATCTGTAGTTCCCTCAAGCTTTAAAATATATTAAGCATGGACTGGTGGAGGATCAGGTCCTCTGCGACCTGATCCTCCTTTGTTGGAGATATTTCTGTTTCAGAAAATTAATGTAGAAAATGTCCAGTAGCAACCAACAGAGAGTGACTTTTAAATACCTTTCAAATTAAACTAAACAATATCAGCTTTGCTTAACTTATCTGACAGGGGTTGACATTTTTCAAATACTTAAAATCATTTTTTTTAATCTGCAGATTCAACAAATCAGATTAGATTGATTCAAAGGTAGTGTCGTTAAATTATTGTCCAAGAATCTTCTCCTCTGGACTTTTTGACTTGAAACTTTGAAATGTTCACATTGCCCTAAAAGTGTTTGCAATGGAGGAGGAATCTAACATAGAGAAAGAGGAAGATGAAGTCCCATGGTTGTCTGAGGGGAATTATGCAATGTCTTCAGGTTCCTGGACTCAAGGAAGATTCAAATTGGCTATTGCATTTAATTAAGTATATCCCCTTTCATCATTTCCTGGATCCAAAAGTGCCAACGTAGGGTCCAAAGTCCATTCACCATTTCCCACAGTTCCTGTGTTCCATTTCCTTCCTGAAAACTACATTTAAATGTTTCAGTTTAGAGATTAATCAAACCAAATAGGTGAGATTGGAACATGAACATAATTATATGTCTGTTGGTAGAATAAAGATATGCTCTGCCTATAAATTACAGGAAATACTCCTTTGAAGCTTAAGCGACATGAATAATAATACATATCTTATTATTATAAAAATAAAAGAACACAACACAGATTAATCAGACAAATGAAGAACACTCAAATCTAAAAGTAAAATGTAATTAATAACTTGTCTTTTCTTGTGGATAGAATTTATGGAGACTGCTTATGTGAAGTTAAATATTCATAAAAGTGTTACAAATTAAAAGCCGAGAGCGCTTTAAACCGACCGTTTCATCATATGCTAATAAAAAACAATGTGTGAAGACTTTTAAAGAGCTATAATGTTACAGTATAGTGTCACGCAGTCTGTTTCATTAGGTCTGGTTGTAATTTCCTAAATGAAATACAGTACAGTACTCCACTATATGAAGAGCTTGGCTCAGGCTATGGAAAGCTAATTGTTTATAAGTCTCCCTTGACTTCAGTTACACCAAAAGTGATTGACTCATTCATTTGTTTTCGTGCTGGTATTACACGTGCATCTGGGTGTATTGCAATGGAACTCTGCAACACACTTAATTGCTCTCAACAATTGGCTCCAAATACATGGGAAACAACTGTACAAATTGTCATTGTCATATTTACAGTATCTCTTGTAGGTAGTGTCGGGTTTTTAATAGTTTAGTTTGTCATAATTGGACTTGCAAATGTATAATAAAGACATGTTTATTGTGTACATTACAATGCATAAGAGGGATATGATAAATAATAAGGCATATTATTATGAAGAGTGTGTAATTGTATGCATATGAAGCTCACTATGTTTTTATTAATGTATAATGATTCAGATGTGAAAGGATTTTAAATTGGATGTAGAAAATAAGATGAATTATATAGTATTGTTCAGGGTCACTTGGACTCTGTACTGGAGAGTGCAGAAGTCATTTCCACACAGATCGTGGTTGAGGGTTTACAAGGGAGCATTTGGTCTTTGGAACAAAGAGACTGGTTCATCCTGTTCCTGGTTTATGACCTGTCTAAACAAGTCATTGATTGCTTGAGATCAGGGAAGGGAGAGGGATTCGATTTGCATTTGAACAAGCTGCAGAGGTGAAGAAGGGCTGTGGGAGACAGACTCTAACTAAGAATATAAATTCCAATTACACTGTAACCTGTAGAACTGAATAACAATTCCTTCTAGGTAAAATATTTTGTTAGTAAACAACAGTAGGGCGGAGTGAGGACTTCAGGTACCGGAAAACAGGAATGTTGAGGAGCCATCTTCAAAACCTAAATCAGAGAGAGACTCCGCCCCTGTGAAACTATTAGCCAATCACATGCCATAGAAGTGAGCCAATGAGCGGCGAATGAGCCCAATGTGCTGGATTTAAAACCCCAGACTAGATGCCTGTGCGGGGTTCTTCAAAGCTGAACCAAGACCGGAACGGTCTGTGGAGCGGAGGCTTGGAGACCCTCAGCTGAGTAATGTACACTGTATCACCATTTGAACTTTAAATAAACTGTTTATTATAACTCATTGACATCTGTACTTCTCTTCGCATGAGCACCCAAGGTTCTAAAAATACTTAAAAGTAGTTTATTTATTAAAAATCCTTGACAACTGCTTGATAATACATGATGAAATAAATCCAGTTCCAACAATTGGCCTTGATACTGGCTGCATTCTGTTTGGTCTGCTATCACAAGCATCTGTTTGCCCTGGTACGACTGTACCAATCGGAAATGCCTCCCAAGAAAAGCATTGGACTTCTGTGTTATCATAGCAGGAAAAGATGAACTGTCAGTAAAACCATTGTGACATGCACCATTATTGGGATCCACACACTGGCACACTTTAATGCAATTAGTCCCCAGTATTCTTATTATTAACTCACACATTCTCTTTGACCTCCGGTTTACATTCAGTGAGTAACACTTGGCATCTATTGTTTGAATGCTTTTGTGTGAGTTCTTTCTCCACAAATCGGCCTTTGTGTTCATTCTCATTCAGCATGCGTATTCTCAACTCATTTGGAATCAGTGATTTTTTAAGTACAACTTACAACATTGACACTGCAGTCGTGGATGTAATTGTCTTTCTCACTATTACTCTACTGTCAACCGAGTCTTGTCTATGGACTCACTTCTCCTCCCATCATGTTTTCTAAATCCTGGTAATTCAACAGTCACAGCTTCTATTCTTTGGAGAGTTGTTGTGAAATTGTGATACAACAGTGACAATAGACAAGCATAGTTTGAATGGAACATGTAGTTTATTATTTGTCTTTATCCTAAACAGCTCTCTTCTCTCTCGTCCTAGTCCGCATCCTCTGCAACACAACATAGCCTCCAGGCCTCGCATATGAATGGCTGGTTGTGTCTATTTGCAGGAGTATTATGGACATGTGGGGATATGTTGGTGTTGTGTTTTAATAACCCTGCTTGTCAGCATCAATCCAAATCTTATCAGACCGAATGAAAAGTGACCGGCAGACATTTAGAACCGACAACTTGTTTACACCTGTCTGGTAGCTGTCCAAAACAATCCGCCAAACTGTCCCGGGTCAGCGTTCACCTCATTGCTTCTCCTTCTCTCAAATGTGTCTCCCTCTCTCTCTACGTCTCTCTGGAGGCTCATGTTGCTCTTGTCATTTTTGCCAAATTGTGTCTGGCTTCATTTAATCTTTTCTTCTTAGATGTGCTGGAGGCAACAACTAATTGAACGAATCAGAAGTTGTTTTATTGCTTTGCTTAAAAGAAACCATCTTAGAATTGGAACTAATACATTTGGACTACCTTGTTGCGGCACATTGGACTGCAGTATGCAGTCCAGTAAGGCAAAAGAACTAGTCTTAAGAACTGCTGTTCTTAAGACCACGATAGAAATGCAGACAACAATGCACTGAAGGAACAATGGGTTGTTCTCATTCAAAATTCATAGCTAAAAAAAAACCTGAGCTATAATTCCTAACTATCCCACAAAATATTTGTGTTTGTTATGCTCGTAATCATATACAAGGAAGTATTAAGACCACAAAAGCACACAAAGGCCGGGCAGGCTTGGAGGCGGATGGGTCCAAAAGCCTGAAGTCCATGCATAACTAGCGCACTTCAATAACGGCATTTCCATTGTTATTTAATTGATTAAAGCCAAACAACGATCTTTTCCAAAACCTCAACAAGTAGTTAGATGCCTAAAACTAACTTAAGTTGTTTCCTGTTAAGACGAAGGTTTATTTTAAAGACTATATGCATGTAATGCACGGACATTGACACATGTTGCACGAAAAATGAGTAGTAACCGCTCGTAAGATATCAAAAACATCGATGTAAATATTTTTCCTATTATTGTGACACTGAGAACAATGCCTACTTTCAGAATAGCTTCATTGTTACTTTGGCTGCCATTGTCACAAGGGACAGACTGAGTAGTTATTACCGAATGGCATAGTCACATCTGGGAGGACAAAAGATTACGTATGCATTTACACCTCTTCAACAATTGGATTGAATGTGTCTCGCAGGATTCCAAGATGTGTGAAGTGACAAAGTGTAAAAGGGGTCTGTTAGTTTTTATTGGGATATCAGCTACCAGACAACAATTGTTTTCTTTCTCTTTGCTATTTGTATCTTTGCAACAGAATCTTATTCCGGGTTTGGCAACATGAAACCATTTTCTTTAACACTTTGATTTTTAGGAGCAGCAAAACACACAAGCCTCTCTCTGCTATCAAAGAAATCCACGATGCAATAAAAATAATACACTCCCCTGTTGTCCTGTCTTTCTACTGTCCTCTTTCAGTAAAACACTCCTGCTATCTGATTCCCTCTTCATTATCCACTCAGCAATAAAATGGTCTACTGGTTTACTCTCTGTCTCTGACAAATAGTCTCTTGACCCATCATTCACTGCAGCATTATGTTTTCTTTCTGAACAGCAAAAGCAACAAAAACAGTTGTGTCCAGTGTCCTTAACTTCATATATGGAAAGTCTTTTATTTTCCTTTATCTTTAATAATCTATTTTCTTGTTGAAGGAAATCGTTAAAGTTAACATCATCAAGGTATCAACATGGCAAACTGATAACATTTTGCCATATGTGCGTCTGTGCCCTAATATGGTAATCTGTTTTAATGTTGAAGTATCTCAGACAAATGTAGCACCAACGCAGAAAAAAACAAGCTCCATCTCCAGGCTGCGGGCGTTCTGATAATCACATCGCTCTGCTCTTCCTTCATTCTCTCTGATCCTGTCTCCACCTCCCTCGTCTTTTGCTCCTATTTCATCTATTCAGTGCCTTTTCCCGGAGCATGTTTCTAACCTGCAGACGTGATAATCTTTTGTTTCTTTATTTGTCAATCTTAATGCCTGATTTTATTACTGTCATCGTACACAAACAAGATCATACTTTGCTACAGCTCACTAATCCAGGATGATGCAACAGGCAACACTTCAGCTGCCTTCTAGCACATTTAACACTAAAAGAGTCAGGGATGACTGATGTTTCATAATTAATAACCTATTAAATACAGGTGTGTTCACTTCTTCACTTTGACAGAAGGAAGACCAGCTGTGGCATTTTTGCCTTCATCCATCTATCATCTGAACTGCTTTCCTAGATCAGTGCTTGTTGGATTTTTAACCATATTTTGATTGATTTTCTCCACTGTGCTTCGAGGTCCATTACCTTTATAACCATCATTTTGTAATATAGTCTTTATCTTCAATTCACTATATGTTATTATTGTTTATGTCTGGGAACTGTGTTCCCGCAAGACCAATTTAATGTATATGGGCCAGTGTGTACCATTTTGGGGGATATATTAAAATAAATGGAATCTAATATTTATAACTATGTTTTCATTATTGGAAACTTGAAACTAAGAATTGTGTTTTCGTTGATCCCTTCATATAGGGAGTGGGTCCTCCTCCTGGGTCCGCCATATTGCACCGTCATGTTTCTACAGTAGCCCACAACGGGAAAACCAAACACAGGCTCTTGCAATAGCCTTTTTCAAGTTATCTGAAGTCCACTAGTTATCCAACACAGGAGTGAAGTAACTTGAGCCACCTGACAGTAACACGGTTTGCACTCAAGTCACTGCAGTCTTGGAAAGGGAGCAGTGAGCGGAGAAGTCAGTTGTTGGCAATCTGTAAACACGCCACTAGATGCCACTAAATCCTACACACTGTCCATTTAACCTCAAACACCGAGGAGGCTGATGTCGACTAAAGGGATGACCTATGTTAGAGATGCCAATGGTTATCAGACAAACATTCAGTGAATGCATGGTTCTCTTTCTGAGACCAGAGCTGGATCTCGTGAATCAACCCTGTCTCCTAAAAATTGCGTTTCCCCAGAACTAATACGCATTCCCAATTACGTTTGATCAGAAACGTATCTCCTCCCTGATTATGTTTGTGTTTGACGTATTACACATACGTTGATTATAGACGTATAGGTTGATTGAACACGTATGTTGATTATACACGTATTTTTGTTTTATTGTTTTTATATTTGTGTTTGACGTATTACAAATATGTTTATAATCGTGTGTTTGTGTTATTGTTTTCTTGCTTTATTTAAGCATATTTTAATTTTTAAACTCTGCGGAGAAAAAAGAAAAGAGGGGCGGGGTGAGGCCAGTGACAGCTGGCCAGTGAGAGCCGGCCGGCCGCACCGGGAGCCCGAGAGTCGGCCGCACCGGGAGGCGAAGACCGTTTGCCCGCCGTTGTTAGGCCAGTCTTCAGACTGCTTGCACCGGGGCTCGGTCTTCAGACGCTTGGCGTCGCCGTCAGGCCGTCGGTAACAGCCTCCTTCGCGCCGTCTTCTTCAACATCCAAACATCTTAACTGTAACAGTACGTTGTGTTTGGCATATTACAATATTTCTGTAAGACCAGTACAGTTAAGATGTGTGGATGTGGTCAGAAATGTTCTGAACACATTCATATCAGTTAGTATTTTGAAAACCGGACGTTGGGTCCCGTGACTCCTTCCACCCGTTTGAATATTTTTCACGGAAGATTCTGCACTTGATGTGACCACATAGATCCGAGTGTCTGCTGATGATCGCAGTGGTTTAGATGGAGTTTATCACACACTTTGGGCTGCATTCACGTTTCTGATCAAACGTAATTGGGAATACGTATTAGTTCTGGGGGAACGTAATTTTTAGGAGACAGTGTTGCGTGAATACACTCTGCTGTGACACACGAAAATAAGTAAAAAAAAAAATCATAAAAGACTGGCGTTCTGGCTTCCCTGTCTAAGTTGTGACAGGGAATACGAATATATAGTTCAGTTTCTTGTTTTCCTCTTATCGCCATGCATTATCACTCCTTTGACTACACTACCAGAGTGATCAGATTTTAAAACAACACCATAACTTTCTACTACCCAGTTATCAGAACATTCACCACAGTATCTCACTTTTTCCCCCTTTCTCTGTCATGAATAATTTACGCAGTTATGCAATCACAAGTTACTGCAATACATTATAAAAGGAGTCAAGGCTACAGTTGGTTCTTAGCAGCAGTGTACTGGAAGCTGAGGAAGCTAGTACATTATTATTAATTAAATAATCACTAATCTGATCAGTGGATACAATTTGAATTAATTCACTCTACCTTGCTGCCTGTGGCCTGCACGTTTTATTTTTATTGTATGGTAAACATTGATTTGCATATAGTACACCTTCAGTTGTCATATTTTTACTATATAAATTAAGAGATATGCTGCCAGTTTTGCTGCCAATTTTGCTCCGGTATTAGACTAATAACAAATACACACAATCATGGTGTGACGGTTATGAAATGTGACATTTGTTCAGTAAATTCTCTTGGCATTTTGCATCTTATCAACCAGTGTCAAAAAAACAATTTTCTCCTTCCTTAGTCCCCTTGGTCCCGTTCCCCTCCCAACACGTGTCACTCATATTGACCATATTGAGGAAACATGCATCTGTGAAGCCTCTGTGGGCGTTCAGAGAGCAGCTGATCTGCAGCCTAAATAAAATGTCCGTGATGTTGGTTTTGAATGTTTCTCTTTCTTTCCATTGTGATTTATGTTTTTGTTAACTTTAGGCTTTACCAAAATAATTGTTTAGGTTACCTTTAACCCAAAGAGAGGACCTCCTTCCTTTAGCAAGACACTGCATATGTGGCTCCTCCCACTCTGCACTTTAACGCGTCTCAAATGCATGTAAGAAATGCATATAAATGACTTCACCACTGAAGGGATGTGAAATGACTCATAACAAACAGCGTAATACCATGTTAATAGCCTCGAGGGGTTACAGTGTTTATCACACATCACAGTATGATGTCAGACAGAATAAACAACATACTTATTATTCCACTGTTTTTCAGAGCCCTAAGTGAATCGCAGTGTTTGTGCTGAAGGGCTGAGGCGAGGTCACAGAGTTAAGTCAGAGTAGGAATTAGCTCTGTCTTCAGGAACATTTCTGGTGTGCAGATTTTACATTTATAGTTTGGAACTGAGGTTAGCTTTTTGCAGGGATTTCGATCCCAAAGAAGTCCTGCATTACAACAGCTTGGGGGACTGCATTGTTGGCCGCGTGTTAAGAAATGCAACACACAACAAATTCGCAAAATAAATAGAAAGATGTGGCAGAAAGATTTGGCTTGATGGTTTTCAACGTAACAGCCGGGTCACAAACTTTCTGAAAACATTTGAGGCTAGAAAGAAACAATGAAGTTGCAGAATCTGGATTCATATGTGATCAACCTAGTTGAGTTTCACACATGTGATGCAATGTACATATTTAATTAGCATAAATTTGTGATTATGGAAATTCAGACCCGGCAAATGTCAATCAACTTGCCGTGCCGTATCCAACGAACAGACAGGATGGTGAGAACATGATAATGGAAGTGGACATCAATCGTGACCCTTCTGCTGTGGTGTGGTCTCACATACTTACTCTCCCTTGGGTACAGAACCGTGTGGCAGACTTAAAGAGGTGGATCTGTTCGCCTCACGAAATAATGCACAATACGCACTTTAGCTCTCCATGCACGCTTCACTAGGAGTGAATGCCTTCTCTCTCAACAACCGTGGTCCAGAACTCCTTTTTACACATACCCTCACTTCCTCTTTTGACTTTTAGTGCACATGCAGGAAGAGAATCTAACGGACTCTCTCTGGTGGAACCTGAGGGAAAAAGCATGTCATGGTTCCAACCATGCTGGAACTACTAGAAGAAAGGTTAGAGGTTCACCATACATTTCAGGAATATCCTTCGACAAATCATAAATGTCCATGGAAAATCTCTAGTCCAGTTAAAAGCTTAGAGTTTCATTGTCCAGAACCAAAGCATTTGAAAATATTTAGCAAGAAGAAGAAATGTGCTGTGGCATGCAGTAATCTTCTCAACTTGAGCAGCTCATTTTTTCCACCGCGCTGACCGCTGAGATATTGATGTTGTCTTCGGCTCACTAAATTGGTGAGTTATGTATTATTTTATCACCTCATTTGAATATAGCGTTTTATCCTTTTCTGCATGAAATACATTTAGTCTGTTATTTTATGCATTTTAGTGAATGTGATTTGAGGTCAAGCTTAATTAATTAATGTATATCTGCTTCATATGTGAAAGGTGGTTGTAAGGAATATGCCAATATGTTATATTTCTTTATTTTAAAGTAGAACGTGATTGATTCTAATATCTTAACTTGTGTCATGCTCCTTGTTATGCCTCATCTCTCATCAGCTTATGCCATCTTTATGGAAAGTAAACATTATTTTGGGGGAAATATGAGACTGTGATTTATTTTTTACTTTTTGGGGGAATTATATTTTGCTGCTGCAGACACCCCTTGATTACTGTTGGGTATGTCTCAGAATATTTTCAAAATGAACAAGCGCCCATATAACAAAAGCTTAAAATATGGCTGCATGCTTTGAGAAATACCTGGCACTAATGGAAGGTGTAAGCTGATTGTTATGTATTGTTATGTGTGGTTATTTTGCTTAAAATCAAACAGGGAAATGGTTGGGCAGCAAAACACAGTAAATTCACAGTATGTTAGATAATTGTTGTTTAATTATATAGACTTGACACTTTACGAAACCATTCATTGTTACAATCATTAAAAAGTAAAACATGTATAAACATTCAGTATACCTTCAGTAGTATGCGTAAAATACATGTGCATAAAACGCTAATAATGGTGTGCTAATGTACTTTGCTCATGTTAGCTTCACTGTTTTTTACGCAGAAACATAATGTTTTAGAAACGTATATCCCCTTCCAACGACTCCAAGCAACGACCAAGGTAATCCCTTTTACTTATCCCCTCGGAAAAAAGATCTGAAACTATTGCATTAGAGTCTATGAAGCAGAGTCGGATAGCTGTTGGACCGTGGTCGCAGCTAGCCAAATGCTACACTATATGATTGCGTTGAAGAGGAGCGAAGGGACAATTTTTCTCAGCCAAAACCTGCTTGTTTTTGTGAACTGAAGGACTCAAATGACTTAATCTGATGCCAGGAAGTGAACCCAGCACGGAGTCCTGAGATTACTGCTTGACCAGAAATCAAACTGACACAGTTAAGACTCTCTCACACACACACGCACACGCACACACACACACACGCACACACGCACGCACACACACACGCACGCACGCACGCACGCACACACACACACTTAGGTATACACGTATACACACAATAGTTCATTACCAGCAATTTGCAGATTGGGTCAGTTTAGGTCAGGAAAACAACATATGACTATATGAGAAGTCCACTTTGAATCACTGTGACAGTGTTAAAATATGGCTGACATCATCCCGGGTTCACTTTCTCGTTTGGTAGTTTCTCTTTGTCCTGTGAGTAAGTAGTGACTAACAAAACATGTAATGTGATGCTAACTTATTTTCCGCCACCTTCAGTAAAGTTTTATAGAGACAACTCAAATAAAATGTTTGTTTTAGTGTTCCTTTGGTACAATAAATGATACGAGTTAATATTTTCATCATGCCTACATTATGAAAGCCTTATTCTCTAAAATATTATTTAGAATGTGTTTTTTTTACCACAAGGTTCTGTATGTCAGGCATTGTGGTTTTCATGTCAAACATACAGCAGAATGCAAGTCGAGGCACATCCTTTTAAAGTGTAAGACTTAAAACTAAACGCAATATAAATAGGGGACGTTTGAATATATATATATATATATATATATATATATATATATATATATATATATATATATATATATATATATATATATATATATATCTTTGTATTATTTACACTGATAACTTAAGTCATTCATGTTTTCTGATGCTCTTAAAAGTTAGAAAAATAGTGTTAGATTTAGCCGTTGTCTCTGATCCTGTAATAAAAGATCTGGCATTCAGTTTGGAGTGACACCAGGTTTTAATCACGTGGTCGGTCAAACATCCTTTATTGTATTTCAGTATCTGGGAGATAACTCAGAGAAGGTAACCATTGCTCTCAGTCATATATACTTGTTGTTGCAATTGGATTCATTTGTTTCAAGCATGACATAATTAGTTCAGAGCAGTGAAACATGTCACAATGAATGCATGAGGAAATAGAGCAGCATGTGATATGGGCCCCTGGAAGCAATTCATATTTGAGACTGATATTCTTATCTTTACATAATGGATGTTTAAAAAAAAAACTTATTGTTGCATCCAGCCTCATCTGCCAATCTGACACTGGTGTAGGAGAAAAGTAATCTGTGCACACTCATATACAGACAGTTGCCCCGGTAAGTGATGAGTCCAGAGGCCTTTACGCATCGGGGCGATTTATTCACACTTTAATCTAAAGTATTATGTCTTTCACTAACCACTTTGCCATGATGGATCTCCTTGACTTTCATGAAAGGCTGGTCCAGTGTACCCTATGCGAATGGAGATAAGAGAGGAAGCACTGAAACACCTTTTTTAGAATTTCGAGCATCAGTTTTGAACGTGGCAGGGACGGCAATATAAACTTGTTCCATGCACAGTATCTTCCAAATAAAATAAAAAAATGAAAGTCCCGTTTGTTGGGGTACTGACTGAGTGGCAGTATTTGACGTGTTGGGAGTGAGAACTGGTTTCTCCAGAAGAATTGCAGGTCAGAGTAATATGGTAAAAAAATGTTTTCATTAATTAATCTACACATGACCAGACTGCAAACTGTATCATGTATCACTGTATGCTCACTGTATTCATGACATCACACATTTTGTCCAAAGTGTTTCATTGAAGACTGTGAAAGGTAATGTGATTACAGTAAGAGGTTGTAGGCTATTACTCTGATTATGTGTGCGTGTGTTCCTCTTTGGGTTCTGCTTCAAACAGCAGGATCAAACAGTGTTATTACACACACATGCTGAATATATACAAATGTCAGAATGCAATCTCTCTCACTCTCTCTCTCTCTCTCTCTCACACACACACACACACACACACACACACACACACACACACACACACACACACACACACACACACAAATAGCAGTAATCCTTACCTACCCAAATGCACTTACAAGATGGGATGCTAGTGCAGAAATTGAGAAAAGAAAGGGGGTGTTGAGAAAGCCCTCATCGATCTGCCCAAAGGAAAGGGAGAGACAGAGGGGGGGGGATCAGTCAAGAAAAGAAGAAAGCAAAGCGCAGTGCCTGGCTGCATCTTCATCCCAGCAGACCCCTCCTCTCTCTCTCCCCCTCCCTCTCTTTCTCGCTCCCTCTCTTCCCCTCTCGATCTCTGCCTGCCTGCCAGCTGATGCTGACTGGAGGTGAAGCGGTTCCTCTCTCCCCTCCTCATCCCGGTGAAAACCTGGACGGATTGACGGAGATTTGGGATTTTGACACTGACTAACCTACTGCTTGGTGAGGAAACTGCGAATTTCAAGAGACACAAACCCAAACCAAGAGAGAGAGAGAGGGCTGGATCAGACTGTGCCCAGTAACGCAGGGCGAAACAAACAACTTCCAAACGCTTGTGTCCTCTGGGCGGTCTGCGGGGAGCTCAGGAGCTGTTGTCACCAGAGAGGTAAGATAATGCACAGCCCTCCATAAAGACGCAAGCACGTGCACGCAGCCTACATGCGCATATATGTACATATATGCGTCTCTGCCCTGGATCACAACAGTGCGCACTGCGTGCGAAAACGCGCCCGTGTCCATCTGCACTCCGTCACTGTGTTTATGTTGAGCTGAAAGGCTGCCATAACACACTGTATAGATGGCGTTTGGCGCGGCGCGTGCGTGACGTACGTGTATTTGCGAAGTATTGGATCTGCGCATTCATGGTGCATTTATGCGTTCGCCGTGCGGGTGGTACGTTTTCAAGGTGTTTATACTTGTAGCAGCTCGTTTCATCTTGCGTATTCTAGCAGGTTGCATTGCGAAGAAATGGGAAGTTTGTTGCATTCAAGCCTGTAAGATTCGAACACTTGCTCTGATTGAGATGCATGCGTGTGTGTGTGTGTGTATGTGCGTGTGTGTGCGTGGTGAGTGTTGGGGTCTGATGTGAGTGGAGGCTTTATTCATGCATTTTCTTGCAACACTTTCTCATTGTGATGTTACTGTGTGTGTGTGTGTGTGTGTGTGTGTGTGTGTGTGTGTGTGTGTGTGTGTGTGTGTGTGTGTGTGTGTGTGTGTGTGTGTGTGTGTGTGTGTGTGAGATGTTACTACTGAAAGACGTTGCAGCAGAATGTATGGAAGTGTTTTAATGACACAACTGAAGAAAACAGATCCAAGACCAGGTCTATGAGCGCTCACAAAGATCAGTGTTTGTGTTTTTAACAGATTTGGAGAACTTGAATAGTAGGTGCATTTTTTTTGGGGGGGGAGGTTTCCAAGTTTCGATCAGATATACTCTATCTAAGTAATCTACAGAATGTATTTTACAGTTAACATATATCCACTCAGAACAAATCACTTGACCTGACTTAGAAGGTGGAGTCGAACAGAATGACGATTGACATCCACGTCAAACCCAGTGGCGTTTTACCATCAGGTGAATTTTGCTTGTGAGGGATGTAAATTAAGTCACCGTTTTTGTCACTGAGTTTGTTTTACTAAAATTAAATATTGATAGATATTTGACCAAACTATCCCAACACAACGTCTACTTCGGCCTACCTGCTTGTTACGAAACTACCAAATGGGCCTAGGCGATATGACTTAAACATACAAAACAAGCCCCTCCTTAAAACAAACTAGGCCTAGAAAAGACAAAGGAATTATCAAAGGAAAAATAACTTTTGTAAACAAGATAAAACCCATGTTATTGTGCAAAAGCAATCATAAAATGTATGTATCGCCCGGCTTAGCTTACTTCGGTACCACACTGCCTTTACTAATTTTCATCAACCTGTAGATAGATACATATAAAGGGCATGATGAAAAAATTGTGAAATTCTCACCAGCAAATAGCTCAGTTTGATTGTGTTGTTTCATCTTTTCATAGACTGGAGGATGCAATAGGGATGTGCAAAACAAGTCTCATTTATTAATACATCACAATCATAGACTTTTGTTATTGTCTTTATTCTTTGCTTTAAGTCTGTATATATATTATGTTTAAAGTTTACTAGTTACTGTGCCGTACCACAGATTTCCCCTTCTGGGACATTCAAGTTTTCTAAGTCTAACGTCTCCAGTGTTGTTGTCTCTCTGCAGATCAATTAAGTCATGAAGCATAGTCTCTCGCTGCTTTATAAAGATGAAAGGATATTAGTGAATAGTACTGACAGAGATGTGACATCCAGTAATGGCCAATGGCTTGCTGCTAATCCCATACAATACGATCCTTACAACAAAGCAGTCAACTGATCTGCTTCGAGACTACTACTACTACCACTACTAATATGTTAGAAACAACACTAATACGTTTAACATTAGAGAAGCCAGTGAATACAACTGGTATATCCACATTAAACTGTACTTGAACAACAATCAATAAAAATCAAGGTGCTGTACATCTGTCATCTAGGTGTATGTGTGTCTTCAATAGAGATGTTGGTCAGCCTGCACTTTACAAGGCAGTAACCTGCTGCTTAACTTAAGGGCAGAAAGTTTGCTGATAAAGCCAGATAATCATCCTAACTGCACGTGTCCTTGTCTCAGTCAGGTATGCCCAACACTATATTTGTATTTTCTACACCGATGTGTTGGGATACTCAATAATACCTTTTCTGCATCCAGAGTGTTGTATCAGCTACACATTGTGAGACGATTGTAATCTGTGCACCATGCAGTGTTAAAATCAGTGCAAAACAAGCTTATTTTTGCAACAATACAAACAGAAGCAGTGGCGGACATTTGTTATCAGTGTAGTCCAACCATTTGCTGCGACAGAGGAAAATTGGACCAGGACTGTGTCTTATTTATGTAACTAACCATTTAGACAACCAAGCATAGGCTGAAGGCTGAAAACAAGCAGAGACCATATCTTCCTCCAAAGTTTACCTGAACTGAAGCTTACAACAGCTGTTTATATTCTAGGTTTCCTCTGAGGGGGTTGAGGAGCCTGCAGGTATTTATCACCAAGGATTGTGGACTCTTGCGTGTGTGTTTATTAAGTAATATTTAATGATTGTAGCAATTATTCCATTCTAACAGTCCCTCTCGGTGGACTCTCACAATATATTTACAGTTTTGTGTTCCTTCCGACCTCATTGTGGGTATTCTTCCTCATCAAGTCTCATTCAGAGTCTTTGGCTATATTCAGATCACATTGGTTGAAAATAAAACAGCCTCCTCATTTATTTTGAAGAGACTAGTACGGAAATAAAACATCAGTCATCCTGCAAAAGAGTTAAACCCATGGCTCAAAATGTTCTGCTGTGGTGGGCAATCAAGCTGACTGGATAATCTGGACACTGCGGGGCAGTGATTATGGTGTCACAGTACCAGACATTTGGTAGGTGATACCAGTATCAGTGAAATAAAAAAGATAAAACAATAAATCCCATGTACTTCAACATACACTCCTTTAATGCCATTTGCAAAAGGTTTTGCTAATTTATTATTAATAAGTGATGATCTGATTCAAGTTTCTTGCTTAAAACTCAATTTTACAAGATTCCATTTGAACACTTCATGATAATGTAATAATTTGATTATATATATTTGTATATATATATATTTGTATATATATATATATATATTATATATGTTTTTACTGAATAGAGCTTGAAGGTAGCATAATGTAACTCAATGCAACCTCGGTTGGCTCTGTTATTTTGCCAAGCAAGACTGTTATCGTTCTCCTCATCCTGTCAATTTCAAGATGTATTTGTTGTTTACAATGTAGCATTATCAGATAATTGTTCTATTGTTCTCTGAACGATGATTTGTGGTTCGACTCAAGCCCTAATCCCTGGTACCTACGGGGTACCTGTGGTACTGGAGAAAAATGAGCATTGTGACATTTGGTTCTTGGGACATCCCTAGTGTAGATGTATTTTAAGGCTCAAAACCGTAGACTGCCAAATTAATAGCAAAATATATTGCTGTTTGACAACTTGACAAAAAGCAGCTCTCTTACTCTACAACAACAAAAGTCACCTGCTAGTTTACCGCCCAGGCAGCAGGAGGCTTTATATTTAGCAGAAACCTTGGCTTCCATAACATGTATTTAAAAGGAAATAAAACATCCAGGTGTTACAGGTGTTTGTCTGTTTGCCTTTTTAGATTTCTCCTAAATTCACCAAAGTTTTGCACAAGATAATGTTTAATCTGTAAAAGTAAAAGTCATCTCACACTGCAGCATTTACATACACCAAACTTCCCACTAAATAGATTTCAATGGCTGTTGAGAGTACTTTCTGATTCATGGATCAATAAAGAGATATCAAAATTGAACTTTGTTAAAACTTGACTTGACAAAATAACATAAGGATTTTGAAGCTGACTTTATCCAATGTTCATATTTCTGTTTGAGGATTTTGTGCCAATAAGCACATCAAATTATTTTATTGTTTTACCGTTTGTAACTCAACATTTAGATGGACAAATAATAATCTTTAGTACTTCATAACCATACACTCCAAACCAGCTGTAGCTTTATTCTCCTACATGCACCTTGTGCAGTAACACAACGCCAGTCTCATTAGTGCTTCTTTGTCCTCTCACACATGATAGAAGTGCTACACTGGCCCACCCAAATTGCAACTGCAGCCTTACATGGACACACACTTCAGGCTCAAGTTTAACTGCTTATTCATCAAAGCTTAGACAGCTAAAACACACACAAACACACACACACACACACACACACACACACACACACACACACACACACACACACACTGCTGCTGCTGCCGCAGAGATGACACCCGTAAAAACAAAGCACACTGTGCCTTCGATGTGGAGAGAGGATGTGAGAAGAAAAGGAGGAAAGGAAAAAGAGCCATCAATGGTGAGGGAGAGATGAGAAAGAGATGGAAGGATGAGGAAGGAATGAAAGAGATATTAGAACATATGTAACCCATGGGTATTGAGCCTGGCAGTAACCCCAGGGAAATTTAGCCACACAGCAGAGTTACTTTGCTTTTTTAATTTGATGAATATTCATGATCATGCAGAGAGAGAGAAGGAGGCAGCCTGGTTCATGGCAGCGTTTTGATGTGTTACTTGCTGTCAGCTAGCAAACGGAGGCTCCATTGAATTGCATCATGATGTGTTCATGCTCTATTCAGTAAAAATGAGTATTGGGCAAAGGTAAATTACAACGTTATCATGTTGTGTTCAAATCCAATGTTGCAGTGTTTTTATTTGGCTGTAATCTAATAAACACAGTTGTTCAGAGGAGATTTTTATAAAAATCTTATTTTATAAAAAAAGGGAATTATGATCTGTTTTACTTTGTAATGCAATGAACAACGAATGACGCGAATAACGCGGCGCGAATGTTGCGAATGGTGCGTTACGAAAAAATTGCCTTGTCCGCGCGAGTTGAAATTTTCCAACTCTTGTGAAAAATGTGCGTGACGCTGAGAAAGCCAATCAGCATTGAGAAGCTCCGCCCGTCATCACTGCCATCCTGTCGTTGCTGAATCAAACTTCTGCTGGTCCGCCTGAAGTAGCGCTGGAAGCGGCTTCATTCCTGGAGGAGTCGGAGCTGTGTGCGACTACGGATAATATTATGAACCCAGACCTGGGGGCGTCTGATGTTCCGACGTTTGTGGGACTTCCACAACAAGTATAAAGCAGAACTAGTAGTTATTTAAATGGTGAATGGTGGAAATAGTAACTGTTACGGAGGTAAACCACAGAGATAAGCCACGCCCCCTTTCCAGCGCGAATGAAGCGAATGATGCAAATTAAGCACAAAGTACAATGGTAACATTTAGAATTTTTTACGGTTTACGCTGACTTTGGGATGGTTGGAAGGATTTTCCAAGACGGCCTTGGCCAGTCCAGTCCTGTATCTGTGTCAACAAGACCCCAAGATACTCCAACTCCATCATATGGGGCAGCAACTCACTTCAAACCCGTGCAGTGAATACTGACTTGCACAATGTGGTCCAGATCACAGGAATTGCCGCCCACATATTAGATTTGTTCAGTAATTTGAATAGATGTTGTGCCCATTGATGGATAACTCCCAATTCACTCTGTTTGGTAGAAACAGTCGACCATTCAGAGCCTAATAGGTGTGAATCGGATACATTTGTATACATTTGTTTGTCATCCGTTTTAGGAACCAATGGGCTTGTGGGCCTCAGGCTGCACACAAAGGTCAGACATCTGAATAGTGTTGTTGGTTGAGGTTGTGTAAAAAACATGTATAACACAGCCCTCTCCTTTAAATGCTGGCAGATCATCTTTTGTTCTGCTTTAGAATAATTGCTGATAAAAATCTCTCTCTCTCTTTCTCCCCCCCTCCTGCTTTAACACCCATACATATTGATGTTACTCCCCCTCTCTCTCCTTCATTCTTTCCTTAAGTCTCTCTCTTACATCTTTGCATTAACATATTCCTCAAGGGGCAGAGCATTAATAGCAAATGTGATACTGCCAGCTCCACTCCTTATTTTTTGCTGTCGTACTCTTTCTTTCAACTTCCCAAATCTCTTGACTTCTTATCTACCTTACCATCTAGCATCTATATAATCACTCTTTTACTTTATTTATGTGCTTCTCAAGCGTCTTCCTTCCTCCCTTCCTGTCTTTTGGTCCTCTATTCTTTGTGCTTTTTCTACATCATCCATGTTTTACCTTTTTATATTTCACACCCTTTTTACCCTCTCTTCTTCAATGTATTCTCTTTATCCCCTCCTCTCCCTTTTGTCTGTCCTTTGCCCTTTGTTTACATTTAGCAAAGCAGGAAGCAGTGAAGTTAACATTGGTTTCTCTAAACCAAGAAGATGATCTTTCTATGACCTAAGCCAACTAACAAAAAAAATATTACAAACAAATAGTAAAATGTTGGAGATTTAGCTTTATCAATAATTATGTTGTATCATATAAATAACACTTTGATTCATGGCATTGCAGCATGGCTCGTTAGTTTCCTCCACTGCATGTTTTTAAAGAGAGCAGCACTCTCAATGGTGATGTCACAGGGTCGTATAGTATACTGCGCAAGGTTAGAAGTTCGAGCAACCATAACAATTGATCCTTCAGTAAGCCCCGCCCCCCCAAGGTTACTGTTGTTAGGCCTGTCAAACCTTCACATCTGGCTTGTCAGTATGGCGTTTTTAACAATATCTGTAGGATAAATTCCAAATAAATAATAGTTCTGACATATCAGAGAGAAGTAGACAGAAAGCACTACAGTATCCATTTCAGAGATACATTCACAATCTAATTTGTTGGCGAGTATTGTGAAAAGCTCACCAGTCCCAATGAAAACTTCAGACACCCTGCGTCTTGTCTCGCCATGGGTGTCTTTAGGTTTTTATTGATACTACTCCTCCTATCGATACTCCTTATGAGTCTAGTTATTTATCGATACTATTATCGTTTTTTTTTCATTAGTAAATAATTGATTTTTAATATAAAAATAAATAATTTGAGAACAGGATTAGAATGTATATATATATTAAAAATAATAATAATTATGTTTCTATTGCAGCAACAATGTTTACAGCAGCAAAATCACTTTAAAAAGTCTATAAAAATGTCTCACTGGAATCATCTAAAATGTCAATAAAATAATACACATTCCTGAGTTAAGTCTGTAAGGAACACAGACATCAACCAGTATCCTCCTGTCCTTCATAGCAACCAATGCAGGTGGGCAAGAATTGGAGTGATGTGTTGTTTTTTCTTTGTTCCAGTTAAAAGTCTAGCAACTGCATTTGAACAAAGTACAGTGTTGAAAATTCCAAGACTGTTTCGACCTCTGACAACACCCATTATCACTTTTTTGTGTGGACCATGGCCGTCCTAACCATAGGTAAGGTAATGTAAGGGAGTTTATTGTCATTATAAAAACATACAACAAAATTAAGTTGGCGACTCATCAGTCAGTACAGCAGTAACAGGTAAAACCATCTAAAAACATGTATAAAAAACATTAAGACAGGACATTCTAATTTAAAACAAAACATTTAAAAATAAATAAATCATAAAACACAGGTATCAATGGCTTAAAAATGAAAAAAGTGTTGTCTTATTGTCTATTTTTGTTCCCCCGCAGCACTGTCCGGTGTGTGCTGTTCCTCAGCCTGTTAGTCCGTGTTTTAATATTCCTGAATTTTCTCCCTGATGGCAGTGGAACAAACAGAGAGCGACACGGGTGTCTGATGTCCTTGTAGATGTTGCTGGCTTTCTTTTGGAGGCGGCCAGCATACACAGTGTCCAGGTCAGGGAGGGTAACTCCCACAATCCTCTGTACTGTTCTAACCACATACTTGCACACCTGCACATCACTGCAGTAATGTGATAAGTTAAACCACTAGATATCAGGGAGTGTTAAGTTACTCTTTAATTTGTACCCACAATTAAATGCTGGTTCTAATTTGCAATACAAAGTGAGTCCTTACGGCCTCATTGTTTACAGTAGTTTTATTACGATATTACATGTGACATCGCACTTCTTCCTTCCACCAGGTGGATTTAAAACCTCCCGGTTCTCGGTCAGAGATGGAGTTCCAGGAGGACTACTCGCGCAACTCCTCGCTCTTCCAGAACGACTCCAACGGCACCTACAATGAGAACGGCATCTACAATATCAACGACACCTACAATGACAACGACACCTACAATGACAACGGCACCTACAATGAATCCTTTCTGCCAACAGGGGTGAAGGTTACCATTGTGGTCGTCTACATGATTGTCTGTGTCATCGGCCTGGTGGGAAACTTCCTGGTCATGTACGTCATCATAAGGTAGGAAGAACATGCATTTATACATCCACAAAAATCCAACCTGTTTCTGATAGAGATGCTTCAAGAGACAGCCAAACTAACACGAAGAAATGATCCCACAATGCTTTTTTAGCCCACTCTTGAAAATGCTTCATGTGAGATTCTACGGGTTAAACACTTCAGTAGTTGAGAAACCACTACAGTCCAGACTTCCAGTTTTGTGACAGCCGTTCCTCTAAATCCAAGGATTTGAAGTAAGGGATGATGATATGATCACTGTTGCTGTAGCAATGCATGCTGAAAAGAGGGGGGGCACTAATGATAAACATCATCATGCACTTACATGAATGCGAGCACATGACATTTTAACATGCACACTCACAAAAAAAGGATTGCATAAGGATTGCCTTCTGAAGCCTTGCTTTGTTTTAAAGGGACAGTGTGTAGGATTTAATGGCATTTGTCGGTGTAGTTCCATGTAGCAACCAACTGAATCAACCCCCCTTTCTTGTCTTTCTTCAGTTATTCTAATAAAAGCAATTACAACCCTAAAAAAAATACTTAAATAAAACATGGTGGTGCAAAACTGTGGACCCAATCTGTGTGTAAACATGAAAGGCTCATTTTAAACTAAAACACAAAAAGATTTAGTTCCTGGTTAATATACAATATTTAACACATGGTTATGATTATTGTCTTCCATTTTTTTCTTATAGATCATCCGAAATCATACACACTCGCTCTTTAAGGGTCAAAAGCCAAAACCATTGATTAAGACAAAACATTAGTTCATTATCAGAAGTTGCAGCATGAGAAGGTATCTGGCTCCACCCTCAGCATGTGTCTACACATGCCCTATTGCGTGGATATTCTTTGGGAAAGTGTCTTTTGTCTCTGTGTGTGTGTGTGTGTGTGTGTGTGTGTGTGTGTGTGTGTGTGTGTGTGTGTGTGTGTGTGTGTGTGTGTGTGTGTGTAGGTGTTTGCACATATTCTCTGTGTACACGATTTGAAACAAGCGTAGATGAACATCTGTGTGTTGTATGAGCCAGTGTATTTGTGTGCGGTCATGTTGGCCTGGTGGACAGCTACTGTCTAGATAGATATATACTTTATTAATCCCCAAGGGGAAATTTCTTACATACATCATGTTAAACCAAAACAAAGCGCACACTGAATGTGTGTGTATGTGTGTGTGATGTTGTTGTTGTTGCTCTGTTATTAAGCTCAATATTTGTTTGTGTGAGACAGACAGCTGACAGCTGTGTCCTTGCTTCTTGTTTTCAAACTGGAGAACAATAGCGTTGCTTTAGAAGTGTTGTAAAATGTCTTCCTAATAATGGTTAGATTTCCATTTACCATCCGTGTGTGTTTGTGCTTAAGAAGCCGTAGCAAGCACTGGGACCTTGCGAGTGTGTGTGTGTGTGTGTGTGTGTGTGTGTGTGTGTGTGTGTGTGTGTGTGTGTGTGTGTGTTAGAAAGCTGTCTCCATATTACTTCAATCGTTGACGATAATTACTGTCCTTGTTCGACCTGTTCTCTCTCGGACATCTGCGTGGAGTTCTGTAGATATGAGTCACACAAAGACATACACATAATAGGAATTATTCCATCCGACTCCACCTTTTTGGCATTCCCACCCACATACTCACACACAGCATTTCACTCACCAGGGCGACCTTAGCAGCGACCAAGTTTCAATTAAAACCCACAGCCCTTTTCTGCACATTATCCCCTCTTTCTCTCCCTCCATTTGTCATTTGCCAGCTGCTTGCATTAAGGCAATAAAAGCCCTAAACAATCATCTTCAAACCAGAACTAACGAAAACAAAATGAAACATTGAAATCCTTCTGAAAACTCACACACACTCACAGGATTTAACTTAATGCTGTAGTCAACTGGCTTTCCTGCTTTACAAAATCCGTTCTCAGCCATTGCCCACAGTAAAGATGGCTGTAATTCAATAAGTAAAGTAATAAGCTTTTAGCTCCATCATCTGAAATACAAATATGCAGAATCCGCGGCACTGGAAAAAATAAATAAATAATGGTTTCTTCATCAAGGTCTAGTTTGTCATTTCTGAAAGAGCTCCATCAGATGTACATTATGTAAACATCTCTCCCGAAGTAAGTCATACTGGTTTTCAGAGGCACCTTTAAGTGCTAGAAGGCCTGAAATAATTATCTTAGAGCAGGTCTGAGCATCAACAGAGTGCTCTGAATTTAAACTTATTCAATTATCACAAAGACTTAAATAATTGGACTCAATGGGACTCTGCTTCATCATTAAAAGGATGTGGGTTAATACTGTGGATGCACTTGCATCTTGTCCAGGAGGGATGTCGCAGGTTCAGAAAACAAACACTAGGCTTCCAGCTGAAAGAAAGAAAAAGATAATATAAATTAAGTCTACTTTCACTGTGCATCAGATGCACCATTTGGATGTAGTTTAAAAAAACTAAATCACAGCGAAGAAAAGTCTGAGTCATTCTTTTGAGGCAGATGGGAAGAGGTGAAATTTAACCTAGACAAACACATGCCCCCACACTCAGAATCTACTACTTCTGTGATCAACAACTTTTTTTTTTGTATAAATAGGCAAAACCGTACACCTCTACGAGTTACTGTCTCCTGCAGAGACCATTAAAAAATATAAGACGTCCGATGTGGCGTTATGAGTTTGGGTCCTGGGCATCCCGTTTACTGCCATCATCTTTGTCAATTAATAAAGCTATACTAATTTGGCCAGCAGGGTGAACCTGAGCATGGTCAAGCAAAGGGAAACTCACAGGCTTACTGGGATAATCCAAGAGACCAGGGCCCTATATCTCGTACCTGGCTAAACAAAGTCAAGCAAATGTCCTAATCTCCATCTTAAATTAGCGAGATGATTGACATAAGGCTATCTGAGTTTCTTCACGGCTGATCCGCGCTGAAACGGTCTCGTTAATTCTAGCCAGACGTCAGTCATCTGGATAAATGCGCGCGCCCGCTCCTCTTCAGAAGGGATAATAATCGAGCACTGACACCACGATGTTCTAACAGTACAATGGCAAATAAACTCAGAGGAACCTCTTTTTATTTCTCTAATGAGAAGTAGGAGATCATCATGAAGGCATATGAGGAAGTCAATACCGTAGTCATTCACAGCAAACGCGTTGCGAATATTCCAACGTTTTTGCAACATTGTTGCCGTGAACGCAACTTTAACACCGCCCCCGCTGTGAGACATAAGCGTCGCAAATATATCAGACAAGTTAAATGCGTCAGTGTTGAGAAAATGTATCGGCTAATTTGAAGTGCTTCATCACCCAAATCAATCAGATTATATTTACGAATAAATATATACTTATGAGGATATATGTACTGTATGCGCGTATGAATCATGTACTATATATGTGTATATACATGTATGTGTAGATTACCATATAACTAGGAGTTTGAATATGTGCATGGGCGGATCAGTATGTATGTTTTATTCATAATCAGAAATTCAATCAATTGAAGCAGTGAAAAGAAATTGTGTGTGATTCTCTGTATTCTCATCACGATCACCTTTATCATGTTCTACAATAATGATATGTATGGTGTACTAATAGCACTGTCATATAATTATGAGTGCTTTCAACACATCCATAAGTTTCTTAAGAACTAAATAAACTTAAGAACAGCGGCATGCAGCGGCTGATAGTCTGTGTCTGAGACGGGCGATCAGCTGCGCCTGTGGTGATCAATGTCCGCGGCTCGAGAAGCTCTCGTAAATAAAGTATTTCTTGCCGGCAAAATCTATATCGCTGCGTACAGGAAGTCATGATGATGTAAAGGATGGATCCTGGCGATCTGGAAGAACTCTCTCCCTATAAAACTAATATAACTAATATCGCTCCTTCATCAATGAGGAAGGGAGCTGCCTTTTTTGTCTGGTGGGAGTGTCCAGCTTATCCAGTGAATTTCAGTAAACCTGCCCGGGAGCAGGTTTAAATTTTTGGATGTGTCGCTATGGCGATTTATCTAAGCTTGCTTCGAGAAACCGAGAAAGCCTGACCTACGTCTGACCTAAGATGACAATCAGCCCGCTAAATCAGTAAGCCAGGTACGAGAAATAGGGCCCTGTTGTTCAAATGTGCCACAAAGTATACCCCTTCTAAAGCCTCTTTTGTTTCTTATTGAAGTATTAACCCTTTAACTCACCTTTTTGGGGGTAATCTCCAGAAATAATATGGCCATTGCCCATTTTATCATCATGGGGATTCTGAAAAAACGAATTGGGCAACAAGGCAGTTCTTGCGTTTTCCACCTGTTAAAAATGCGGCGTCTGATCAGGGCCCTGCTGTTTATGTGAAAACAGTTATACAAAGCTGCACAAAGTCTTAAAGTGATGTAATTTTAGGGAAGAATTGGGTGTAGATATAGGAAGAAGTGAGCTTGCAGAACACACCAGAATTTCCAACCGGACTGTTGGTGGTTGGGTTGCATTGGGGATAATGAAGGCCCCAGGTTTTTGACAAGTAAAAGGAATGAGTGTTGTAAAAACATGTTGGACTGTTTTGGTGATTTCTCTGTGAGAGCTGCATAGCTCCGAAAGTCATTAGCCCTGAAATGAAGCAGCTTTGGAAATCCAGATGATGTAATTCTACATGCTTTCCTACACTTTTTGTGTATGTATTGGAAATATTGATTATCAGTTTATATCTCCCAAACTGTCCTTTGTCCTTTACCTCTGCAATTCCTCACAGTTACAGCTGAGATAACTTAGTCACTCTTTAACCCAGATGGAATTATGTGACATTCAACCCACAAAACAAACTCACACTATGATTAATAAATTATTGTAAAACGTTTCCCTCAGATGGAGGAGAGAATAAAAGACAAACACAGGCTTGTGCTGTTCATGTGTTAAGTGTGACAGAGGGAGGCAGAAGAAAGAGAGAAATAAAGTTTGAAAGAGACACGGAGGAACTATTGGTGGTTCACTTTGATATGTGGCCCCAAACAGAGATGAAGATGGATCGAAATGGGATTACAACCGCTGAAGCTTAATGTTGAGCTCGTCTGAACTTTTTAATACATTTTGTGGATTTTTGTTCCTAATCTGAAAGATTCATGTGAAGAAGGGATGACTTCAGGGCCAGAATGGACTAGCGGAATAATAACAGCAGCCGATAACTCTCAAGGTACATTTGTCTTGTGGGTTAAACATCCATCTATAACTATCTAGAGATCTAGTGATTCTAGCTCATTCATACAGCATTGTCAGCAGCTATTTAGCATTTCTCAACAGAGGATCTTGTTTACTGTAAAATGAACCTGAACACCGTCCTCTGGCACCAGCCACTTTTTGATGCACGGTAACACAATTTAAATCAGGTCACTCATTAACAAAATCAGCAACAATTTAGCAACGAAACTCAGTAAAAAAAACATTTTCAACCAAGATATGCAGATGTAGATTTAGTACACACAAACTGTACGGCTTGAGTTTTTCTTCAGCAAAAAAATTCAGATCAAAGTTACGGTGACTTTTTTAAGGGAAGGAGAAGAACGAAAAAGTGCTATTTTTCATGGAGCAGCCACAAATCATTGTTTAAATAGCAGGGTTGGCGACAGATGGTAACCAATTGTGGCTGACAGCAGCTGTCCAATCCACCTCTTACTTGTAAACAATAACGAGCGATAAAAGGCACGGAGGAAAAGCCGTCGAGGCAGCATTAATTGCGGTTGCATGTCTGTCGGGAAACTTCTCTCTCAGCGTCTTTTTGCTTTTTGTTTTTCCAGACATGCCCTCGTGCTTTTCCTGACAGCGCTGCAAGCTGAGCGTGTTTCCAGCTGCGAGTTCTGTCAGAGGACAGTAGAGGAAGAAGAGTTTTAACTTCCAGCAACAGAGCACTGCAGTGCAGGCGCGGTTTTTGGCTCGTAGCAACAACAAGAGCCAAGAGCAGGGATTTCTACGAGCATCTGTTTAGTGCTACAGGCCCCAAAAAAAGAGCAGGTGGACCACAGGGAGAGATAAACATCATGCTGAATCGAGCACAGAGCCGCCTAGAGACAGAGAGGAGAGAGTGTGGCAGGACGAAGCTGTTTTCACACGGAGCAAAAAAACTGCCTGGAAGGATTTTTGTAAGGGTCTGTTTCCATAACAACAGACCAATCCACGTTGTACATTTTAGGACATGCTAAGGTCTGATGATGTCATCATTCCTTGGAGCAAAAAATACAAATCTGGCAGTGAAAAAAAAGGAACACAAATTGTGAAATCTAAGGTGTCGTACAACTGTACAACGGGAGTATGAAAGCTGAACTCTGACAACGAAGCAGCTTCTTATTCTGTACAGCTTTGATCTGGCCGGCTTTCCCTCTGCTGGTAGACATACTTAGAAAACACACCTGGCCAGAACATGAACCTTCTTCATAGTATTGTTAAATTGTCAGAGAGACTTATTTAAATATTTCCTTCAAGCTGTGGAGGAGTGTTTTGACAAGCATGTTGTGTTTTTACAATTAACAAGTGTCTAACTATGACAGTGCTCTGAATGGAATTGTGTGTGCATTATTTTTCTGAGAGCTTTAATTTAGTGGGTGTGAGGACAACATACAAATCAGGGGGACACTGGATGTCAAAAAGGTCTGTCATGTCCATCATGTCCATCAAAAACATTGTGACACAACACGTAATAAGAATGCCATGTTTCTTCTTGACTCATCTGACTTTGAATGTGGTTAAAAGAGAATTAAGGATTCAAGAAGAGGGGAGGAGGGAAGCAGAGGTTGGAAAGGGTCCACATAAAGAGAAGGGCAACAGAAGTGCAAAGGAAGTGAACATACTGTAAACTGTTTTCAGGAAAAGAGAGGGAGTATAAGGAGATAAAGAAGGAAATTATTTAAGGTACAATGTAGATCTTTTCTTTTCTTCCTGGTTTGCTCATTATCAGAAAATATCATGAATTAAATAATGTTAATACATTGTTTATATGCATGTCAACAGGGTCTTGTGTATGTATTTGTGGTTGTGGTGAAAAGTATTTTCAATCTTAGCTGTTGGATTAAGATCATGGAAAGATGACCAGACTTTTCAGTAACAAAATGGAGGTCAGTTGGTGTCAGATTGAGTTGTAGGTACCACAGTTAGGTAGTGAGCGTGCTCTGAGCTGCATTGAGTGGTTCAGTTATCGGATTCTCAATATTTTTGTCTTTTATATTGTTTTAATTTTTTTGCCTTTATTTGATAGTGCTATAGTCAGGAGGGGTTGGATTCGAACATCAGCCTCTATGGTAATCGTTCATTTTTAGAAAATCAACCATTTACTAAATCAACATCATTCTGTATTGAAGAAGACTTTAAACTAGAGTTTGAGACCATAACTCTTCACGGAGACAATAAATCAAGTGAGAAGTAGGGTCATTTTCTCATAAACTTCCATACGATTTGACCAATTTGTGCAACCAGATAATTTGCATTCTGCTGGAGAAATGCTGAAATAATATGTTTTTTAAACTGGTATGACACATTTGCAGTGCTACTGGAGCTGCATTGTTGGAGGGTTGAAGCAGACGTTGTAGACATAAAGGGACTCAGGTGCTCTTTGGGTACGCCGAAATCAAAATTTAAAATTAGATTCCTAATATATTTATTTTTGTATAAAATATATTCTAACCCAAGGCCAACCACAGACACCTCAGTGAAACTAATTAATCCTCCTCAGTTCTGTTATCGTGCCCAATCTGTTGAGCCTTTTGGCGAGTGCAGACCAACCTAAAAATGATCTGATGCAATATGATTATGATGATTATGATGATCTTATCGCCTACTTGGTCACATGGTAACAGCTAGCAAGTAAAATCAAGCAGAAAGTGTCAGAAATTGCATACTTTCCTTCATGCTACTCTCTGCTGGTTAACTGAAATATAAAAACATATATTCACTCCAGTAATATAATCAAAAGTTACCTATAGAAAATTGACAATTTTGCTCAGCCAGTGCTGTAGTGTTAGCAGTTGTGGGTTGCACATGCATGCAGAGGGCTGTAATTTGACTGAATTCCTATTACATAGGATTCTACCAAATTATCTGTGCATTTGATGGAAAAGTGTAATGCTGATTGGGTGCATGGTTACAACTCACTTAAACGGTCGTGCTTTTTAACAAACAAGACTTGGATTTTGTATTACCCCAAAAATAAGTTCACTGTTAAAAAGGTCCTAGTGCTACATTTTCCAGGCTCTCCTTTTGCAACGCCACATCAGCCCCTTGTAGTGAGCTGCATCAAACATTCATACTTTGGCTCAGAGACATGTGAAGCTGAATGAATAGCCAATTACTTACAGATGGTGTGAGTGTTCGTGTATGGAATCACACAAAAAAAACTCTCATTATCTCTTCAAACTTCAAACCAATTACGTGTGTGTGTGTGTGTGTGTGTGTGTGTGTGTGTGTGTGTGTGTGTGTGTGTGACACAATTGAGCTTGAGGGTTTTATTTTGAGTTTTTTTATGTAAAAATGTATTGATGCAGATGGGAACAGAGGCAAACATACAGAGTTCAATAAACAGAGAGAAGGAGAGACAAATAAAGGGCAAAGATAAATTGATATGAAATAGAGTGGGAGCATCCAGTGTCACATCGTCTGGTATCCTCTCATATTTGTATCTCTTCTATAGTTTACTTTACATCAGAATGTGTGTGTGTGTGTGTGTGTGTGTGTGTGTGTGTGTGTGTGTGTGTGTGTGTGTGTGTGTGTGTGTGTGTGTATATATATATATAAAATCTGCATTCACTGAGAGCCATTATGATCCTTCTGATGAAATCTGTTTATTCATTAGTTTGTTCCTTCATTCGTTGCATGGGTTTCTCTGCAACATCCCTTCTTTATTCTGATCAAATTGGTGAATGCTGCTTTTGGACATGTACATGTCACTTGGTGATAGATTTTCAGGTGTAGTTAAAAAAAAGAAGAATAAAGCAAATAAGGTGAATTGGTTATTATTCTACATTGTGTGTTCTTAGGGGTGAAGGTAGAAGTTAAAGTTCTTGCTGGTACTACCACCCTGACCGTAACCAGCTTCACGCACAGTGGTGGCTGGTGTTTTTTTGGGGGGGGGCGCAGTTGGGCGGGGCGGTGTAAATAGCACTCCACAATGAGAAGAAAAGAGGTTTTGAGTAGAATATTCTAAAAAACAAAGCTTTATTTCAAGAAAACACAGTGCTCAACACTGTCCAATAACAACTATCAACAAACTGTAACTTTGTGCATGAGAGGTTCAGAGCAGAATGGTTTAACAAAACATTGGGTTGGGTTTCAGAGGTTTACAGAATAAAAGAGGTGCCCACACCCTCACATGAAAGAGATTTAGAAAAGCATCTGCTGATTTTGACACTCACCTCTGCAGCAATCCTTCCAAGCTCATCTTCCTTCATAGCCCGGCGCTTTCTCGGCTGCTCAGAGCCACTGCTTTGCTCCAAACTGAGTATCAAGCTAACCAGCTCCGGTTAGCATATAGGCTTAAGGAGAAGCTCCGGGTGTACGTCCTCCTGCGACCAGTGCTTTGCTGCTGAATTTTTAAATCTGGACGTTCGGGTCCCAACTCTTTCAGCCTCTTCTTGTCAACATCTGAACGTCGGTTGAAAGGTGTTTCGCGTAGAGATACCACAGAGTTTTCAGTCGCCATACTAACATAATCAAAGTCTCTGCTAGCTATGTTGCTCGCGTAGTTACGTGGGAGCTATATGGGCTGTGAGGGAATGATAAAGGTCTCTGATTCGACGAATAGTCCAATCACGTTGAAATAAGAAACAATGTCATTGGCTAGGCACATTTGTGCGCCCGAAGATTCCAGTTCCATCTGCCAATGAGAAGCTGTCCTTGCCGTAACGACCGTGAAATGTTTGCTCTCTGCCATAGATTCACATTTGGCCAGCGCCCTGACAGGGGGGAGGGGCTTTTCCCAGTGATGATGAAATATATTATATTTGGTCACCTTTAACTTAAGTGGTTGTTGACAGGGGCTTATGGTCTCCCACACACATTTAGCGCGTCAAAACGGTATATTTCTTATTTAAATTATTTGGTGTATGTTTTTTGACATATATTATATTTTTTTAAGAGGGGCGGCGCCCTAGCGCCCTCTATTGACGCACCGCCACTGTTCATGCATCCCTGAACACATACATTACATGTTTTAGAAGCCTGTATGATGTCGAAATAAATAACACATCACACATCACTATTTACTTAAATAGTTTAAGTGTCACAGAATAATTTACAAATATTGACAAAATGTTCCAAATAGTTTGTTTTATTTTAAATTAGAAGAAAATTACAACTATATGTGTCAACATCAACAGTTTACAAGTGCTGTGTGTGTTTAGGAAGTAAAGATTAACAAGTGACATAGCTTATTTGACCTGCTGTCTCTGTTGCTGGAATGAAACTAAATATCATGAAAATCATGATCTAATTGTATTATGTACTTGGAAGATTTTTGCAAGAAACGATTGCCAAGAACACCCAGCATCCGAGTCAGCTGCAGCAGAAGTGAATGTTTTTCCTGTCAGTAGGCTGACGAAATATTTTTTGAAAAGCAGCTGGCACATAAAAACCTGCCGGTTTGTGCTCGGAACAACAATAAAGCAATTTACACTAGGAGAGTGCAGACAATGGTGCATTCATGTCCACCTTGGATGGTCTCAACTCCCACGTTGGGAAGTCGTTCTTCCGACTCTGATGTGTTCATGAGCTTTATTTTCACGACGTTTCCGTGTTTGAAATGCGATCACGACACGTTGTTGTATGTGGGTTTTGACAAGCAGCTGCTGCTGCTCCCTCTTCCCGCTACTGCATACCAACACGTTTGCATTACAACACTTGGCTTGACTTTCACATTGGGTAGCCTGTCAAACTATGACGCTCCACCATGTCCTTAGTTAACACAAGGTTAACATTGTTAATTGCTTTATACAACATGTCAGGTCTCTACGCACTTTATTTTCCAATGTGTATTTATATGACCACTATTTACTTTATCTGTTTTTCTTTTTGACCTTTTCTTCTTCTTTTGAAATATGTTTTCACCAATGAGTACTGTTGTTGGATTTCTAGCCCACTTTTATTCAGGTCACCTTTCCTCCCTTACTTTACTGCAGGTGTATGTTCATTGTTGTTTTGTTGTATGCCTTGTTGTCAAACCAATTGCCCTTTGGGAACAAAACAAAAATCAAATGAAAGTTGCAAGATGGGTTTACATTAGAGTTAGTTGCGAGCCAGAGGGGTTGGATGAGGACTGCAGTCTTGTGTATGTCTGTGTGAATTCAGCGGCTATGCAGCATTCTGTACTTCTTACAGCTCTGATCTTATGGCCTGCTTCATCTCCATAGCAACAACGACTGGAACTGATTTCTTCGAAAAAATGTCTGAATAATTCAAATCTGTGGCCATAGTATGAACCCTATTTTTAGAATTGTTAAACTACCTAGAAGACTCTAATGCAGCCAAATATAATGATGTCCATATTTCCCAATTTCGCAACTAGTTAAGTATTTAAATCCGATGGCAACATTCAGTGCTAATGCAGGAGGTAGTGTACCCTTTATGTACCAATGCACAACGTAAGTGTCACTGCTGGATAGATTGTGCATGTGTGTTAGAAAGATATCACAAAAAGAAAGAAAAGCCGTCATCTCATCTGTATGGGATCTTTGACTCTGCGAACCAGCAGAGAGAGATAGGGAAGCCTATTATGTTGTATTATCTGCAAGTCCTTGTTCCTGTGACCTGAAAACTCTGCAGCTGGATTGATACTATGTGTGTGTTTGTGCGTACTTGAATATATAGCCCATCTTTGTGAAAACCAATCAGACCTTGAGAGTGAGAACTTAATATGGAGATTGAGCCAATTCAGCCTGTCCTCGCCTTTGGACGTATAATCAGAGCCTGTTTGAGGGTTCAATCTTGGTTTTAAGGTTTAGGTTAAAACTAGGTTTTGGTTACCGTTGAGGTTGTCCTCACAAGCATCGGAGTACAGGGTTGTGTGTGTGTGTGTGTGTGTGTGTGTGTGTGTGTGTGTGTGTGTGTGTGTGTGTGTGTGTGTGTGCGTGTGTGTGTGTATGCGTTTGTGTGTGTGTGTGCCATAGGCTAATGACTGTGCCTTCCTCCTTCATAATGACCACAGTGAATTATGAGGCCATTACTCTGCACTGCAAATTAATCTGTCGACTGTGTGTGTGTGTTAGTTGTGTGTGTGTGTGTGTGTGTGTGTGTGTGTGTGTGTGTGTGTGTGTGTGTGTGTGTGTGTGTGTGTGTGTGATAGACACCCCAATATAGCTGGTTATCACATGACTTCTCTGTCTTTATGACACAGACACACTCTCATCTG
The DNA here is from genome assembly GCF_910589615.1 of Taurulus bubalis. NCBI lineage: Eukaryota > Metazoa > Chordata > Actinopteri > Perciformes > Cottidae > Taurulus > Taurulus bubalis. The sequence goes on along the minus strand of NC_136599.1, from coordinate 11,895,016 downwards.
CATATTGTGAGGGCATGCACACTCTTTAGCTCTCCCTGTCGCTCTTCTTTCTGTTTTTCTGTCTTTCCCCCATTTAGCCCTCTTTCTTTATTCATATTTAATTCCAATCCACTTCATTGTAGTTAATGTTCAAATAAACAGCCTCATCAATTTGCCGACAGACATAATAAGGCCATTATATGTATACATTACATCTTTGTCACTTTGATGACATTGCGCAGAGTAAATTATTAAACACATGGCACATGCCACAAACGTAACTTAAAAAAAGAACAACACTTTCTTGTGGTTGCAAATCCTGTTTGTTTGTCCCATCCATCTCCCCACTCGCCCAACACGAGCATAGCATTTTTTACTACTGAATTCGTAGAGACAGTATCATGTACATGGATGCCTTTACATATATGTCAGTACAGACTAAATGGCGTCAAAATGACACACAAAATTATAGTGATGTAGCAATAAGGCGCTTTGAGTGGTCGGAAGACTAGCAAAGCGCTTTACAAGTACAAGTCCATCGACCATTTAGCATGATACACAGTGTCCTGCAGTAAGGTCTGAAGTAAGGTGATAGGCCATGTGGCCAAAACTACCCTCAGAAACAAGGTGAGACCATTCTTTCAAAGGAGACTTGATTGAGTGAAATATAGTTTGCTCTTAAGTGACACATGGTTTTTAGAGGGACAACGACTGGGTCTATTCCCTCTTTCAGGTACTCTAGTTGCAGGTACTGCAGCACGATTTTGTGTCCTCAGCAGTTAGTTCACTTTGTATTACAGTGAATGTAATTTCATTGGTGGCAGTGGAGGGTGGAAAACAAGACTTTTAGACTTTCAGACGGTATGGTAATCTAGTAATAACGTCTAAGCCAGGTAATACAGTCAAAGAGGGTTGCCGATAAAGTCTAAGCCCATGGCATTTGACATGTGGGACCATTTTCCAATCATAATACACCGCTGTGTAATTGAAATAAAAGCCAAGTGACTTGATGCAGGCGTCTTTACAGAGAAGGTCTTGCAGATTTGTCCAAAGCAAGATGGTGCTCAATCAAAGTATAGAGTTTGGCATCGCAATCCGATTCTGTTCTGTGAGCTCCGGAAAGCACCAGGTAGTTAATGGTTGTCCCATTTATTCATAACCGTCACTTGATGATGAAAGATTCCAAAATGAGATCGACTTTGACACCAATTGTAGCCAAAAAGTATCACCTCATGAGTAATGAAGATGGCCGACAACCAGCAGAGTCCATGACACTGGTGTCAATGAGGAAGTTTATCTGCCGATAAGACTTCATCCTCACTGATATGTCACTCAGACGTTAAGGTTAATGAAACCATAACTTAACTTGTTGAGATTAATGTCTCCATGTGGTGTCAGTGATGAAGCAAACACCTTCACATTCTACTGGTTTTAATAGTCCAAAGTTTTCTGGTGCTTGGAAAGACTTTCTTACACATGGACTGCCAAAACCGACACAAAAAGAAAGTTCCTTGTGTATACACCAACCAAAATCATTAGAAAGGAGCTTTAAAGTGTCACAGATGTCTGATCTCAATACTTTAATACATATTCTCTTCCCTTTCTACTTATTTTATATTACACGGATTAGGCAAATTATTTCTTCTATATATTTAATGCTTCACACTTAAATTATCGATTGGAAACTGTCCTGAGCTGAGTTAAACACGTTTCAATCAGGAGAGACTAGTTACAGAGAAACATAATTTATTACACAATCTAATACAATTGCCTACAAATGAATTGTGCAAAGTCTTTGGCGATTGGACTCCATCCTGAATCAGGATAAGCAATAGAGTAGTGATGCTGACATCTGCGCCCGCAGAATCCCCCCTGGAGTCCAGACACTGGTGATGGTGAAGAAGAAAAAGAAGCTGAGAGTTGCTGTAACCCCGCTGAGGAATCAAGCAGGACTGACTGCTGACTGGTGGTGCCCGGGGTGGAGGAGGGTCGCATCGGTTAGAGCTGCAATGACAACTGACAGCCCTGCGGAGAAACCATTTAAAGTTACGCTGTGATTGGCTTAGGGAAATGCTCTGACAGGTTGGTTCATTCACGCCCCCAATCAGCTGATGGAGTAACCGCTGTGAGACTACCGACTGGCTCCTGAATGAACCCGCGAGTAACTATGGTCTTCCTTACTGAACTTACGCTTGAGCTTCATTTCAATCAGGAGAGACTAGTTACGGAGAAACATAATTTATTACACAATCTAATACAATTGCCTACAAATGAATTGTGCAAAGTCTTTGGCGGATTTATCCTGAATCAGGATAAGCAATGGGGTAGTGATGCTGACATCTGCGCCCGCAGAATCCCCCAAAGAAAAATTATTTATTCTTAGAGTGATAAAATAAATCAATACTTGACCTCCAGCCGCAGCGGTTACCTAAGCAACACAGCAACCCCTCGTCCCATCATTCGGGCGTAGCCAGGGTTAGGGTGAGCAACCCATGTACACATACCCGAGTGAAGAGGGTCTAATTAAACAAAGTAAAAGACAGGAAAAGGATCTCAAGGGACCGCAGAACAGGATATGGGGGTCCCCAATGACCGCAGCAGCTAATAGTGCCGATCTAGATATCCTGCGTTGATCCAAACAGATCCCGAAGAGTGACACCGGAGTCCGGAAACCGCAGGCAGCTAGACTTGGGGGTCAAGACGGACCGCAGACAAGAATAGATTAGGGTCCCGTGTAGACCGCAGAAAGGGACAGGGTGGATCAGAACTACCACAGTAAAGTACAGGGGGATATTAAGATCCGGAATTGATAGCGGGGGGTCTCGTCGCACCCAAGGAAGGATAGGTTGAGTCAAGGGAGACTGTAGACAAGTATAGGTAGGGTCCGGTGTAGACCGCAGAATAGACTAACGGAGGGTCTCTGCTGCAACATTGAGCAGCGATATACTTACCGAATTATAAGAACCATATTGCCTATCATTACAACTGACTACCATTAAGAGACCGCAGAACAGGGGGGGTCAAGCTTAGACCGCAGGACAGCTGAGCCGGGGCACACCGCCACACATGACACTCCAAGCCGGGGAAGTCTGTCCGGGAAACGAGAGGTGTCATTTACAGTATGACCGGTCACAGACGGACCGCGAAACCAGAAATGCCGGGAAAGAGAAGGTGACCTACGAAGACGGGACACGATAAGGCCGGCAAGGGTCACACTATGGCGGGTCATGCTAGACCGGCGAGTGTCAAACTTTAGCGGGTCAAACAGACCGGCCCTACCGTACTTGAAGGATCACAACCAGGACCCAAGCCTGTCATTCTCTGACGCATGTCTTTGACGTGTCACGTCACGGATCCGCCTGTCGTTCTGACGGGGCACGACCAGGACCAGCGCCTGTCCCTCTGACAGGTCACGACCAGGTCCAGCGCCTGTCAACTGACAAGTATTCGTAGAACCTCGGTGCTCATGGCAGAAGAGAAATACAGGAAAATCAAAGAGTTATAATTAACGGTTTAATTAAAGTTCAAATGGTGATACAGTGTACATATACTCAGCTGAGGGTCTCCGAGCCCAGTACAGAGTCCATGTGACCCTCAGCAAACTAGTGACTCTGTGACCGGATAAACAATAATTCATCTAAGCATTGCAATGTACCCATTGACATCATTACACAGTAATAAAAATGACCTTAATATGCATACAATCACAAATCCTTCATAAATATCCCTTTAATTATCATAGTACATGCATTGTAATTACACATAAACAACTCATTTTACCTAGACGTGCCAGTCCAAATGTGACAAACCAAGCTCAACAACATTACACCCTATGACGGGTCAGGACTAGGACCGTCCTCCTCTGCCGGGTCCCTGATACGATCCACGGAGAGCAGGACCCACAAGCAGACACAGACAAGGTAAATGCTTTCAGGACAAGGTTTACTAGGCAAACATCAAGAGACAAACCGGCACAGGTCAGGGAGTTGACACAGACTAAATACACAGGGGAACGAGACACAGGTAGAAATAATGAGGGCGGGGCTTGCAATCACACAGGAGGGCGGCACACGAGGAGGGAGGAGTCTGGAACGAGAGACAAGGTGAGTGACAGACAACACAACATACACAGACAGTGAACACAGAACTACCCAGGAGATCTGGGCATGACAGTCCCGTTCAAGCCCCGTGAAACGAGAGTGGGTAGTTTTCTTACCTCTTTGGTATGGATAGGAAATTGGAAGATCCCGTTAAGCCAGGCAGCGGCGACCTAGGAAACTGAGAAATTAACGTTAAGCCAGGCAACGTTTAACCCAGGAAACTAAGAACAGATCCATTACGCCTGTATTGACCAGAAACTATTACGTTAAAACAGGCAACGTTAACCAGAGAAGTAGAAACTTTACGTTAAGCCGGGCAATGTAAACCAGAGAAGGCAGGGAGAACCGTTTAAGTCAGGCAACAGAGAAGCAGGAAAAGAGAAAGCTTATCTTAAATGCGGACACTGTGGACTCACAAACTCAACGAGACAGGTTAACGAGCCTCAGGTCCCTTAGCCGGACGAGATACACCCGTACACCAATTAACAACAATGCATCGATCACGACAGTCACGAAGTGCAACGCACACCATCACCACCAGTTATATGTACAACTACCATGTAGAGTAAAAATTCAAGGACCTATGATTAACCAATATGCTGTTGAGGTCAGGGTAAAGGTAGGAGGGAAAGTAGAGGACAACCACCGTCCCATTACCGTAGCCTTATAGCTGCGATGCCTTGATTGTAGCCCAAGTAGCAGCCCCTATGCTACCCCGTACCCGGAAATAATGCCTAGTTGATCGTAGATCCGAGGCCCCCAAATACCACCTAGGTACGGGGAATATTTTACCAGCGGACAGGCCACATTGGAAACTGGGCCTGAGGACTACAGCAGAGACGCGTCCTCAGATGAGGGCTCTTAGTACTCGGCACAATGGAATCCCCTGTGCACCAGAGGGAGGCCAATAACCCCCCAAAACCCTATGGATGCCCATCATTTGTGTAGACCTTTAGTGAACCCCAGAAAACTTCAAAGAGTCTAGACGAAAACGTTACGGTACTCGTACAGACCTGACTTGCCAATCATTCCGGCTCTGCCAGCAAGATAGCCCACACCAGGCATATTTGGACCAGAGAGACACTGTCCCGAGAGCAGGCGACGAAAGAGCGTCCCTCAGGGACGACGCAACTGCCCATTTAGTCGCGTTACTAAGTACTTGCGCCAAAGCAGAAGCCTCCTCAAATGCGCTCGCTACCGGGCCTAAATGCAGCCATTCCTATTTATGCCCAGGTCATACCAGGCAGGCCACCTCTTCTGCCCTGAATAATTCCCCATTGCGATGCCGACGGGACTCGTGCGCAACACAGGAAACGCCGAGGACTTAACCGGTCCGACGACATACTTCTTGCAAACTCCCTTCTCCAGCAGCTGCCTCACTGTTTCCGCTTCATTCACTGCCGACAGGAGGTTTTTAGACACAAATGTCTCAGTCGGCAACGTGAGGACTCCTGCCCCGAACCCCTGTGACAACCCTGTCAGTCGATAATCTACGAAAACTGAGTCTGGATGAGAGCGCAGTTCACTAGCAAGTGATTGCAGGTTTATTGGAGTAGAAGGATGCACTTTCAAAATCTCTTTGAACCACGATGTGTCCGCCCCCTCAGGCGACTGCTGGGCGCGCGCTGGGGGCAGACTGACCTGGGATGTGCATCCCTGCAGAAACTACAGACATGGAGAAACGACACTCATGAAACGAACACGCACTTTCATTGAATTCGGAACAAATTGGAGTCTCTCTTAGTCTATGCACCTCACGGTCCAGATTCTCCTTATAGCGCCGGAAAGGAGCCAGCTGACCAGTCCTAGAGTGGCCCGGGAGAGGTGGCTGGAACGCCGCAGCTGGACACACCACCAATTGGTGCCCGACCTCCCCGCAGGACCCGCACGCCAGCATTTGTGAGCCGCCAGCAACCATCAGCAGAATCTCGGTGTCCAAAGTGCCCCAATCTAGCCGACTGTTATACTGAGATATGTACAACGCTGCTTTACAGGAGAACGCTCTATGATGCTGAATATCTTACCCCCGTATCTCAAATGAAGATCCCCGATCAGTGCCAAGTACTTCTCCAATTCCTGTCTCCTCTCTGGGTGCACCGCACATATCACGTCCCGGTACACTCCGAAAGCTACCACAAATTGCCCGATGGTTAACCCCCAAACTAACCGCGGGTCTGCCGCTTTAAACACCACAGATACGTCTCCTACGGAGGCTATGCTCCTATCGCACTCCGGGGACGGCAACAAAATGCTAATCAGATTAATGTCACTCCCTTGCAAAATTTTCGCCCTGAACCGTGAAGAAATATTTGCCACCTGCGGAAGATAAGTCCTACCCTGTGCCGGAACTGGGACAGCAGACGCCAGCGAATGTTGGGCGGCTTCCACCGGAGCCGCTGCGACCAGTAGATCCGCGCTGCGTGGTCGCCCCAAGCCTAGGGCGGCCTTGCAGGTACCTGTCGCCCCCGCCAGCTCGCCTGCTCTCTCCAGCGACTGCAAGTGCGCGTCGATGGTGTGCATGGAGTTTGCCAGTGCCTGCAAAGTGGAAACAATTGCGTTATCTGCCAACGACGGCCCCGCCGACGCTGGAGGGGAAGACCCACGCTCTGTCCCACTCTTCTTCCTAGCAGGCTCCGCTCGGGAAGCGCCTGCCTTCCGGCCCCTTTTCGCCGTTTTCGACGCTGTAGCTCGCGCAGGCTCCACCGCCGGGGAAGGACCGACTGGCGCGCTGCCGCTCGTCAAGCTCACCAGCTCCCGGAGCTGGGCGAGAGGAATACCTGGCGCTGGCACAACCCCTCAGTCTTCGAGCTGTGCCACGAGAATCTCCAGCTCACCTGAGGGAGAATCGCTCCGCATCGCCCGACGAGAGCTCTTGCGCCGCTCCCCCTGCGGGCAGGCAAAAGGATCCATGTCTGAGTCGGACATCGACAGCCTACTCAACCTAAACTACCAACGGTGAGCTACTCTAACTCCTACCAACCGTCTATGTTCGCATCGGTTAGAGCTGCAATGACAAATGACAGTCCTGCGGAGAAACCTTTTAAAGTTAGACAACAAGGCTGTGATTGACTTAGGGAAACGCTCTGACAAGTTGGTTCATTCACGCCCCCAATCAGCTGATGGAGTAACCGCTGTGAGACTACCGACTGGCTCCTGAATGAACCCGCGAGTAACTATGGTCTCCCTTATTGAACTTACGCTTGAGCTTCATTTTGTTAATCAAGTAGAATGATGGCCCATTAATATTGTTTTATTGGATACACGTTGAGGTTTTTTTTGGGCTACAGTAATGGTAATGGTATCTAACTAATATATATATATATATATATATATATATATATATATATATATATATATATATATATATATATATATATATATATATATATATATATCTACAAGGCAAACTTAAGGCAAAAAAAGTTCCAAGGTTTGTTTTAAAAAGAAGAATTTTCAGTCTAGCTTCAAACCTAGTCGACGTAAATCAGCAGAAAAAAAGATACAACATTCATCAACGTCTGCACGGACCTATGTAAATATGAAATCAACCGTCAACGTTGTGTCATCAGAGCAGTGCTGTCCTTTGGCACATATGAAGAGTGCATGTTCTGACATTGCTCTCTGAAGCAAAGCGAAGGTTAAGAAGATGTATAAAACAAGATAATATTATAGCCCACAGCAGGAGATGTTACACTGTCAGCAACAGAGTACGATACAAGACAGAGACCCGCGCAAACACACAGTGGCAGCCGAGAGAGAGACCACTGACCTGAAGCTGCTGCTGGAAATAAATTTTAAAAACTACTCTTACACATTTAATTTGTTACTTTTGGTATAATATATGAATTCTAAATCATTCAGATTAAGGCTTTATGACTCATAGGTTAAAGTGGCAGACTATCTGAGGTGAGGACCCCACATGAATTTGGTTTCGTACCTAAGAGAACATTTTAAGTATAAACAAATAATGACTGCCACAAATTATTATAAACGTCCTCTTCTTGTATTGAAATGTCATAAAAGTAACAATTAAATAAGATATTTGCGCATCCTCAGTGAGGGGGCAGTTAATGATTAAATGATTAAACTATAACTGCTAATGAGGAGCCAGCTGTGAGGAGAAGTACAGTAATGCTTTACATTCAACTTAAATTGCATCTTTTTTTTCTCCGTCTCCTTTTCCTCTTGTGCGTTATAGTTAAGATTTATGATGGACATATGGTCTGAAATCCAGTCATTTGATTTAATTCAAAGTGAAAACATTAGTTTAAATGGCTTACTATCTATCATTTATTCTGGGAATATATTTCTTTTCTATCCGTTCCATTTATCTGTCTTTTTGGTCTCTCCGACAAGTGGAGGGAGGAGTAATTTGCCATAATTGCCTAAATCTTTTTTTCTGTCCTTTATTCTTTGAGTCTACCCCTGACCCTCTCTCTGCCTCTCCTCTCTCACCATATGTTTATCTCCGGCTGGTTTAACAGTGTAATATAATGAGATTGGGTCCATTACCTGAATCTGTCTTCAAGTGAATTTCGACTTTACATTTTATTTAAGTGGTTCTACACAGTCAGGCATGCGTAAGAGATTTGAACCCTAACCCCTTTTTTCTTCAGCCCATGTGTTTTACCATATTAAAATGTAAACAAAATTCTGAAAATATCAACAGTTTTGATGACAAAAGTCACAGGCTTAGACTGAATATAAAATAAGATAAGATAATCCTCTATTAGTCCCACAGTGGGGAAATTGCAGAGAATACAGAAGAGAATACATTAGCAATTTTAAATTAAATATACAGACGGAATAAAAAAGTATATAAAAGTACTTACATGTATTTATATTACACCAGGTGAGTGCAATTAAAGTGTCCCCAGTGAATAAAGTGTCCAAGTGTCCAAAAGTGATTAAAGTGTTTGTGGTCTACTGTGAGCTCAATGTATTGTGCATGAAATTCCTCAGTTGTCTAGCCTTAAGGCACGGTCACTCAAGAAACTAATATTTGTCTACTGCCTCCACACAATGGTTGAAAAAAATTCTTGCCATGCCTGCGGCGAAGTATATCTGCATCCTCACTCAGGAGTTCAACTTTGCTAAACATTCAACGTGATCATCGCCTCGACAGACACTGGTCACTCGGCTGCCTTCCTGTATATGTATATTGTACGTTTTTGCAAACCACGCGATGCGTTGAATGTCTATGTTTCTGAATCAGAAATACGTTTCATAAATAGTTTTCCAATCAGCCTTGTGTCATGCTTGCAGAAATGCACAATGTCATGTAGTTAACATTGTTTGAGGCAATGGATCATGGTCTGTGTTAAATAATAACATAACTTTATGAGGTTAATACTTTAACGTTAATACATTTCTGTTTTTCTTCGTATACGTTTGAGACGGGAGCTACAGACAAAATTTACAAACGCTATGCACTGTTGCTTCAAATCCCAGGAAACGTGTCTGATATGTGCTCTGCACGTCTGTATTTGTATCTTGCCTATTCTCTCTGTGCAGCTGATTGCTTGTTAAGACCCAATCAGAGGACCTGTGACATATTAGATTGGAGAGAAGATGAAGAAAAAAAGAGATCAGATGGCAGATAGGAAAATGAGGAGAGGCTTCTTCAATCTCTCATCATCCCTTTTTATTCTTTGATCTTCAATGTCATCTTAATTTTCCATCTCTTTTTTCTCCGTCTCTTCTCTTTGTTCTCTGCTATTATTTCTTTCACTGTCTGTAAGTTAATAAAAACTATGGACTACCGACATCTGTAGGACATAACCAGGGCTTTCTCCCAATACTTTGCATTTAACCTTCATTACATAGTTAATGAATCAGTGTACTACATATCAGCATGAATACCATCATTGACAAATCTTCTGAATGAGAAGATGAATTAGTTTCAGAACCGATTACCAGGCAAAACAGCAGATGTCTGCATTTGGCCAGAAACAAGTGTTTCACCAGGTATATATGACAGAGCAACATGTGGTTTTGGCAGAGACGTATCGTTTTGGTAGATTGGACTTGGCTGGGAGGCTGATTTGTCATAGACACGCACACTCAGGACTCAGCCGTGGTAGGGTTTCGTCTTGTGCAATCATCCCTGCTGCAAGCCTCTGTGAGCCATTTCCCCTTAATGAGGGCCTCACGTGGTGAAACAGAGCCAAGCCATGTAGCATCATCACAGCGCCACTTGATCCACCTGATCACTCCTTTTACCAGTAAGCTTCTGAAGACAACTTGATTTTCAACAGTGGACAGAAGTTTGATTTGTGATTTGTGTGATTGCTGCATTTGTCTGACAGTAGGGGATTAGGGTGAATGAATGGATTGGAAGTGAACGTAGAATGAAGGATTGGGCCCGTGTAAAGATGATTGTACAGGTTTGCGATAAAGCTCCCCCTCTCTCTCCGCCACACACTTGCTAACATTATGGGCCGCCGGGCTTGTAATACACTGGCTGGCAGAAACCCGTCTCATATCATCATTAGTAAGCAAGCACAACAGTGCACCATGTGCATCTTCCCCCTCCCACCTCTACTGAAATGTGATCTCCTCCATATCCAGCCCCAGCTTGGCAGGAAGTTGCGCATGGTCTGTCAGACACTAGTAATTGTATTTCTCAGATTATAAACAAACATTATATTGTATTAATTGTATATTATAATATTATGTTAATCATTATTTAATTGCTTTTCAGACCCAATACTGATACCGTGGCTCCGATACCAGGCCGATACATAGTACAGATCCAATATCAGCGTTTAATAATTACAAAGCTATAGTGAGCCATACAGCTGGGCACAAATGTATGTGTGGAATTATTGTATGTGTGATGGTGGAGATCCACAAAATTCGGCCAACAAATAGAAAAACACTACAGAGCCCCAAACCGCCCAGCTTGCTCCGGCATGTGGGCGAGGCTTGGTTCTGCCTGGCTCGACTTTTTTCAATATGGCGGCCGGGTCACAAATGTTCTCATTTTGCAGCTAAACAGCATACTAAAAGGCGTGTCTGAAAACATTTGAGGAGGGAAATAGGTGATACAGTAACATGATATCACTTAGTCTAAACACTGCCTAGTTTGACAGTCTGATCTGAGCCTGCTGCCTTGGATGGACAGAACTAAATGGCAAAAAGGTGAGGTCCAGTCATGACTATGCAACTTATGGCAAATGGTCTGTCAACTCACCTTGTCGTATCCATCAGGCACCTCGCAGCAGGCTCTCTTGCGCTACAAAGAAAATTAATAGGATCTGTCAACTTTACTTATGTCAACGGATTTGGTGCATCTCCATCTTATGGCAATATCAGGCTTTCCTAACTTTGTCAAACAAAATGGAACAAATAAATACATTGATATCTATTGTCACAGATATCTGATCCAGCAATTTGAGTCATCATTGGACAATTATCCAGTACTTATTACGAATGTATCACAAGTAGGATTTAATGCATTGATGGCGTCGGTACAGGCCGATGACGCAGGCTATTTTTCTATGCTGAGGATCATGTCAGGAGGTCAAAAATAAACTGTTAAGCTCAACAGTTTATTTGAGTTATGTAGACTCTGTCAGAAGCGGACTCTGTCTACATAACTTGCTTTACATACATACACATACATGAATTTGACCTCTGCATTTAGGCACAGCGAACTGCTGGGAAGCAATCCCATTTTTATGTTCAATGTCTTGCTCATCAGAGTGTGTGGAACTCACGACCTTGTGATTAAATAACAACCAGCTGTAGCTCCTGAGCCACAGGCACCCTGATTTCATTGTTCATTTTTCAAAATGTTGGGACCGCCTGGGTAGCCAGATGGTTACAGCACATGCCATACAACCGTGACGACTCCATCTGAACTTTTTTGCATTTCAGATCAATTTAATTTCTACAATGTCCTCTGATAAAAAAAGGTGAAAATACAATTATTATATTATCAAAAAATATAATTTGGAATTATAATTACTGTTTAACAGAAAAGGAACAAGAATAGATATTGTGTTGATGATCTTTCTGCCTTTAGAATATACAGGTTTAACCCTGGCAACATTCCACAGAGTTTTTTGCTGTGACTCTTTCAAAGATGTTTCCAAACCTCCTCACTGAGTCTCACATTTAGAATATTGGAATTCATTAAAATCTCATCAGTGGCGTACAAGTGGCTGCATGTCATTAAAAGGAGGACAAACAAACAAATGGTCCAATTAAATTCTGGTGGACACAAAGAGAGGACTGAAATGAGAAGCGTGATGTTAAAAAAAATTAAAGCGTGAAGGAAACAGAAAGGCAACAGGGTTATGTAGAGGAGGCTTCTTCAAAAGAAAATGTGCATGTGAGCTGTAAGCTGTTCGCTACCGCTGCTGGTACCGCTGCTGGTACCGCTGCTGGTACCGCTGCTGGTACCGCTGCTGGTACCGCTGCTGGTACCGCTGCTGGTACCGCTGCCGCTTCTGCCAAATTTGGCTACCTCGGAATGTTACTTTAAAGATATATGGCAGATAATGTTGAAGCGGTAAAAGTCGTATTTGAAAAAGCAGTAGTACGACTTGAAGTAGTAGCCATAGGCTGGGAAACAAATTGGTGAAGTCATTGGGTTCCCCAAGAAACCCATCAGCTGCCACTATAAATGTAAACACTTTTAAAACCTATATCATAAAAAAGAGCAATGTAGGAAAAGAAAAGAGACCAAAAAAACAAATTAATTGGTAAAGAAAAAGATGATTTCAAAGCGCTATTAGACACCTGTGGCTAGATTTACTCAATCTTTTCTTGCATTCAGTGCCGACAGTAAGCTGAGTTCAGTCTGTGAGGAGACCTTATTTTGATACAGCCAAATTAAATCAAGCTTAAAACAGTAATTTCTGCAGTCTGTCATAGGCAGATCAGACAGCAACCTGCCTTATATCTATTAACAAATGTGTATTACCAGCCCCACGCGAGATCCTCCACAGATTTTAAACGAATAGAGATACTACTTTGTTGTGAATATTGTCTACACTATCAAATTAGAAGCAAAAAAAAAACACTTCCGCATATTATTGTTCTGAATCACAAAAAAGTAAATCAGCAGATTCAATTTAAGTAAAGACCTTATTAGAAAGTGCTACACCAAAAAAAAACTTTAAAAAGCTTGAACTAATTTAATAATCTTTGTGTTAAGGAGAGTTGCAAAACATACACTTCCTGTGTAGAAAAAAAACATAACTAAGAAGGAGAAAGAGCAGGCGAAGGGGCATGAATGTATTGTTGAAGCAGGAGGAGGAGGTGGGTGAGTGGAGACAGGTGGAACAACAAGCTGTAGGATGGAAAACTGAAGAGGTGAGGAAGGAAAGACCAGGCAGAGAACAAAGAGATGAGATGGAGAGAACACATTAGGGGACTTATGAGTGAAGGGGCATACTCACTAAGTGGATACTTGTTGGGGTTGAATGTTGTTTTTCACGAAGTAATCTTAACTAATGTTGTATTTCTGTCAGAAAGGCTAGCATATTTATTACAGTTAACGATGGCTAATGGTACCAGTACAACATTACCATTTCTGACAAAAATACACCATCAACTTACATGAATTGTTTAAAAGGCTTTAAACGTTTCAGAAATATAGTAGGTCACTAATAATATCTACTTTATTTTGGTGAGAACGGTTATAGCATATATTACTCGTAATTAATATATACTTTATTTAGTCATAATAGTTCCTACATATATCAGCTATATTGTTACATTTTCCTTTCATAAAGGTATGGTATTAATAATGAACCATCTTCTTGCAGTTGTTTCAGTTAACAAAATGTGTGGTATTTTACTCATTTAAGAATTCAGCTATGTTCTTCCTCTGCCTCTGGGATTTTCAGTCATTATTTACAAACATGCACCGCTCTTTTCACTGACAGCTGGTATCTGGGATGTAAAATCTGGGTCCTCACCAAATACCTGATTGGGGATTTGTCTTTATGGGCCATGCAATGCTTGCGAGTTTTTATACATAACTTGTTCAAGTCCCTTCCCTGTGGCAGGAGGCTGCGGTCCATCAGGACCAAGACCTCACGCCACACTAACAGTTTTTTCCCGTTGGCAGTCGGGCTCATCAACAGAGCCCGGGTCCCCCACTGACTGACCCTGTCACCCCCAGACAATTTCCTACTGGTCACTCCCCTGCACATCCCATTGTTAAATGTCAAGCATCTCTCGCCAGGACAAATTCCTTTTATGTGAAAACATGCATGGGAATAAATGGTTCAGATTCTTATTCTGATATAAAACCTGATCAATTAGTGCAACAGTAATAAAATGTGTAACTTCTACAATCATGATTGGTAATTGTGTAGCTTCTCATGCTTGTAAAATTGCTTGAAATTGAAACTCTGTGTCAATTCCCGGCAGTTGCCGGGAGTTTTCTGTGCTGCTTATGAATTCCTGTGAACAGCCGTAAACCTGAAGTTCCAATATACGGTGCCACTTACTGATGAAAGTCACACTTTTCCTGCATTGTTGGTCTCTCCCCCTGCTTCTCCAGGATGTAATTAGATGGCCTTTGCATTTATCCATGAAGACACAGACCACCACCAAAACCTATCCAGACTTATCTCACACATAAATACACCTGTGCCCTTAGAACAATTATGGTTTAGAGGGAATGAGGACTCAAAGAGGAGATAACTGGGGATATTTCAGTTTGTACTGGCTTCTTTAAATATTTGCTCAAAGACAGGTCAGCTTGTTGCACAAAAACAAACAAAGAAGATCAGAGTAGAATCAATTGCTTTTTGTTTTGTTTGCATTCATGGTTGTACAGCCCACTGTACATGTACAGCAAAATCCAGCCCATAGAGTATACAATAAATTAGCTGATGGATAAATGTTTAGTTGTTCTGACATGAGTGGTTGTCATTTTCTCAGTTGGGAACTGATTTATTTTGATAATTTCGACACCCTGTGAATGCAGCACAAACCCACAAAGATGTTTACACTGAGCTGAAATTAAACAAAGTGCACATAAACTAGCTATATCAAATATTTTCTTTCTGTCTTTGTTTCCCCAAAGCAATGATCGGTGAAACACTGACGCACATTTCAGATCTTAAAGGAATGCTGTGAGCTCTACAAATAGTTCAGTGACTAGAAATAAGAATAAGAAAAAATGGATGTATTGCATGAATTAAAATCTTGCTCAATGACATTTTTCTTCCTCTCTTTTTTTGTCAAAAGTTCTCTGCCAGACAAACAATACCTTCGGAAATTAACGATTCATCCACCATGCTGACAACGGTGCTGCAAATGTTTTCACCTGCCTGTCCCAGATCCTTAATCACTGATGCAACTCCTTCTGCTGTGGTTCTCAGTCTGCAATGAGAATTACTTTCAGGTCTCAAGTGTATACATTTCCATTTCCTTCATCCATCTTTTGTAGTCTTTCATTATACCCTAAAATGCATTAACCCACATCTCACTGTGTAAGCCTTAAACTTCAGTGAGGTCCCATAGTAAATGATCACAAATGCTTTCTGACCTGCTTCACTCGTCTGACTCGGTAAATCAACCTCCACAGTGTGAAATTAGGAGCATCAAGCCCAGCCTGGTAGTTATCACATCCCCTTCATTACCTTACTTTACCTGGTGTCATCATGAATACATGTATAAATAAATAAAATAGCTACCATTAAACTCTTGTGAAAACATCTGAGGAAAACTTTAAAACCGTTCCCGACTTTTGCCCCCCAAACCTTTTAGAAAAACAGCAAAAATCCTTATTTTACCCTGCGCTCCAAAAAAAACAACCCACACTTATAGTGTCAAACATATAAATAAATTAAAGGTACTGAACTTGCATAAACTGATTAGCTGTAAAACCCTTTTTCCAGATATGTTAATGCTTTTCACAGTGCCTGTATTACGTTTCTGTGAGCTGTTTTCTGGAGAGAGGATTTGTACAATCAATATCCGATTGACATATAATGCCACTCTGCGACATGCCTCTCCAGCTGAGACGAGAAGAAGCATTTAGTGGCTACTATACTTTCTCCTCTATATGCATTTATTATGCCAGGATTGTAGCACCCCCGTTGCAAAAGTCTACCAGACCTTGCAATTTACAAGCACATCGAGCATGGTGAAATTACTAGAAATAATGAGAAATTATCAAAATACCATAAAGTAGTATTTACAACCTTTTGTTGTCCGATGCTAATTAACTATGAAATGTTTTTTATAAGGCAAATTGATTTATTTCCTGCTGCTGCACGTCTCCCATCCAAGAGGACCAATATGCTTTCCAATGCATTTAAGTTGAAACAAATACTTTATGTCACAACTCAACAGCTGTGTGGTGCACAGCAGTCATTTTACATTACATTTAGAGGATGCTTTTATCCAAAGCAACTTACATTTTTGCTCTACACACCGTAGACACAGCAACAGGAGCAATTAGGAGTTAAGTGTCTTGCTCAAGGACACATCGACCAGCAGAGGCGGGGGTCAAACCACCGATCCTCTGATTGAAAGACGGGCATGGTAACCACTGAGCCACAGTCGCCATTTTACATGGAGGGGATGGTTCGAGTTGTTTCCAGCTTACCTCGTTCGAATAAAATTCTAGATGAGTGTTGCAAATAGAAAGATTACTAATAAAACATAATATAGATGGTCAGGTCAATTATCTCACTTCCACCGGCACAATTTTAATAAAAACAAGCTTAGAAAATAAACATGTATCACTTGTTGGTGGATTAATTGACTGAATTGCTTTGACAGATTTTTTTTGACAGATACTTTTGACTTCATAAACATGTTTAATAGCTTGCTCAGCTCAGCCACAGTGATCCGCTAGAGCTGAGACAACGCAGATGAAGAACAAAATGTGTGTAGCTGAAAGGGAAGGCATGAGGTGAGAGGGTGTTAGTGGCTCCATATTCGATCCTGAAACAAAAAGGTTATAGGTTTTTCTCCCTGCTTCTGCCGGGTCTCCATCAACAACCCCGATGAGGCCCTTTCCCTTTTCTGGGCTTACAAAAGTCTCGGCTGTGAGGTTCACAGGAGTTGAAAGGTTTTGTGATAATGCATAATATTTGCCAGGAGACAGCCGTCAGCCATCATGAAGCCGGCATTCTAATGCTTTTGGCAGAGAAGTGAGCAAAGCTGGCCGGCTGGCAGCAGCAACGAAAGGCTGTCAAATGAGGATATGCCGGCTGACCAAGCATGCTCAGTGCTTCCACAACCCGCATCAGGATTCATAGAAAAATCATTCATTATTTACCAGTTGCTAAGGGCTGCCACTGCCGCTTTATGCACGCTGCACCGGTGTGTGGGAGGGAGGTGTTGCATGACATTCACACACATGCAGATGCTGACAGTGGCAGAAAATGTGGCTCTAATGAACATCTTATCCCAGGGTACAGTCTTCTTCTTCTGCCTTTCACCTCCTCAGATCTCAGTTTGTGACTCTCTTTTCAAGTTGATAAGGGCAGTGTTGTACCTTCTCTATGCAGGGTGGTGTGTGTGTGTGTGTGTGTGCGTGTGTGTGTGTGTGTGTGTGTGTGTGTTCGAAGACATTCTTCATGTATCAGTGTAAATGTCTACACAGGCCCTCTCAGTTTCTATTTACTGAGGGTTCAAATTATAATCAGGTCTTTGTGTGTTGCTGCTTTTCGTAGTTTAGTAAATCCAAGTGAATTAGCAGCTCTTAAACATCACAAGAGATGGTGAGTGTGAACTGTCAAAGGCAAGAAAAAGGACATTCAGTATTTTGGTACTCTTTAAGACCACAACTGCTGGTTAAGGGGTGGCGCATCCAACTGCTGCCAGTATTGGTGTTCTTGCTCTACGGTTTGTTTGGGCAGTTGTAATCATATTCTGGTGCAGACTAAAGAAAAACCTGTTCACAGAGTTACATCATGGGGACTCATGTCCCATGTGGGGACCTAAGTCTGTTTCCTATGGGATACCCGTTGTTTTTGTTGTTGAATTTTTGTTTTTGGATCAATTTATGATATAGGAATATGTGATATATGAATGTGTCAGCATTAGGGGTTGTGGTTTAGGCATGTAGTGGTACTGGTTATGGGTTCATTTGATCTCCCACAATCCCACAAAACATTGCAGAGTGACGTTTGATTTATTGTTTTCAATGAATTCATATAATCAATATGAGTACTCAAAACAAATTTGCCTTTCAAGAAACAATTTCACTGCTACTTGATAATCCACAGACCTCCCTGTGAAGTATTTCTACTGACGCAAAAGTGTGTGCAATTTCAACACTCACAAGCTATTTTCTCCTGTATTTGATTGACACAGGCATATGATGATATGCTATACATATTTCTTGGATGAGAAACTGTTCAATTGAAGGGTAACTCAGATGGATAGTTGGTCTGTTGAGCCTTCCCTTTCTGCATTTTTCATTAAAAATTATTTATTTCCCAAAAATGTATGTGAACATCACAAGATTGAATGTGATTTTGTGTGACTCTTTGTAGGTAAACTCAGTTTTACAGATATGTCAATTGAATTAACTGATCGATTAGTCGGCAAAATGATATGATTATTAATTGAGTAAGAATGTATTTGGTCGTGATGAGCTGTAAAACACTTCCTAAACACAATCCTCAAGGTTGCTGAACAATGTGAAGGATCAGAGTTTTATTTACTGTGTAGCTCGGTGGAAACTTGCATTAAGGAGGCATGGATTGTGGATAAAGGGCAGCAATGAAATGAAGTGCTGCCGCAATTCACAAAATGACATTCATATGAGCATAGGATGAATTTAAAGATCAAAAGATGCCAAGCTTCTTTAAAGCAAACTATTTGAAAAGCTGTGTGGCTAATGGGTTGCTGAATTACTTAGCTGATGATTGCAGATAAACAACCTTTACAAAAGCAGGTTCATCCATTCCAATGTGTTTACATGTCCATACTGAGGAAAGCACCTGTTCTCATTATTGGCTTTGAAACATTGTACTCCTGAGTAAGTAAGGTCAGACAGCAAATGTTATAAATATTTCCAAGTAATATCCATTTAGCATTGTAAGATGAACTGAGATTAGCTCAAATATTTTGTGATTTAATTTGAAGGTTGAACATATTTGATTATTTTTCAACACAGGGTCGTGAAGCTTTTCTTTGGAAGACTTAACATGGATTCCAAAGCAAGTATCCCAAACCCCCTTATGGTGGCTTAGTCACTCTGTCATAAAACTAAATTCAGCTAAGAGGTTGTTTTACTGTGAACAAGACCTTCAAAGCAGCTGTTCACATTTGGAGAAGGCCAACTTCAATGACGCAGCTGTAGAGCACTCGTTTATTGATTGATCATTTTGTCATTATGTAAAGTTATCAATTAGCAACAGTGAGATATGGTCTGTGGTTTGAATAAATCAAGGCTGGTGGCGTAATGCTGATATCATCACAATAAAATATGTTGGACATTTTCCAATGTTCCAGATAGGTTTGTTTATTTATTTATTTATTTTCTTCTCACAAAGTGTACAGTTAACATCTTAAAGTAATGAAGGACACTTCGTTCATATCTGCTGAAAGTGACTAACACTTGAGTGTCCGCCTTTCATAGCTTCCTCCTCCTGTTCCATGGTTTATTCACATAGAAGAGGATTTCCTAGCAAAGAGAATAGACAAGAGAATGTTTGTGTCAATGTTTTGAGACAAGAGAAAGCATGTAGTAGGGCTGGGCGATATATCGATATAAAAAATATATCGATATATTTTTAAATGTGATATGGAATTAGACCATATTGCATATATCGATATAGTTCAAATTTGCGCTGTGATCCTTGCTCCAGGCAAGCTGCTGACCCAGAGCTCTCTGCACTGCTCCCTGCGCCCCCGCCCCTCCTCTTTCATCACAGAGGGGGGAAGGGCAGGAACAGGAACAGACACTCCGGCACTCTTCAACAAACATGGAGGAAGCAACAACGTCTGCGGAGCGTGCGAAGGAGGAATTGGTTAGCAAAAGAAAAAGCAGTGGCTCAGTAATTTGGAGATGGTTCGGATACAAAGTATCAGATGACCAACAGAATCACGTTATATGTAGGGAGTGCCATAAAGAAGTTACAGCCAGGGGTGGAAGCACTACAAATCTTTTTCACCACCTAAAACAGTGGCACAAACTGCAGTACGAAGAGAGTGTGAAACTGCGCGCTGCACAAGCCCCAGCCGCGAGCCATCCACAACCCGAAAAAGCTCCAGCCCCGAAACAAAGCTCACTGCAAGCTTCATTTTCCCGCAGTGTGCCTTATGAAAAGAAAAGTGGCAAGTGGTGTACTATAACTAAAGAGGTGTCCTATCACATTGCTAAAGATATGGTCCCTGTTGCAACTGTGGAACAAGTCGGATTCAGAAAGCTACTGAAAACTATGGACCCGAGATATGAGCTTCCCAGTCGCAACTACTTTGCACGAGAAGCACTGCCACAAATGTATACCGAAGTCAGGCAGAGCCTTGCTGACCGGCTCGCTAACGTGACCCATTTTGCATTGACCAGTGATATGTGGTCGAGCAGGACGTGTGAGCCTATAGATAGTCTGTTTTTTGTGCAACTGGTTGAGACTGTTCAGATAAGAAATTGAGTTAACGAAAAGGTAATCTCAAGCTGATGTTTAAATAATAAATATATTTATTTCAGAAAAAGATTGGCCTATTTTATTTTATAGGCTATTTTTATTTAAGATATTTTTTTATTTAAATGTGCACCTTACGGAGCTTTGATTTAAAACATGGTACTCCTGTTGTTATACAGTGTTTATGTTTACATTTTAATGTTATTTGAACAGCTGAGCATTTATTCATGTACCAGATGAAGAAACCTGTTTATTATTTATTCATTTGATTTTGCAACTGTTCACTGAAATAGCCGGTTTCAATAAAACTACTTGTGACATGTCATATTTGGCTTTGACTTTGACTGAATATTTGCTCTCACTTTGCAGAATAAATATCGGGATATATATCGTATATCGATATTCAGCCTAAATATATCGGGATATGACTTTTGGTCCATATCGCCCAGCCCTAGGATGTAGCAAAAGAGACTAATGTCTCAAACAAGACACACATTGACAGCTGTGATTCTGAAGGTTAACAAGCATGAGAATGAATTTAATTGTCACCTTTTTATTTTTGCAGTTTAAACAATCAGTTGATTTTTATACTGGTGAATATATTTTCTTCAAGGGCTCATAAAAATATAAGAATATAATTTTTTTTTCAATTAAAAATTCCAACTATAAAGGGATTCATTTTCACTACGTCTTAACGCAATGATGCCCAACCAGTGTGGCATGTGAACAATTATTTTGTTTACATGTTATGGCATTAATACTATATATATATATATATATATATATATATATATATATAAATATAAATATATATATATATATATATATATATATATATATATATATATATATATATATATATATATATATATATATATATATAGTTCTCCTCTGTCCTCTCCGCCATCACTGGCCAAATCTTCGCCTCATCCATCCACACGTTCCATCTAAGCGCACAGTGCTACCTCCTTGTCCCCACTGATAGTTGGAGACTCCATAATCAGAAATATCAGTTTCTTCAACGCAGCCACACACCTGGAACGATTGGTCCTCAACATCCTTCTGAAACTACCACGCCTGCTGCATGCACTCCCAACCACTGTTCAGTGAATTATTGTTCATGTGGGAATCAACGACACCGCCCTCTAACAGTCTGAGCTGACCAAGATTGATTTTCTACACGTCTTAAACAGCTGTGGACTCTCTGTTTCCATCAGTGGTCCAACCCCCACATTCGGCCGTGGATCGCAGCGGTTCAACAGAGTCCTCAGTCTCCACACTTTACCGCCAACACATAAAAAACAGCCTGACTACCATCCAAACTCCATCCTTATTTGAACAGCTGACATTAAAACTCTCAGGCCCTAAACCCCATGTCATTTAAATGATCTACCGCCCCCCCAAACCCAACCCTACTCTTACTCTCAAACAACTAATTGCTAACAAGTTTGCAAGGTGATGATACACTTGCTGAACTGGTGATGATAAATCAATGTTGTGTTAACACCTTGTTATTATTTGAGTCTACAGGACCTATAGTTTTATATGACGCCCTTCTCTGGCATAATTCATGCTTTGCTCTACAAACATATGGCCAATATACTCCATAATAGTTACATAATTCTTACTAAACATGTTAGCATATTTTAGACATTTATTTTGATGGATAACTAGCTGGTTATTACCTGACTCTCATGTAGCCTATTTCCAGACTTCTTAATTGCAGCCCATCTTTCTGATTTGCTAAGTGAATATGCCCCACACCTAAATCTCAATCGTAATGTTGTTCTGAAAATCTGAACATATTTGCAGTTCAACTCAACTAAAAACAGCACAAGTCACTATATAAACTGTAGAAAGGGAAACTTCATAAAAGGTCTTCAAAATCTAGGACAACTGTAAATCAATGTCAGTGTGTTTTCAATCTGCCAGTGTGTGATCTTTTACATCAAAGAAAGAAGAGCGGGAAAAGATCTAACACTGGCAAGTCCAGTCCGGTTGTCCTTCGAGTTTCACCTTCTGCTTGGAAAGAAAATGTCTCATCTGCGTCCTTACCCGACATCAAAATAGTGTAACCAGCCGGGCTAATCTTCCACATCTCAGCCTGTGAGGATGAGAGTAAGCTCCTCTCCTCACAGCCATCCTTGGTGATTGAAATAGATAAGATCCAAAGTGTTACTTTTTGCAGCTATGGCTTTCTCTCCAGCGATGTTCACTTCAGAACAAAAGACAAAAATAAAAGGCACCACGAATCAAGGTTTTAAGCAGCTTGATTTTATAGTTTAAGTACTTCAAATGTTGGTGGCAAGGTATTACTGAAGCCGGTAGCAGAATCTGAGTACAAGCTGCTTTTAATGACTGTCTGCTCAGCTCATAGCCTCTGTGGAGCTGCAGCCAAATCCATCAGTTTGAGAAAAAATTCCAAGGCCGAAATCCAGGAAAAGTTCCAGTAAGAGCAAACAAACAAGATTTGATATATTTTGGTAAATTCCATTCAGTGCATCTTTTACTATAGTTGGCATATTCCTTTTAGTTTGCTCTTATCGTGTGTGTGTGTGTGTGTGTGTGTGTGTGTGTGTGTGTGTGTGTGTGTGTGTGTGTGTGTGTGTGTGTGTGTGTGTGTTGTGTGTGTGTATGTGCTATTTGTGAAAGTCCATGTGCATAGCAGTGAGTGTTCGCTATCCTGTGACCCTGATTTTAATTATAATGTGAGATTGTATCAAACCTCAGGAATGAAAAGACATTTTTCAGTATTTAAAAAATGTCTTGCTTTATGTCCAGCAGTAGAAAGAATCAGTCTTCTTTCCCCCTGCTCTCAGATCTCCTCTCGCAGCCTTAGCTAACAGCATCAGGGGAAATTACTTTCAGCAGCTGCTTTTATAGAATGTACTCGGAGAAGAATATGTCTCTCTCGCTGTCAGTTTATTATTACCAGTTACCAGTTGATATGTAATGTCTGTGTGTGTATTAAAGAAATAAATACAAAGGAAATCAGTACTGTCCAACCTGACATTGTACCATGGAATATTGGCAGAAAGAATCCTTTTGGAATTGTTGGTACACAAAAGGCTTTTTGGGCGGGGATTTTTACAATCAATGAGTCAATTGCCAGGCAGAAAATGCACATACAAAAAATTAAAACAAGCCAAAAAGCTATTGTATGTTTGAGGAGAAACGTTGTGGTAATCTTCAGCACCAATCTATACAAAAATACAAAAAGTGTAACATACACCTAAAGACATGTATCTGTGGTATGGATTAAAAAGTATGCATTAAAAACATCTGCACATTTTGTTGTGTTTTTGATGTGGCATTACATTTGTTGTGTTAATGTGTCAGGTACAAATAGTTGTTGATTTACCAGGCCTGTTGGCTGCAGGCCGGTCTCTGACAGATCCTGGAGCTATTAGTGTGAGCGTTTAAAATGTGATTTTTTTTTTGCTTGATTTTATTCTGAAACTACATTAATGCAGCACAAATGCCCAATTTTGTAATGTAAATGAAAGTAAGGTAATGCATGTACAAACAAATGAACAGATAAACCGAGACAAAAACATAAGTAACTGTTGACCTTACGTATAGCAGACGTGTTTTCCTGTGCTCAGTGAGAAACAACTTTTTTTTGTATATCTACATCCAGTGTCCAGGACCAAAAGATAATTTTAGTAGAAATTGTAGGATTAGTAGGATAGTCGTATGAGAAAAGCAGAATTACAGTAACAGAGCAATTGCTAATACATATTTTTAAAAACAGGTCTCTCGCTGCTTGGTGGGGCCAACCTTGATCACTCACAGCAACAGCCTTCTCTCAGGTTTAGCAGTTTGAACGTTTGTCACAAACACAATATCCATTCAAGTATTTCAAAGTAGTAGTTCAGTTTAGTTGGTTTAACAACAATCATGAAAAAAGTATTTGGTTGTGTCAAGATTAACCTCGCCTAATTTGCACATCAATATACATTTTTCCTAATTGTTGTTTGTGTCATGAAGAAAAGAGAGAATATTTCGTTATGAAAAAAAAGGTCTTGTTTTCGATCACCGCCAATTAGGGCACCAGCCGTTTTGTGCGAAACGTGTTGCGGTAAACCTGTATTTATGTACAGGTTTACATTTTTTGTACACTTGGTTGAGGTGGAAAAACGTATCATGATAACAATGAAATTACCAAAATTGGTTGTAATTTAAAAAGAAACCTGGCTAGTCCTTTAATAATTTGTCAGTTATCTCAAGTATATTTTTCTCCAGATTGATTTACTATTGTCTTAATGAAGTGGACTTTGAATTTGGCATCTGAATAAAAAGCACATGTGTGTGTATGTTCATTTTCAGTGAGACTGCAGTGAGTGGGAATAATAAGCAAAGTATGGGAGTTGACGCTCACTGAGCAACTTTACCGTTTTGGTCATTAATTAAAAATACATCTCAATGGTTTTTAGCCAGTTAGACCATTCAGAAATCAGGCTCTTTGGGATTCAAAGTGGAAGGTAGATGGATGTTTGCATTGTCAAAGATAATTGTGGAAATTAATTATCATGGGGTTTGATTACATTTTAATATGCCTATTGTTGTTGCTGACATTTTATTGGCAGAATATGGACTATAACAATTACAGATGAATTAAAGCCTCCTTTCTGATTGTGATTGGTACTTCCATTTTTTTGTGAACACTGTCTCCCATTTCTGTGTTTTTTCTTTTAACGTTAAATAACTTTAACTTTAAATCAAAATGTAGCTCACACTAAGGACATGATTGATATTCTGAAGGCTCTTCTTGATGTGATCTTGCATCAGTGTTCAGTCAGGATATGAAAGAACCTCTCCTGTGTCAAGACATGCAGCACCGTTGTAAATGAGAGAGAGGGTAACGGTTTTCAAGCCCATTTCACACACCTGGTCTTCCGAGTCTTTGTTTGGATTTCCAAAGTGCTTTACAGGCACTACAAGACCCACCTGGATCAGTACTTGTAAGTGTTATTTCAGGAGTGAATAGCTTGAAAAGCCCGAATCCTCATCTCTCTGACATTCTACTGTTCAATATCGACTCCCTCCACTTGTGCTCTTGTCCCGAAGATGAAAAATAAATCTTTCTTTCCTCGACTATTCAGCTCTTATTTCACTTCTTCATCGAGCATTTTGAAACTGCAAAGTCTATTGGGTATTTGTTGCCATTTATTGAAGGGTTTTGTTGTTCGTCAGCGTCTTTACAAGTATATACTTGTCATACTGGGATTAAGACAAGGTACACCTGTGCATCTGTTGATTGTTGCGCATGTTGATGGAAGGGTATTCTTTTGTGTAGTGTGAAGGACTTAAGCCAAAATCTCCACCTGCTTGACACACAATAACAAAGGTCAGAAAGGTTCAGGTTACCAGGACTCCTCTGAACATGATATCCTCTCAACAGAATATGGAATAAACACCTCGGAAATACATTTTTAATGAGGAAATATATGAATTACGGGACATTCTCTCAAATGTGAACAAAGCAGAGAGCAAGCTGCAGAACTGCAGCTGAGAGAAGCTGTAACTGCATTGATTATTTTAAATGATGTGGTTCTGTTTCCTCCGTAAAATGTATGCATTATTACCAGAGTATTTCACAGAAAAAGAGTCACTTGGTTGAACGCCTGGATGACGAACATAAATAGTGCTATTTCGCCTTAGGTTTATATTTCTCATTGTGGCATTTAGTGTTGCCTTAAATATGCTCGATGCGTTTTCACTTTCGCTGAAGTTGTACCTTAGAAAGAAAGTCATTTCCCGGAGATTCTCAGGAAATTGTGCTTTGTCAATTTACTCGTCATGATGAGTGCTGTTCAGCTTTTAAACAGTTGCATACTGGCTTCTGTGGCTCTGCCACTGTTGTCAACCCTGAGAACACTCTACTTGGATACCTTGATATTACTGGTTGAAGGAAGGTCTCACGTAAATATCTCACTCCGGCTGCTGTTACATTTGCTTTGACAATTATTTTTCACACAATTGTATGTGCAATACTAAATGTATGTACATGTATGGTGTGGTCAGATTGAACATTTGTTTTGTCTCTCTCTGTTCAAACAAATATAATCATTGGAGTTTTTGTTTTTTTCAGTCAGTGTTTACTCACCTGAAAGAGGCGAGCTGAAGTAACTGCTTATTATCTACATTAAACAAGTTTCATGCTTCTTCACGCGTGAGGACAATGCACGCCATCCATACAACACCGACCATGAAGAAACATGAACAGGTTTTATGCACGCGACTGTGTGAGTGGAGTGCTTTTATGTGACAACAGGGATGCTTTATACGACATAGCGGCTCTGTAAGTGTTCATGAATCAATTCCTAAAGTGTTTATACTGTAATAATTGTAATCCTCACAATACATACCAACACCTGACTCTACTTTTAAACATCGGCATACATGTTTCATATTCCCCCTTGCTGCTCACTTGAATAATCTCTCGGCAAGGCAGAGATAATCATACATTTGTTGAGTTGCTGATAGAGACGTGTATAGACCTTAAAGAATAGAGCTGATGTCGCCAGAGAAGAGCTGTGATAATAACACAGTTTCAGCATCTCTGCAGCAGCTGGCGGCTGGGCATTGGATTGTGTGTCATCGAGAAAGGATTTCCTCCAGGAGCTCTTCTCTCTGAAGACACACATACTGAACAAGGATACAGATACAAAGGTTCCTCATACATCTGTGCCATTGAAGCAGTGGATGAGAAAAAAGAGATAAAGGAGAAAGAAAAGAAATCTTTGTCAAAGAGCTGTTTATTTAGTAAATTTGGCAGAAGGTTCTGATATCTAAATATGCTTTTGGGAGAATGTGTTACCTGGTGCTACTTCAACTGCCCTTGGAGATTTTAAATACAAGACTGGGAGCATTTTGATTGCCTCTCAACGGCTCACAACATGGTGACGGCTGAGCCAGCAGCTCGCAGCTAACTAACTGTGCTAACAGTCCAAACAGTGTAAAATACCAAGGTCTACTTACTAAATCTGATACATGAATCATCCATACATACATAACTTAATTAAACCCCAGTTTAAATAATACATCACAAACATGTACAGCTGTGTTTACGTAATTCTAAAAGCTACTCCATCTATGAAGAGAAGTGTGGGCTTACTCCTTTCACTCTGATCCCATTAATGCCATCTTTGTATCGCTGTGTGTGTAAGGTCAGGTCTGCTACACATGACCAGCCTTCATGCTGTAAGTTGCAGCCTTAAGTGTTATTCCTGCTTTGAAGACGCATTCATCTGCAATGAAAAGCCTGAAAGACTGAAGGGCATGTTCCATTTGTTTTACTTGTGTGTTCTTGTGTTGAGTAACACATTCATTTAGAGTGATTCATTGTGATCCTTTGGTTTTAGATCCACAGGCTTATACTGGCAGCAAAGGGTTACGGACTTGCAGAGCTCTGAGAGTAGAAAAATAGTTTTAACTTTGGAAACATTTGTGCAGTAAATGAAGACAATGAAACCTGGGGAGAGTTTTGGTCTTCGTCAAAGAAACACCGCACAATGGATGAACAATACCCTTTCATTAAAGATGTCATGCAGTGAGCATTTATTTAAGTTGTCGTCAGTGAAAAGCAGTGGGCTTTTCTTTTGATTTTTTTCGATGAGCCTTGATGGAAAGCAAGAGTGCTAACCCCGTCCACCTCCATTTTGAAGACATGTCAAGGTAGCAAACTTCTCAATCTTACCTGGTTGTCCCTGGGAGACCATTCAATAAAATATATGTGTGCACACAGGAAGTCCTGTTTGTGTGATGCAAATAGGGCCAAGCTCTTTTCCAGCTGCTCTTGAATTTAGCAATATTTAGAATGTGTACGTCGCCCACTGTGGCTAAATATGACCCGTCTGCTGCACTTAATGTAAAATATATTTTGGATTCTCATTTTAAAAATATATTATCTATGGTTTTAAAAGCCTTTGCACACTATTTCCATATTTTTCATCAGAAATTGTTGCATGTCTAAAAATCAATACATCCTCACATTTGTTTTCATCAAATTTACACAATGACTCCGAAGCTTTCATCCTTCATTACCTTTTAGAAACAGGCCAGACTCCTTGCAAACGTCATTATCCTAAATGGCTTCTGATAAGCATACACTTAGTCTCCCAGCAAAAAGCACTTTAAGTAAAAAATTACAAAGATGCATGATTTTTATCTCCGGCAGGAGAATGATGTGATACTTGCATGTGTGTGTACGTCGTTGAGTGACTGACTGCCTCAACACCTCTGTGCGTCGCCGACCCCCAATTGCTGCTCTGCGAACAGATTCACAGTGGGGAACAAACACCGTGTGTTTGTCTAACAGCTAACAGAACTATAACCACACATACAGCTGGGTGGATCTGTTTTGTCAGGCGTGAGAATGAAAAACACGTCTGATACTCTTGTGGCCTTGACGGTGGGTTACCCAGTTGCAGACACACCTGGTGGAAATCTGCTCTCTATCTGAATACACCTTTCTATTTGAAGATAAGGTTTTGGCAGCTGGTTGCAAAACAGTTCGGAATACGGGAAAATCACAAAACAAAGGATGTATGAAAGATTAGATCGCAGGGATTGTGCTTTAGGCCAGCTAATCTCCGCCACTGGGCTGGAGCCCACTGGAGGGTCACCGAGGTACTTCTGAATGGTTTGATTAAATTCAAAAGGAAATAGTCAGTTATTTGTTATCTAAATGTGCTCAACAATTGACAAAAAACATTTGAATTAAAGAAAAAGCATAATTTCAGTTATTAGTTACATCAGGTTGCAAACATGTTTTGTCACTGGTTGTCAGCTAACGCTACCCAGTGGTAACATCAAACCAAAAATGTAGCATACGTCTGTGGACCACAAGTGTTTAAAACAGGAGATACAGAATAATGAATGAACAGAATGTTTGCCGTTGAGGAAAATTCATACAGCACTTATTTTATTTCAAATGTCACGGATGATTACTTAATTGTGTAATTTACACTGTGGTAGTTCGACACTTTCATCCATTTGTTCCATGACTAAGCGATCTATTAACTAGAATTAGGCACACACACAATACACACACACACAGGCGCCTATTCCATACCAAGTCAAGATCAGGTGCACGCGCGTGGGATAGCTCATTGAAGTCGACAGTGCAGACTGTTTGTGAATAATTCAAAGCGATTATTAATATTTGAAACGGAACAGCATGGCAGATGAAAGAGTCATCCCATAGATTCATTTCATCCTCCTCCTCCCTCCCTCTTGTTAAGTTAAAAAAAACTTTGGGTGGTCGCGGCCGGAGAGAAGAGGTCCAAATTTGATGAGTTATAATAAACCGAATTTAATAAAAAGTTGATGGTGATAGAGCATACAATTCTCGACTTAGGGTGCCAAAATAGTGCCCCCTAAAGGCAAAAATGTGTTGACAACCCCTTAAAGGAACAGTTACACAGTCCTATAACATGCAGCATCGTTCTTGTTTTACACATTCCATGCACATCTGAAACACCTCCCAGTGACAAAAAACAACAGTGACTTTCTACTGTTACTAATACACATTTCATACGGCTTCATTAATATCCCTTATTCATTATTATATCCTTCTTATGCATTGCAATTTACACATAGACAATCTTTATTCACACGTGTAAGTCATAATAAATCATTACAACTACCATGAATTATTCATCCAAACACTAAAATGAGGTAATTCGGTGAATGAAATACCTTGACAAGCAAGGCCCTCAAAAAGTAATTATGTTAACATTCCATGAGCACCTGAGTTTTGAGTAACACTGGATGGAAACATGACATTTGCTTGTCAACAAGGAAACTTAAGGTCTGAGTCCAGTAATACAAAAAGTTACAAGTCAACGATTGATCTGCATTTGAAGTTGTGTACAACTAAAGTCCATCCCAAGCAATGACTGATCATTTTCAACCATAATTAGTATTTTTCACTCAGCTTCTGATCCTTCTCGTAGATGTTCAATGTTAATCTCCTTCCTGAGATAAAAATATGGAATTACTGTTCGATTAATTGCAATGTTGACCTTATAGCTCTCAATTATTCATCATGCACCACCAAATTCAGCAAATTTCATTATCTGCTACAAATGTGTTTCCTGAAAGGTTCACAGGCGTAATCCATTAACTGCATATATTAACAAAAAAATCATAGTCGCATGCAAATAAAGTTGAAAGACGGAGATGAAAAAACAGAAATGGGATCAAAGGGCACAGAGAAAAGAGAGCTGATGCTGTGTGGCAAAAAAACAGCTGCAAAAAAGAGGGAGAAATAGAATGAATTGGTTTCACTTTGACATCAAACTCAATGTTAATATCGTGAAGAAAGCTAGCTGCTGTTATTGCTCGAGAGAAAGAAAGGACGAATATAGCAAGGTTTATTTTTATTCATATCTTTTTTGTTGTTTTCTAAGTAAAGAGGCATATGTTTGTTTTACTGTACATGAGAGCTATAAGATTCAAGTCAGTCATTTTGGAAACTGAATTAGTGAAGTGAGCGTTTCCGTCTTTGTTTCGGTTTGTTTGACTGAGCTATCTGTCTCCGGTGGCTGCAGTGATGAACTCGTTTTGCCTGGTAATGCGATTTTTTAGTTCCTTTGTTATTGTGTGAACAAAGGAAACCCATTAAAATGCAGGAAATGAGCCAAAACAAAGATTTGAATGTGAAGAGTCATATGCAGCAGCATTTAAAAAAACACAAAAAATAAACTAATCTCACTGATATTGCCTTGAATGTGATCATCAATATTAATATTGCATGTTTGAGTGATGGCATGTGGCTGTATACTTCTGACAGCGTATTAGTAATAAGTAATGTGCTGTTCGGTGTTAGGTCCATAATATGCCTGACCATGAATATAAGTGAGTGAGTGACCTTGTTCATTCTATATTACATTGTGTTCTAATAGCGGTCACTGTTGGGTTTATCCCGATGTGCATACGAGGTTGGACATGCTGACATTCAGATGTTTGGAATGTGTGCGTCCCTCCATAAACTGGCAGAAGAGCTCTCTGCTCCCCGCCTAGCTGTTGATTTACCCAGATGTGGATATGAATTAATTCATCAAGAGAACAGAACACATTAAAAGAAAAATCATGGCAAAGAGAAAAGTATAATTAATGTTTAGCTGGAATTACATTAACTGGAGTATGTCTGTTGCAGGCAAAAGAGCCAGTTTAAGACCAACAACTATTTCTTGTGTCATTTGTGGTACTTTTCTTTTTTTTTGTCGCGTCATATCCGATTGGGCAAGTCTTCCCAATTGTTTACCGATTGTCGAATTATGTTTCTTTTCTCTCTGTTCAAGCTTTATATAAAAAAATAGTAAAAACAACTTAATGATTGGCTGAGATACATACAACTAATGCTTAGCTGTTGTTTCAGAATAATGGACAGCGATGGACAGACTAGACAGTTTCTAGCCTGCTTGCTTTTTGTGGTAGAACTTTCCATTTACCCCCATAAAGGCGATCCACAGACAGAAGGGACAAGACAAGGAAGTGAAGGGAGTCAACAAAAGTAAAATGTATTCTTTGATATTGAAACAGTAGGTTTATGTTGCTGTTATTTAGCCTTTATGGGGCTTTTGCCAAGATACTGCCCTGATCGCCTGGCAAATTTGTGCTTACATGGTGATTTTTTCAACCACACTGAGATTGATTAAAAAGCACTAGCGTTATTTTCATTAAATTTTCATTCATTCAATTTTTCATTGACAGTATTATTAGGGTGGTATTTAAAGCAAAAAAGGCTACACATCATGATTTATTGGGTGACATCAAGCAATTCTTGATTCTTAAAATGAAGAATTGTCCACTTCATGTAACGGCCCAAAAACACACTTTATCTGTGATATAATCACAACATTCCAAACCTGTCATGAGCTGTTGCGGAGTTGGGGTTGGGGGACTAACAAACAAGTTTTCACAATCAAGTCTGACTTTTATATGGGAGACTAGACTGTCCCATCACAATCCAACTTTTTTTAAGTGTGATTTTGGTTTTCTAACCTTTAATTGTCAAACAGAATAGTGTCTTTCAACTGCATTTTCAGGAACGTCACTGAGACGATATACATCAGCTCATACCTTCACTCTGCGCCATCCCATACAATTCGATTTGTATGAAAGGAAGTCGAAACTACGTTGGTGTGAGGGGACAGCCCTAACTTCGCTGGTCGAACAATAGACGTGTGTTGTTTTTGGATCCCGAAGGGGACTAGATAACTTGCCCCGTGCTCCACCACTTTAACCTGCAAGAAGGAAGATCACGATATTCCCGAAGTCGGCATTCGCTGTTTCCTCCGCCGCCAGACGAAAAGTCAGAAGAACGCATTAATTACCACTGAGCGATGTCAAGAAAGAGGCTTTGTCTGGGCAGAGATAAGTCATAGTTTGTTTTTTATCCATGTTTATTTTGTTTTGGGTTAACTGTACTAATTAGCATGTTATTGTGTGTTTTACCGACCGCTAAGTTGTTTGACTATATTCTCTTTTAGGGCACGAATATTGTTTTTGGACGGCGCAGGGTATGCGCTGATGTTTACAGTCTCAGTGACGTCATGGCCCTGTCACAGGGACTCCTTGCTATGATTCATTCCTATATTTATTGAAGTAGCTTAACAGTTATTGAACAATATCTGAACAACATTTATTGTCAGATTTCAAATTGAACTGGATGAATTATAAATAATACACTCTATTAAGAAATAAATTATCTTATCTCATTTTAAGTATCTAATAACAGCAAGCTTTAAAAAAAATTGCATCTTAAAATAAAGTACGTCAGGTGTGAAGTGATGTCACCCAAAAAAGCCACTATATTATATTCTTATCATCTTCTAAAAAGAGGAATTTGTATGCAGTTGTCTGTGGTTATTAAAACCACTTTTTTCAGCTTCATTCTCCTCTCTATTAACATTATTGCTGGGCAGTGAATTAATGTGTTAGGATTCTGATCGTAATGGGCTTGTGGGTTTATTTTTCTGTGCTTTTATTTCAGAAGTGAGTGAGTACATTTGCTCAAGAGATGTGTGCTTTGTCTCGTAGTGGTGCTTCACATCGCCGCTTTTAGTAATCCCCAAGGCCCATGAACATATGAAACATACTGGTTTTGAACTTCCTTTGGGAAGAATTAACATATAAGAGTCTATTCTTGGTTAAAGGCTCTGGTTAAGCTGTCCACTTTTCTCTTTTTGGAGAACGACATAAGAAATAACTTCTAACTCAAGCTGTTAAAATATAAGCAATATGTCAATATGTCAAAATGTTATAATTCTCAATTATCTATCGGTTTTAAGTCTGGGTCCAGATACCACGGTGTCCGGACCCGGACCGCAGTCCGCCTACTAGTGACCCCTGTTGTAAGCATTTCAGTCAGTTTGCTCTTAATACTAGTGCCTAGATACTTGTACTCCTATACACTTGCAATGGTTATGTCATTCAGAAGTGCAGGGACAGAGAGGAGTTTCTCCTCAAATCAATGATAATTTCTGTCGTGTTTGTTATGTTTAAAATCAATGAGTTATCTTATCACCAGTTGTAGAAGAGGTTGATCCGAGTTCTATAACAGTTAAAAGGCTGATAACATAATCTGCAAATGTCATCATTGTACAACTGTCCTGATGGCTAATATAGTAATTGTACACAATATGAACAGCTGAAGTGAACGGACACAACCTTGCATGATATTTGATCAAACCACACGGTCTTCTTTGTAAAGTGACTTATATTCCGAAGACGTTTGTTATGTATGAATAAATAATCTATTACCTTCATATTTGGACACTTCTTTTTCTTCCTTCTTTTGTACATGAACAAAACAGGATGTTCCTATCATCAAAAGAATATCGGTGAATACATCTGTGTTAATCTGTATGTTACAGAATGTAGCTTCTCTTTGCTCATGGGCTCACCTCGCTGACCTTTCTTTTCTCGTCTTGTCCTCTTTATTCAACTCTCTCTCTTCTCTGTTGCTGCCAGGAGCCTTTTCACTCATAACTGGAATGCAATTATACTTTTACTGACTGACAGAGAGAGAGAGAGAGAGAGAGAGAGAGAGAAAGGAAGGGAGAAAGAGAAAATGAGATAGTGTCGGGAACCGGGCTGAATATCAGGAGACAGCTAATGTCGAAATAAAAAAAAGTGAGAATAGTTCTCGACCCAGAGAGACAGAAGGCCAGAAGACAAGTGAAACCTAGAGCGAGAGAGAAGAAAAGTTGTTCTGGAGAAGAGAAACAGACATATATGGAGAATTTGGCTGGGTTGATTTGATCCCTGATGTGAGGAGGGGAGAGGAAAGCTGAACAGCCATGAAATATTCTCTCTGAAGACTCGCCTGCCAGCAAGTATTCAGTACGCAGAGAGAAGTAGGGGAGGAATGGAAGAAAGACAGAATGTAAAGGAGGAGGACAAACAGGCAGAGAGAGAAGAGTAGGATTAGAGGCGATGAGGTGAGAAACAGAATGGATAAAGGAGAGAATAAAGATGGTGATGTAGGGAGAAAAGGTGTGGAAAGAGGGGTAAGAAAGGGGGAATAACGGGATGCAAGATGAACAGAGAGACTGAAAGGAGATGAAATATATTCAAAGAGCAAGGATGGGACGATTTAATGTGGTGGGAAGGTGGATGGAGAGAGAGGAGGAGGAGGAATGACAGAACAGATGCAGGGGTCTGGAAGACAGGATGGAAAGATGCATAGAAAGAAGGAGACAAAGGGAGGAATACAACAAAGTGATAAATGCATGAAGAGACAATAGACTCAATCTAGAGACTCTAATAAAATGTTTTTCTCTGTATATATTAAGATTATCTGGTTTAATATTATGGAAAATGCTTTCGACAGCCCTTCAGCAACTGATTTCCTTTTGTCCTTTTTTCTATGCTGCCCATTTTGCAACTTTGATTACTTGAGTTAAATTTGCAGCTGTTCTTGACTATTCCTTTGAGTCCATTTGTTTTGTCCATTGCCGCCATCGTACATTTTCAGAAAATGAGAAAAGCCTGTTTAAAAAAACATATTGAACACTTTTGTTTTTATGTGGACAGATAATTGCATAAGTAATATTTTACAAAAATCAAGCTCAAATGGAGTTAAAAGGTTTTTGACCAATGCATGTCATTAAACGTGTTTTGTCTGTCATTCATCAAACAGCTGCTTTTGGTGTACTAAGTGCATCACATTGTGTTAGCTAGCTAGCTACGCTAGTGTCCATATAAGGAAATACAAAATAACCGTGTCACTGTTTACTTTCAGCTCTACTCTGAGCGGCATTTTACCCAAGAAGGAGGTGGAGAATTGAGATTTAGTGACACACTCTTTTTAATACTTTTCATTCATACAAACCACTGACAAAGCATTAATCTATGACAATATTATCAACATGAAGATGCAACAGTAACGATATTTATTTTTAGGCTTACAGTATCATACAAGTATTGAGGATAACTTAAATTCAGCATTGTGAAACTTGAGATGCAACAAAGACCGATGCAGGATGGATGGAAGGAATCAGAAAGAGCCGAGGACTTTGAGATGGATTACAAGTGAAGAGGAGGAAAGATACAGAGACCTGAAAGTTAGAGGAAGGTAATGAGAATGATGAAAGGATAGAAGACTGAAAGACACAGATGTTGAGATGCAAGGGAATAGATGAGTGAAAGATCTAAATAAAGAGTGGGGTGTTGTGTACAGCGTTATCTAAAATTGGAAATGTTGGGAGAGGGGTGAGGTTATGTGGAGGAAAAAAACGAGGAAGAGGAGGCGGAGAGAAAGGATGAAAGAACGTAGATGTTTTGAGGAGAAAAGGGAAAGTGCAAAAGAGCTTGAGGCCAAACTGAATGAAGGGGGAGGGCAGAGGAGGGGGAGATGAACGCATTGACTGCAATGCGTTTTTGTAAAAGTTTTATCCAGGCGAGCAGAAGCAAAAATCAGCAGATTTACAGCAACAGACACATTCATAAAATGAGTGACTCTTTTATTACGTTTTTTTTTTTGCAGTGGACTATAAATCAATTTTAATTTTAATGTATACTATTATTTAAGATCCACGTAAAATGTTATGAGGATATTCATTGGCTTCAGAGACTGAATTCTGATATTTTTCAATGATATTACCTCTTACCACTGTGTTAGTTATATAATTAAAACATTGTCTAAACAAAGGCAAAAAGTAACAAGACCACCCAAAGTAGCAACACAAACTACCTGAGCAAGACCCTCTCACCCCGAGGGGAAAGACTGATGAATATTAAAAGCCACAGAGGGCTCAAGAGAGGGCGATCATAGATCAACCAGCATTGTCAAAATCAGTCCAATATGTCTAGCTAACACACTCATCGCCTTTTTGAAGGCTATGTTGTTCATTTAGTCTCAAAACCTGCACACAGAAAAGTGGCAATTTTAGCAGCAGCACCTCACAAAGTCACTGTGCGATCTAATGGAAGTCAGCGCCTGCTGCCCCACAGACTGTCTGTCTATCAACTTGTGTGTGTGACCTACAGTGAAATGAGCTGCATGGTTCAAGCTTCATCATTTGACTGAGCTTCTGTGTTGTTGTGCTTTCTCTCTCCTCAGATACACAAAGATGAAAACGGCCACTAACATCTACATCTTTAACCTGGCTCTGGCGGACTCTTTGTTCCTGGCTACTTTACCTTTCCAGGTATGACTTACTACTGTTACACATATAACACAAGGAGACCAAAGGATCGCCCTTGACTTTGTACACTGTTTCCTGAACTATTATTTTTGCTTCAACTTAAAATGGCATTAAAGGCGATGTCTTAAATTGCTTGATCTTGTTTGTTATTGTGTGTCTTGCTGAAAGAGAAGTCTCTTTCTCCAATCTCAAGAGGTGCTTAATCCTTAACCATGACATAGAATACATTTGAGATAATACGAAGCTACACTTTCTGTACTCCAAGACAAAAAACTGTTCGTGCACACTTCTTTCCAACTCAAGTGAGGTTAGGTTAGCATGCTGTGCTCCTCTAAAATCCTTCTATGTTTACATTATCATCATTTGAGGGATTCATCGCTTTTTGTCTTGTCATGCAATATACTGGTCAGTATATTGTCTGGTAATGTATCACTTCAGAGCATCAACATGTTCATAAGACCCTCCTTTACTAGTCACAACATTTGAGTCATCATGGCAAAATGTGGTTGTGGAGACATATGTGTATGTATGTATATATCAAAAACTGCTGACGGTCCAAAGTCATATGACAGAGGAGTTGTTCTGGCTTCCAGCTGTATCCATATGCTCATTCTTTGATATCCGGATAATTCCAGGGTGCCGATTTGGTCCTGGACTTCTGGCCATTCGGGAACGCTCTGTGCAAGGTGATGATATCTATCGACTACTACAACATGTTCACCAGCACCTTCACCCTGACAGTGATGAGTATGGACAGGTATGTGGCAGTCTGCCACCCTGTCAAAGCGCTGGACATGAGGACTCCTCACAAGGCCAAGGTAAAAGCGTTTTCATTTCAAAGTGCGATATTTACCTTTATTGTCCCTGAAATGACCGCTGATGTCCAGTCAGATTTCAGTCACTTCAGCTCACCAGTCCTTTAACCTGACTATGTGTGCTGATGTCATGATGGGAAACTGAAAAAAGATAAACAGATACAGAGCCTGTCAGTTTTTTTTATTTTTTATGTTGCATGTGTTTTAGCACATTCACTGTCTTCACATTCAGACATCACCAATAAGCAGATTTTCAATATAGCATTGTCTAATACAATTACTGCACATCAAATAATTGATTAATTGCGGTAAATGAAGACGGTAAATCTGGAGTTGCACTGTGTTACATGACCCTCAAGTTTGTGGTCTATTTATACATCTATCTATTGCCATTCACTGTACTCTGTATGGATATATCTGTATATGATGGCATATAAAGAAAGAGTGTAAGCTATATCAGCAGTTTCAAACTCAAGAATTGTGCCTTTTCAAGTACTGATGAAGACTTGAAAACACTAAAACACAACAGCAGATTGCAGATCTAATCCTTTCAGATGTAAACATATAAAAGAAGGGATAACTCAATTGTATTTACACAACAAAGTCTGTTAAGTGTTGGGGATTAATACTGCATATGCTCACATGAATGGCAGTTTATTTTAAGAAATATATATGGTTTTGGCTATCAGTGCATTTTACAACGTTTAGTACCCAATGATTTAAATATGGGATATTTTAGTGTTTCATATTGGGAAGCTGTTGACCCTCAAAAACTATTTTAACTTTACCAATGTAGGTGTATGGGAAAAAGTATTTTCGGGTCGCATGGCATAACGTGACTTCTATTAGGGTCGGAAAATAAGCTGGAAACACTTGAGTACACTTACCAGACCACTATAGCCTGCTCCTCATCTCTACTACACAGTCAGAGGCCGGGGGAACATTGTGGAAAATGTAAGCCAGGTTGTTTTTGTTTCTCATGAGTCTGACAATGTCATAATTGTGTGTAATTAAACAAAAAAATAGCATCATTCCATTTAGCTTTTACCAGTTATAGGGTCCTGGTATTGTGTATGGAGGCTAACTCTTCTGACTTACTTGAAAATCTTAGTGTAACAGAAAAATTGTTTAAGTTGTCACTGAGCTTTTCCTGCTATGATAGTGTTGTGATGGCTCACTGATGGGCATTTGAACAGTGATTTTAATTGCTCAGCAAAGTAAAACAAAAGATACTACTTCTAAAATGTTTAAGCTCAAATGTACAAAATGTGTTTTACCATTACCAGCATGTTATCTTGTCCCAAGGTGGTGAATATCTGTGTGTGGGTGTTGGCTTCAGCCTTTGGCGTGCCGGCCATGATCCTGGGAAATGTCGAGGAGGATCCAGAACACAACGGTAAGTAATTCACAGTTACACATACAGTTACACAGTTTTACACACACACACACACACACACACACACACACACACACACACACACGCACACACGCACACACGCACAAACACATACTGACCTGGGCAAATACATATGCATGCACCTTCACCACATGTGCATTTGAAACAAACAGCCATATATCACCTTACAAGCTGTACCTTGCATGCATTTGTTCTGCGATTGTGTACATTTGAATGTATAATCAATGTGCAAAATCATGCACAGCTGTCGAACAGTGCAAGACAGTTTCTGCATATATATCCAAGCTGTATTTCAAGAGAGTTTTGAGTGTGAGTGAACCCATTTACAAGGGTTGCTATTCCAGTTTTTATAGCTTTTAATCGCACAGTATCTGACTAATAGGCTCAACACACATTGTTGCGTGATGCGTCTTTTCCTCTTCATTTCCTATCAAACACGTACAGAGATATCAAACCGTGTCCCTGCGATGTGACAAATGATACTCCACATGGTGCTTCCTGTTATGAACTTTCACACAGCAGGTGCACATTTATGTCTACAAAAACTATATAGAGATTTTCAGCTCTTGATCTCTTTTGTTGAAACATTCAGCAGAGGTGACGTTGACAGGCCAATGAGATAACAACATGACTCACTCGCTTTTGTGTTTTGATTATTACAAACTTGATGACTTTGAGTGGGTCGGATTGGAGACTAAATTTAGTGAAAGTAAAAAAACACGTGCAACGTGGTAACATTATCATTTACATCATATACATATGCATGACTGAGATAAACTGAATGAGGAAAATACAACTGGATTCAGAAATCAGCAGAAACCCAAAACTATCCTCATTTCCACATTATTATACCAATAAAGAAGAACCATAATGCAATAAAGTGGGAATTCAGCTTGAAACAGAGACATTGTACGTCTCCCTACAGAGTTGCAGATTTATAGTCAGACCATGATGTGTTTTTTTTTTACTAGACCTGTTGCGTTTTTGTTTTGTTTCATTTTATGTTAACAATGTGTTAATGTATAATGTGGTTTAAATCTGCTACCCATAATCCAAGAGGAAATAGTTTTCCCTCAAAATTGTATGGGAATATAATTTTGGAGGAGACAGGTTTGGTAATTCAGACATGCATGCCTCTTTCAATAATGTGCATGCGATGTGTAATTTGAACTCTTGTGCAATATATTGTTGTTCTGAATGTAAATTTCGGAGCCACAAATTTGATTAGTAATTTATCTGACTTCAGACTGCTCGCAATGTTTCCATTGTACCAAACAAATCCCAGAGAGCATGCGATCTTACAAAACTTACAAGAAGTAACATTAACTGGGTATTTACTTATCTTATAGATAATTTGCTCTAACCGGCTTCTGGGTTTTAATGTGTACATTATGCCTGTCTTTGTTTCCACCCTTTGAGAGTAGAAAGAAGGATGCTGGGCTCCTGCAGAATGAAAGACTTATTGCTGCTCTTGTCTAAATGTCCCACTGTATTGTGTATTTAAGGCAGCGTTTAAGTTGGTTTAATGTTACTGATGATTGAACAGATTGTATTAAATCGACCACTTCTTCAGCCATCTTAACACCAAACCCTCATGGTAACGCCAAATCTGTCCATGCTTGACATGAATAGGAGCTGGGAGCAACTGTTTAAGGAAATCAACCGTACGCTCAATTTAATGACTGTAAAAAGCCTTTATGAAGTCTGCCTTTCATCGTTGGTTCATCCTTCCTGTTTTGATTGTTGAAGGGGGAAAAACAAGGCCTCAAAGGCTTGAGAGCATGGACATGTGGATAATCTGTCATCCATTTACATTTGATTTACTTTTATTTAACCTTTATTTCGCCAGAATAATCACATTGAGATATACAATCTCTCTAACAAGGAGGTCCTGGCTAAGATGGCAGCATACACGTTTCACACAAGCCTAAAACATCAAAAACACTCACAGAAAAATAATTTAAAAGTGATAAGATCTAAAAAAAATTAAAAAAATAGCATTAATCACATAATATTAATTAAGTGTCAGTGTTTCATTTGCAAAATATTTTTTTAAACCCGTGAGAGAACTGAGAACGTTATTCTGCTTTCATACTATTCAACTCACTGTCCTCCCTCTGCACCAGATGCCAAGTATTCTGCAAGCATTGAGGCTCCTTCTATAAATGTCTGGCCAAGTCTGAATAGAGGCACAATAAAGATTTGTATATTGGAATTTGATACATATTTCATACATAAAAAAAAGCTACAACTGCCTTTGAACTAAAGAAAGGCTGCTGCAACTTTCTGCTGCATTCTTTGCAAATACTTAAGTTTAAATTAGTTTGTAACTGCTGGGAAGTTTGACTTATAATCACTAGCCCAGAAAAGAAAGTTATTATTTATGCAAACCATTGATATGTTGAATGTGGATGTTTCTGCATTCGGTCAGAGCCAGTAATGTATTATAACGAGTAAAGTGCAGAACACGTGACTATTTTGAGCAAGCGTTATTGAAAGGTATGTAGTGCTGCGATTGCTGTCGTGTGTAAATTCAAAAGAAAACCTTGACTTTACGCTTTCATTGTAATATAATAATGTTTTGTATGGGTGGTTGTTATCTATATTTATGGTTTGAACAAATATGCCACAAAATGCTTTGTTTTGGTTGTGTACCTTACTCTCTTTGATA
Organism: Taurulus bubalis; assembly: GCF_910589615.1. Lineage (NCBI taxonomy): Eukaryota > Metazoa > Chordata > Actinopteri > Perciformes > Cottidae > Taurulus > Taurulus bubalis. The sequence continues at coordinate 11,852,793 of NC_136599.1, read as the reverse complement.
CCTAACACCTGATGGACAACAGTAGTTTCATTCTCAGTTTGAGATAGACTTATTTCATTTCTCCTCCTATAGCTGCTTATCAGTTTCTGCTGAGTGCATCCAGCTGGGTCCTTCTTCTATTCACATGATATGCTGCGTCTCTCTCTCTCTCTCTCTCTCTCTTTCTCTCTCTGTGTGTGTGTGTGTGTGTGTGTGTGTGTGTGCGTGTGTTTCAAAGCAGGGCATTTGCCTTATAGGGTTGTGTGAGAGTGATGATGAGCATTTGTGTGTATGTGTGTGTGTGTGTGTGTGTGTGTGTGTGTGTGTGTGTGTGTGTGTGTGTGTGTGTGTGATCTGATCGTGCTGGCAGCCGTGGATATCATGACACACTTATTGTTGGAGTTTACAGCTCACAGATGGCAGCTCTTCTCCTAAAAAGGCCAAACAATTCAAATTATTCTGCTCAGTTTATATGGTAACAGGTGCACAAAGAATGTCATATGACCTCAAAGGGGCAATATATAGGGTTTATAAAAAGAAGCAGAAAGTGAACAAATGTTGTCAGTTGTTAAACAGGGTTGTTAATTGATTGCTGGTTGATCGACATCTCTTCAGCAGCTGCTGAGATTTTTGGCTTGTAAAACTACATTTCTTGCCTCTATTCTGTTTTGGAACAAAGGAAATCCTGCCCACTGCAGTTTTAACACACTACTTGTTTAGCTTGATTACTCATTTGTGTTATGACAGTGGGACCTAACTGTTTATAACGTGTTTAGTTAAAGTTAGAATGGAGAATAAGATGAAGAGTAATTCTTAGGATATCATAAAGCATTATATTTTATTAATACAAATGTATTTTATTGTTTGCTTTCAATGGCCAAAATATGTCAATAGTCCAGAGAAAGATCCTAATATATATGACTTTTAATTGTTGAAGTTTAAACATCAATCTGACAGCTTTTTATAAATGACTGGGCATACACAAGTGTGCCGAATTGTAGAGCAGGTACAATTGTTAACTTCATGTCAAAATATAGTTCACCTAACATAGTTTAAATGTATTAAGAAGTGGTCATTGGAAACTATTTTAAAACGACCAGGAACAAAAAATATATATCTCGCAGGTGATTGGATGAACCATCTGTCAATCAAACTTTTACCGAAGCGAATCAGGAGAAGAGCAATAAAAAAGCCTCCATGTTGTTCTTCGCTCTACTTTCAATGAGAAAGAAAGGAATTGTCCTTTATTAATCCCCTTGGTGAAGTTCTTCTCTGCATTTGACCCACCCTTGGTTAAGGAGCAGTGGGCTGCCCTGTGAGGCGCCGGGGAGCAGCTAGGAGTTAGGTGTCTTACTCAGGGACACCTCGACGTGTGAACTATCGGAATTCCCCAGTTAGTGAGCTCTTTTAACACTTAAGGAATGCTTTCTAATACTAATTTACAATTTCTGTTCTGTGTAATGTTAATCTGTTTCTTGATAATCATTACACATACAAAGTAAGTGCTGACTGTTTGGTACAAAGAGGGGAAAAACAACAATATTGCTATTAATATGTGTTATCACTAAACATAAAGAAATCACTAACTGAAACGCCAGTGATTTTCCACATGCCTACACATTGCACGGCTATAATCAGGGCTATTTTGCAGTTAAATCAAGTAATATGCTGCAGCTAGCAGGGGAATGGGAGGCCTAGTGGTTAGATATCGATCCAGCATAAGCCTGCAGCTACAGCCTAATCCTATAATCATTCTTATTAGTCTCCTCGACAGGTGAGCTACATCTCTGCTCTCCTATTTAATTTATGCATCTCCTGTTGAGGCTCATTCATCACTCATTTGTTCTTTTTATTGTATTGCTCCTTTTTTTAAATGTATATCTTAATGTCATACAATTCATGATATTCTCATCTCATTCTGATCTCTGTGATGTTATGTCTGCCATTATCATCTCAATTCCATTCTCATTTTATGAATTTCCCTCATTTAATTTTCACCTCATCCATTTCAGTCTTGTCTTCTTCATTCCAATCTCAAGTCAATTTCATTTGAATTTCGTTCATCCTTGGCATTTATTTCTCATTTTATTCTCATCTTATTCCATCCATTAAATTGTATTCTCATATCAGTCTCTCTCGTATCTCTCCTGTCACTACTTTTACTTTATTCTCATCCTCATCTCATAACTATTATTTAATTGTTATTAATTTGTCATTACATTCTTTCCATTCACATCTCATTCTCCTCTCCCTTTCTATTCTCTCAGTTATCCTCATCTCTTTACCACACCTCTCTTGCATACTCTCACCATTCTTCTCATCCATGTATCACCACTATCATCTCCTTTCTTTTCCCCTCCCACCTTTCCTCTCCTCTGCTTCCTATGTATATGACACATTGTTGATCTTGCCCTGTAGCTGTTTGTTTATAATCTATATTGCTTTGTGACTGCTACTGCTATTCAGGGAACAACACATTTTGGGGAAACACTCAGGGATAAGTAACATTCACCCATCCTCCCTTCATCTCGCTGTCTCCTCTCAACAAAGCAAGCAGCTTCATAACCTGACTGCTGCAGGAAAAGTCACTGCATGACTCTCTCAGTAATTGCGGTCAAAAGCCTTGCCCAAGGACACGGTGGCAGGAAGGAGGCTATAATCAGCAGCTGCCCTGCTGTCACTAATAGATGCTCTTAGTAATCCATCCAAAAGACTTGTAGGGTATGTGTCAAAGTGTTTCCTGGCAGCACAGAAGTGTCAGTCCGTGCTGTAGTTTTGAGCCGCTTACACAGTTTAAGTGTGACTGTGGTGAGCAGGGTCGTCCTCCAATCAGAGGATCGGCGGTTGGATCCCCGGCTCCGCTAGCCTATGTCGATGTGTCCTTGAGCAAGACACTTAACCCTAAATTGCTCCCGTAGCTGCGCCTACGGTGTATGAATGTAAGATAGTCCTGATGTGGCACCTTGCATGGTAGCTCCTATCATCAGTGGGTGAATGATTCCTATGTAAAGTGTCTTTGAGTATTCAGAAAAGCGCTGTATAAATTCTATGTAAAGTATTATTATCAAGTGTCTATATAAAACTTGGTTTACAAAGTCTTGGTTCTGCTCCAACATAAAGGGGGGGTCGGTTTTGTTTACATTTTAAAGTGGTAATCTCTATTTTTTCCAGCCCTGCAAACAGGAACATGTTTAGCATTGTACGTTTCTGCAAACGACAGATAAGTTTGATGTTGACGTGCTCGCATAGAGCTAGTGACGTTGTTACAGACAAACACTTATAGCGCCACCATCTGGATGAATTGCACCACATGTGTCACTGAACTCCCTTGGGTCCTGAGCAAGATACCTGCCAAGTGTGAAGTTGATTGCTATATAAGAAGTTGATTGCTATAAGAAGGCCATGCAGATTGACAGATATTCCTTGCTTTATAGTAGACGTCACATGGAGCAGAGCAGCTTCTACTAGCTAGCTGATTGGCATCAGCTGTTTTATTCATGCTTCACAATCACAGGTTGTTGTTTAACTATCAGATATTCAGTTTCATCCAGTCATATTCATAAAAGTGTGCACTGCACCCATGGAGGACCAACATTTTTTGCAAAATTGTAGGAAAAGTACAAATACATTACAATACAAGAATAATGAGACAGTTTGCAGAGACAAGGTGTCTAATCATCCTTATTATTCCAGTAGATGTATTTATAGTTCTACTCTACAATTTAATAGATGCCATTTGAGGCATCTCAACAGATTACATTTCAATATAGTATGAATTGTTTGCCACTGAAAATAATAAAATTGGATTATATTATTTTTAAATATGTATTTTTTTATTTAATTGATGTATTATTTCTTCGTTATTTGATTTATTATTTAAGTTTATTTAATCTGAACCATGTACCTTAGGCAATTAAACCAGCATTAGCTTCCATAATCAGTGAATTGAAATGTGAGTGAGATAGAAATGGAGCTTAAGCGGTAGTTCAGGAAGGAAGACCATACACTACGGGTCACTCACATCTCAGTCTATTTCTCCCAGTGATTCATTCTGCCGGATCAGAACTCGGAGCCACTGCCCCTTGTTTATACTGGTTCAGGATCGAGTCCGATCGCCAAAGACTTTGCACTATTCATTGTTATACCATGTAATAAATGTATCGTTGTAGGTATTGTTCGGAACAAATCTCTTCTGATTGAACTAGAGTTGTGTCATCTGCATCAGCAACATTAACAGAGAAATGCTTTTCTTTACAAAAATTATTCTATTAAGGAATAATAATTGACCGATTTTGTTGGAGTAGCAACTCTCAACACGAACAAACTTTCGTCTGTTTTTGTAACCATGTATGTAATATCATTAAATTTGGGCTGCACCGTCACCTCACAGCAAGACGGGCCGGGTTTGATCCCCGATCCCGAGCAGTCTTTCTGTGTGGAGTTTGCACGTTCTCTCCATGGCAGTGTGGGTTCTCTCCAGCTTCCTCCGACAGTCCAAAGACATGCAGCTCAGGTTAATTGGAGACTCTAGCATTGCCCGTGTGATTGGCTGTCTGTCTCTATATGTGCCCTGCAATAAACTGGCAACCTGTCCAGGGTGAACTCTGCCTTCACCCAATGGCAGCTGTGGTCGGCTCCAGATGTTTGGATATTGAAAAGGAATCATTCAATCAGAAGTCTGAATACAAGACTCCAGATTTGGTTCCTTCCTTCCTTTATGAATAAGAGGGGGAAAGTAACTAGAGTAAAGTTCTGTGTCTCATAGTTCTGTGTGAAGGGGGATGAGACATGGAAGTTAAATTGTCGAAATAGAAAATCCAGCAATAAAGTGTGATGGAAGAGAACTGTAACAAAAGAGTAATTGAAAAATACTGTGCATGCATGTGTGTGTGTGTGTGTGTGTGTGTGTGTGTGTGTGTGTGTGTGTGTGTGTGTGTGTGTATGTGTCTGTGTGTGTGTGTGTGTGTGTGTGTGTCTCTGTGTGTGTGAGTTTGTTTCAGACACTTCTACAAGTTGGTGTGTAGGTTTTTTTCCATCGTTGGGCGATACAGAACTTGTCATAAAAGTTTTATCAGGTTGCGTCAGCAGTGGAGGGGGCACATAACTCTATTACACACACACACACACACACACACACACACACACACACACACACACACACACACACACACACACACACAGCTTTCTGACAGGCATACATCAGACCCATATGTTTTGCCTGAAACTACGGTGTGATGACCTGTAAACATGCAAATGTCGTGCACAGGACAACACATGATAATATACTCCTCCCATACACGCATTAACAGGTTAAGGCCAGACCACATCAACACAGCTTATATTTTCCAATTGTCTCATTAACTTTGGTTATAATACCGTCAAGGCTCTGCTTTTACGAATTGTTGATCAAGATTGTCATTGATTGTCAAGCCCAGAGCTGTTCAACTTATGAGTGAACTAGAAATCAAAGGGGGGAAAAGCAAGGCTGCATAAACCTCTACATGAGAAATCATAGAATTTTTTTATTTTTATTTGGATCAGTGTCAAAGTACATATAGTAACAGCCAATCAACACTGTTCTTCTTCTCACAAACATATTTAGAACTGTGAGAGAGAGCTGATGCTGTGGGGCAAATTCAAGTCCAGGTGACATGACCATGTTTTCAATGTATCTTTATGAAACCTGTGGTTAACTAGAAAGATGTGGTTGTATGGATCATCCTTGAATGGGGACCCTATTCAACAGGGCAGTGCCTGTAAAGATCCATCTCGAGCTGTAAGGTTTGCATGCAAGAGCAGGTCAACAAGAGCCAACATGGCTCATATATACTGTAAACCCAGCTCAGCAACTGTCAGTGCCATTTGTCAGGCAGGAGCTTAAGGAGCGGACACAGCTGGAAGCCTCAGAGATACACTTCATATGTGGATAGGTTCACATATAACTGGCTTCAAGCTGTATTGTGAACATGCCTGAGACTTATGAACACAGCTTATATGAATGTTCTTTCTATTTATCTCAACAACAAAAGATGTGGCCCTGAAATCTTTGTCTTTTATCTCTTGTCTGAAAAACAGCAGCTTCATTCACCATTGCTCTCGTCATAACTCATGGCAACATAATATGTCCATCTCTTTAAAGAGCAGGGGGAGGGGAGAAGCAAGAGGAGGAAATATGAATAGTTGACTCCAAATACCTGTCTGAGAACAGGGCCACAGCGCTATGTAACCCAGGAAAGTAGCTGATAGTGGTTGCACTTTTGAGCAATGGAAAACTGGTATCACTAATGCGCATCACATATTTCCAGAGCCTAAATTGATGCCTTGTTTGTGCATCTCATTCAGATATTCATGGTCCTCAGAGGATGAATACTAATTACTTTTAGCCAATCCTTAAATGAGGCGCTTTTGGAAGCATTTTAGAGGTCCTCACATTCGCGTCTCATGGAACAATTACGTACATATTTTGATACATTTTTCAATCTATACTAAACCCCATGCTGTAATGCTTCAAGTCTATTTTAATTGCGTTTTTCTGCACAAATCTATTTGAATCACACAAATGTACACGGCCCTCATGTCTCGGCTACGTCTCGCTTCCAATAGGGATTACCAGTTATAATGATAATCCCCTGACTCTTAATACACTGCAACTAAATTAACATTTTTGTTTCTGAGAAAAATATCTCAACAAGAAAGCAGATTTAAGAAGTTTTATATGGTTGCTATTTTTGGTTTAACTTTTGTAAAGGCTTAGCTTGCAGTTGATTGGCAGTAAGATTGTATAATCATGACCACTGTATTTTCTTCATAATTTCTCATGCTGAAAGTTTGTTTCCGTGTGGAAACTGAGTTATGAAGACCTTGATATTTCCTTGTGGTAAAATATCAAAAATTGCATCAGAATATCAGAAGGACTGAGTTACTGAGGCAGCTGCTTCATTGAGGTAGCAGGCGTCCGTGTATTCAGGTGGGAGGGCAGCAGGATCCAATCACAAGACGCCCACCAGACCAAAGCTATTGTCCTCAGATAGAAAATGGAAGATAAAGGGGGAGTAGAGGAAAGGAAAGGAAGAATGATGAGGGAGAAAGTGAGAAAAAATTAAAGTATGAAGGGAAAAAGATAGCATTATGCTGTTAAACTCTGATTAAAAATGAAAGAGGGAAAGGACAGAAGGGATTCGCAAAAAGAGAGAGGGATAATAAAAAAGCCAGAGATCAGAGAATTGGATGAAGATATTTTCTAAAGAGAATAAAGGTAAAGAAAGGAAGAGAAATCAATAAAGAGAAGAGAAGGCAAGAAAGGAAGTCCAAAAGATGAAAGGAACATATAAAAAAAGAGAATACATGGAGCAGGTGTGCAAGGGGAAATACAAGGCCAAATAAAAAACTGTTGCAGCAAGAGATTTAAGCAAAATTAACTAAACGAGAAATATAACAGGACGTGACAAAAGCAAGACACAATTACAAAGAAATAGATGAGAAGAGCAGCGAGAGAAAAAGACAGACCATCCAAGATGGAGGAAAAGAAAAGGAAGACTAAACGCAAAAGAGAGAAAAGAAGGTATAAATGAGAATAACGAAAGCAGAGGTGGAGAATCACCAACTGTGAAATCAGGATGGGACACACATCCATGGTTATATATGAAAAAAGACAGAAGACTAATGTTTTCATTGAAAGTTTGGGGTTTTGATATGAATCTTTTTTTGTAATTCTCCAATATGTCTGTTATTCTCTGGAGACAAAGCAGGCCTACAGTTAGCTGTTAAAGTCATGTGGCCGGTTACAATATAGTATGTCCTAATGCGTTGATTTCTTCATAAGAAATTATGGCATTGGGTGTACTAGCAGTTGGTGGAATCAGCAACCAAAAAGTATTTTCAGAGATGTTTCTAACACACCAAATGCAATGCACATTCTTTTAGCACAGCCCAGTATCCGAGGAATTCATCTACAACACATTATGTGTGTCCAGAGACAACATTAAGGATGTGGTGGGTCCTTGATATGGGTATGGAAATATGCGTGATGGATAGGAATGTAGAATGCCTGACCTCCAAGCTGGAGACCGAAGTTTGCAACCTGTCATTGACCTGTTGGGTTTGCTTTTTGATAAACCATAGCCAAAATCTGTTCATAACCTTGAAACTGAATGTCTATCAAAAGAGTACCTACAAACCGCTCCAAAGAGATGTTTGGTTCCTGGGAGTGGTACTTCCGGCTTGGTCAAGCAATCCAATCGACTCCTACGTGGGAAGCCAGTGAGGGATCATGTCCTTTTTATGCAGAATTAGCAACTCCCTCTGGTTGGCTGGGATTTTAAGTTTCATTGAGGTGCAAACTGTCTGTAAAATCATCTTTTGTACGGCTAAACTGAAGGTATTTTCTAATAGTTATTTCATATAAGATTTTATCTTATCATTAGTTGATGAAAAATCACAGATTTTGTCAAGTCAGTCACATAAGTCACTCTGTAGTCACATGACTACTAACCATCAACCATGATATTCCCAAACAGCCGTTGAGTGACTACTGTTAAAAGTGCCTAGCGCTGCAGAGAAGCTTTAATGGGACAGCAATAAATCCATGAGATTTATTTTTACTGTACCAGCTCCCGAGAGACATGAGAGCTGAGATATTGGATGTCTCAAACTACTTAAAACTGCACGTATTTGCTGTGGATTTATCAACATATTTTCATGAAATAACATGTTTATGTGTGGTTTTAAGTGTGCTTAACACATTGGGCAGACTGGGTAACCAATACAAGTAGAAAGCCTGAGAGAAATATGCCTGGATTGGTCAAGGTTAATCCTGAGCCCTTTTCTGTGCCTAAAACCTCCACAGAGATTTAAAAGTCCCTTGCAACTTGTTTTATGATTATGATGTAGATCTTATGGGAATCTGTAGTTATTTAGGTCTTCATGTTGTTGTGTGTATCAGTGTACTGACAAGCTGTCAGCCTGTCTTTGCAGCAGAATGAGAATGGAATTATAGAAAATAAATCAAAATGTCCGCAAAGGTTCGCTGTCAGAAATACTAGCAAAGTCTGTAGAATGGAGGGGGATATACTTAAAGAGGAAGCAGTTTCCTGAAGATCAAGACAGGTGAGAAGGAGAAGATGAAATTAAGGTAGAAATAAGAAGATGATCTGGTCACATTAGAAGACCCATGTGTATTACACACCAGAAAAAAAAACTGTTGAAGGGATTAAAAAAAAATGCTTTTCTTTTCTTATATTCTAACATGTCGACATGCCCTCTGACCTTTCATGAGGAAGAATTATTTACCCACAGGGATCATTACTGTTATTACATTTGTTGGTGCTGCTTTCTTTTAGGTTTTAGATGAGATAGCCATTTGCAGCATTTTTTAAACACACAAACTTCACCGCCAAGCAAGTTATTACTATTCCTGTCCTTTCACACAGACTTTTACTGTGCTTTTGATCAATGGCTGGAACGTGGCAGTAATGGAGTGGAGGCTACGGCTGGGAACACCCACACACTATAAATCATGCACACTCATGGCCCCGCGAGATGCAGTGGATAAAAGCATCCACCAATTGGAATAATATATCAACTTTTTCTTTCAACAGTTCCTATTCCTATTTGTTTAATCTAGCTCCCTCGAGTATTTATGCAGTCTATTCTTGTATTCTATTGTGTAGGTACCGTGTTATCTTACCGGTGCAAACACAGTTTAAGGAATTAACTCAAAACATACTTTTATTTTTATTTTATTGCCAGAATCACTACATCATAAGTATGAGAAGTTACTTGTGACTTTGGTGGAGGAAAAATAAGACAAAAATAGCACTTAACGTATTGATTCATTGGTTTATTAAATATGCTAAATTCCGGTCAATTCAGAGCATTAATAAAGCAGCAAACAAATATTTAAGATATAATAATTGCATCCTGAGCAGACAATGAAGTCCCTTTCCCTGTGTGTGTGTGTGTTGTAAATCAAACTTCTCCATACTTTGTTGACGTAGCTCTTCTAGCAGAAGCATAACAGCGACCCTCTGTTTCCCCCTCACACTGTTGGCTCTGTCAGCACTGTTGCCGATGTTTACACTGTTAGCGCTGTTAGCACAATTAACTGCTAGCTGTCGGCTCAGCTGTCACCATGTTGAGAGCCTTGTGGAGGCAATCCTTCAATGCTATCATTGGTTAGATGTGCTCTAACTTTGGAATTTTGCAGCTTTGATACTTCAAAAAATGGAAACCATCACTGTCAATTGTAGTTATAGTAGAAGAGAGGTTTAAAGCTTAAAACATTAACCATGAAGTTTAAAACATTAAAGCTTTTATATTCAAGTGGCGTCGCTTCCAGTGGGACAATGATTTATTGCAAGTTTTGCTCATGAGGGATTTTTAAATTCCCCTAATTCATGTAAAAAAAACACTTGTTCGTGTCAGATAATTATTATAATGATAGTAACTAGGAGTCACACAGAGAGTGGTTGAACAGTTCTCCAACATCCACTTACGCTTAAAGCCTAATTGCTTAAATGCTTTTGGTGGGTGATTTCTTGGCCTTGCAAACAGCCTCAGGATTAAAACAAATTGTTGTGATTGAAACACAAAATGCTTCTATGTAATAAATAGTTGTTTGGACTATTTGTTTTTTTTGACAAATGGATTGTTAAAATAAAAGTATGGACATTTTTCTTTGCCAGTCTCAGAGCGTCAAATATGTTTTACAGAATTTTATTCAGCAATGCCAGTTTAATACTTAAATTTGAATAATGTAAAATGTAACCAATGTGAAACATTTTCCCATGAAAGAAGCAATGCAAGATCCCTCGAGAGATGGCATTGTCTGTTTTTCAATGGATTGCCATCATATTTGTTACATTCATGCTCTCCATGGGATGAACTCCTATGGTGAAACCTTAACTGTCTATCTAGCACCATCATCTGGTCAGAATTTCCAGTTGTGAACATACGTGTATTTTTCAGGTTCATCATATCCCAGAGAGCTAATGAGCTAATTTGTAAACACTGCCTCCCTTGGATCTGCAGCAAATCTCTTCTTATTAGTTGAAAATGAAAAGGGCTTACTGTTAATTTTTTGGTTTTCGCTCACTGCTGAGCCAACTTTTATATTTTCTCTTAAATTTGGGATCCATTGCTTCCTGCAGTGTCCAAACCCAACAGCTGAGTTTAATCTGGGTAAATGAGGTGCATTTATTCAGTCTTATCAGGAGGACTGGGACGCTGTTCTCTGTTGTGATTTAGGCTGAAAGCACAGATGTATTTTTCTACAAATGTTGTCAAATATATTCTCCCATCATCATTAACTGAATTATTGAGGATGATGATGATGGTGAGTAAACTGATTAAACTTTGTGAAAACTGACTCTCCTATCATAGTTAAATTATACTGCCACACATTTGCTTCTATGTACCTATATAATCATAACCTACGATAGATGCAGATTTGTTTTTGTTCTTTCCTCAATTATGCGTGCCTGTCTTCTATTATTAGTATCACTGCCTAATCTCTACGTTAGTAATTTGTATTTTGAATGAACAATTATTATTCAGACGTCATCCACATTGTTCCTAAAAACAAAGCAGGCTTTAATCCTGGTTTAATTGCATAGTGTGTGAATAATTGTTTATTTTTGGAAATACTCGTCAATCACATTAGAAAACAGATATTAATTTTGTCTCTGTATGCATTTAAGACTTTGTCTAGCTTAGCACAAAGACAAGAAGCCTGGGGAACGGATTTGTTACAGCTGTTTTGATAACTAGCAAGTCACCAGACAATCCAGGAGTCACCACAGCTTTATTGAATAGTGGCTGCTCAAGAAATAGCTCCATTGGAACTGATTATATAATTTAAAGTATTTGTTTAACTTTTTAGAGAGCAATACGATCAGTCTCTCCCTTCTTCCAGTCTTCATGCCGACTTAGTGTAAAGACATCCTGGACTTACTCTGTCTGCAATTTAAAAAAAATGTCTCGCCACTTATTCAACTTTTGTCTTTAATCTCTTTTCTTCTCTTCCTCTTCTCTTCCTCTTCTCCAATGCATCTAGCCGTTGATTGCATGATGGTTTTACCTGGATCAAAGAATCGCTGGGATTCTGTCTTCGGTACCTGTACCTTCCTCTTCTCCTTTCTCATCCCCGTTGCTATCATCAGCATCTGCTACAGCCTGATGGTCAAGCGCCTGCGCAACGTTCGCATCTTGTCCGGCTCCAAGGAAAAGGACCGCAACCTGCGGCGCATCACCAGGATGGTCCTGGTTGTGGTAGCAGCATTTGTCGTCTGTTGGACACCCATCCAGATAATGGTCCTGGCTCAGTTTCTAGGCTTCATCCTGACCGGTTTCTTCACGCTGGGCCTGATGCACTTCTGTATTGCGCTGGGCTATGTCAACAGCAGCTTGAATCCTGTGCTCTATGCCTTCCTGGATGAGAACTTCAAGCGCTGCTTCCGGGAGTTCTGCAAACCCTCGCCATTCCGCCTCGACACCCAGCAGTCGGGCAGGATGAGGAGCATTGCTAGGGAGGTGGCGGCTGCTTACAGCTACAAGGCTGATGGCAGGGGGTCAGGAGGAGGGACACCGAATCCAGCATGACTAGGCGTGGAGCTCCCCTTGGTGGGGATAGACCCCAAACAGAGGGAAGAGAACCAGGGGACAGGGAACTCCAATACAGAATTGACTCAGATTACAGCTCTCTAGCGGCACGAGCCCCCCCGCCCTCCAACTAGAAGACTGGCTTGGGGTGGGGGGGAGGGAGATGAGGAGGATGGGGTTGAAACAAAAAGAATTTAGGAACACGGAGAATGATGGCAAACAAAGGGTACTTACAGTGTATGGATGGAGGGAAATGGAATATGTTAAAAGCTTGAATGGGATGGGTGTGGACAGCTAGGAAGAAGAGGGTGCCAGATATGGGAGTCATTCCTTGATCCTGGAGTTCCTAACTCCACTGAGGCAGTCAGATATTTTGGAATGTAAAACTTTCATCCAACTATCTTGGTGGACGTAAACACAAAAGAGGTAGCGTCATTATTTGACACTTCAGGTCCCAAAACAAAAGCCTCACAGAAACGGCATGTATCAACTGAGTCTGGTATCAGATGCTACATCTCTAGAAAGATGCCTAGCTCTGTACTTGAGTATGAGAAGGCAGGGGTTGGAGAGAGACATTTGTACAGATCATATAATAGATTTAATAGAGTGGGTACATATACCAAAATAAAAAAAAATACCATGCACTACTAGGTGCTTGTAGAAATAATATAAACAATATTGGAAGCACGGACGGTGGCTTTCTGGCGGTAAGGACCACGTACTGAAGACCAGCCAATGAATAGTTAAGCTTTCTGGAAGTGTGAAATAGAGAATAAGCACTTTTATTACAATTTATTGTATCTTTATCAGTTGATGTTTCCGAATTAATGACTTCCTGTGTCCCACACTCACCCCAGTATGGGGTCTATATTGGCGTCTCTAAAGGTGGACATAACGGTAATATGCTGCTGTAATATGAGCCCTTGTAAGGACTGGGCAATCAAAGTATAATGTGATATTTCAGCCTTTAGACATGAAGTTGGATGTAAAACAATAGCTGGCATAAGGAAAATAACAATGTGCTGCAAGCTGCTCTTGAACAATATTTCTTAAACTGTGTATGGACCCTGAATGGGTCACATGAATGTTATTTCTTTTCAGGGCAACATTTCTCAATGTGTTCTGAAGAAAATTAAGCCTGGGAAACCCTGTCAAACAAGTGTTTGAGAGTTGTTGTGTTTTTTGTAAAGTTCTATGATCAACTGGGGGGTGGGGGGAATTTAGGAGTTTGGGGCCGAGGGAAAACTGGTGGTATTGTAATCTGAAAAAAACAGCAAAAAGTGAATGACATAATCTGTGTTTGGGACAAGCTGGGCCTGGGTATTAATTATTCTTCTTGTTCTTTCTCCACAAGATGAATGACAGTGCCTCTTTGTGGTGTGTCCACACATGAAAGGTCAATTAGCCTGTCAATCAATTTTGCACCTAGAACTTGAGAATTTCTCACCACAAACATCACCTTTCTTAATTTAGCTACATGACCTGGGCAAAAAATGTATTCAGAAAAGTAGTTTTAAATATTTGTTTAAAGCACATCTGAAATGCAGAAGTTTTCAAATAACAATTAAGTGATTCGTGGTCCTGGTTTCTTAATTGTAATGATAATTGAAAAACAATCCTCATATTTTTGAAATACGCTTACAAGATGATATTTACAATTGAACCAAATATCTCTTGTGAAACTTTTCTAGGCAATACATTTAAAAATGAATACAAGGAAATCAACATTACCTGAAAGCACACTACCTGAGTCATACACTACACTGCAGTTGGCCAGTTGAGCTAACATTGACACAATTAGTTAAACAAAAATTAATGATGATGAGTAGATCTGTCTATCATTTATACTTGATATGTTTGGATTCTGCTTACCGATTATAGCTCTTATTATATCTTAATTTTGAATCTTTGTATTTAGTTTAAACACAAACAGAAACCAACGTAATGTTGCAATCATTAAGATTTCATTGCTGGGTGCTTTGGCGGCACACTGCGTACTGGAGGCAACAGCAAATGCTGTTCATACAACAATCCCAGAAGATTGGAGGCTGCAAAACAAACCATTGTCGTTTTAAAAAAGAAGTCAGGCAATAATTGATCTGTTCCATTGTTCTGTGAGTAACCATGATCAGATTGTATGGTGCACACGGCATGATTCTGTGAACCGAAAAAGTGAAAGTAGTTGGTTACCTCACTCTGCAACCTATTGCCTACAGCTCTTTCATCTAATGAACTATTAATATATATTGCTAAAGATGAAAATATACACTTTTTCACAATTTTGGCTTCCTTAAAGAGTGCGTTTTCATGAATTATGAGGTTGTTTTTGAGAATTATATTATTTGTATCTGATTAATAGCTGAAATAACCAAGTTGAATGTTTGTGATTTCAGAAAAAAAAATTCTCTGAGCTGAACTTCCAACTGTAACATTAGCTGATTCTGAAGCATTAGGACCGTGGATGTGTTCATGAAAAACCATTGTATTCTTATATTCTTGTATCTGTTGCAGAAAAATACCACTTGATTTTATTTGTCTGTATCATAACTGTCTTCTGCAAAGCTTAGTCACACTTTTTAGCACTACCTCTGACCTGCCATACTGTATTAACTATACATAAGCATTAATGCATTCAAAACTGGTGATATAGAAGTTTATTAGCATAAAGAAACCAAAGTTTGCTTTTAGGAAGCAGGAATTGTTGGGTTATTGTTATAGGAATGAGTTGGTTCTTTTAAATGTGTGCATAGTTCAAATTCCAAACCATATGTTGATATCCAGCCCTTATGATCTATTAGGGACTTATTTGGTAATCTGACCCACTGTAGAAAGAAAATGTCTTTATTTCTGTAAAAACTGTTATGATACAATTTGAAACATCCTTTTAAATACTATAAGCATGCTCGCAGCTCACATTTTAATTTCCCATGACACCGACCATGTTATTTCAGCATTTGGAGAAAAGCAAACTGAACATATAAAGGGGATATAATCATCTTTGCTTAGAAAATCATAAATATGGGTATGCTATTTTTCCCCCAGGTCTGTAGCTGCTGTCGGGTTTGGGGAATCAGAGGTGAAACTGATGGGGTTCCGAGTCAAGGTAGGGATCGGGAGTGTTGGTGGCGAACTCTGGGTTTGAGATATTTCGAGATGGGGACAATTACATTGGGCGGGGTTGGGAAGGAGTGCTATGAGTTAGTCATTTTGACTCCCAGCACCACAGTCGCAAAGCAGACCATCGGGGTCACAGTGCTTTGACCCCACTCCAAGGGACAAAGGGGCTCTCTCTCTTCTTCGTGACTTAAAGTGGAAATCCACTCTGAAACAGAAACCACATCAGGTATTTTTATTTTCCTGTGCAGTTTTGGAAATAATACTGACCGCATTAGACTAGATGCAGTATTCCGACTGTTGGACATCTTCCGGGACACTTAATTGACTGACAGAAATAGACAATTATGAAAAATATGAACCATTCTGATGGAATGATGAATATATTTTGATTTACCTTTATCTGTTCTTTACTGGAAATGTGTTTCTCACATAGATCTAACTGTGACAATTTCAATGCTTTTTCGTAGTTCTATTTGGAGCAGTTTTTATATGAGCCCTATTGTGATGAACAAAAACATGTACATTACATTTTTTACTAAATGTTTGCAAAATGTTAGGACAAAGTCTTTTCACATTTTCCTGTTAATGAAGCAAATTATCTCACCCTTAGACACTTACATTTAGATTAAAACCAATTTAAAATGTTGTTGCATTTTTTTATTCATAGCTTAATCTCAACATTTATAAATCAGTTTTTGTTATCAGTCCTTAAATAAAATCAGATGATCATGAGCAGTCATTAGTTCCAATCCAGAAACTGGTTATTTTTCAATGTCTGAATCAATGTCTGTGGCCAATTTTGGTATTCATTTGAATTCTGTGTTTGTTAAGCTTAATGTTTGCTTTAAAGAGTTAAACAAATGGATTTTTTATTTCACATTTTTGGAGTTACACACTTTTGGATATTCAAATTTCTGGCTGCAGTTTTAGTGAGCCAGATCGCGGTTAAACTGCCCAGACCTTAAGAATTAACATGTGGATTCTGTTTTAGGGTTGGTGTCCACTTTCATTTTAAATGTGTATCTCTTTATATAATTTGGTAATTTTGAATTGGTTATTAAAATGTCCTTACTTTGATTTCAAAACATTGAAATATTCTGATGAATTTCAGGATGGCAAGTTGACACCATTTGCTGTCATGAAGGGTTGTGGATTTCGCTGTCAATTGTATTGTTTAAGTTATGTCTGTGCAACCAATTTATTTTCTGCAGTTACTCTTTGCAGAATATATACATCTTAAATAGTATTTGAGAGGAACCATTCTATGAACTTACATTGCCTTAAATATCAAGTGAAGTCTGCAAACTGAAGCCTGCTCTCTGGCTGGATCCAATGTGTTCTAGTTTTTACTGGTGCTTCGCTGTTAGTTTATACTAGTCAGGACCTGTATTCATAAAGCCTCTGAAGACAAGAGCCATCAAGCCAGAGAACAATTAAATTTTGAGTTTGTATTTCTTAGAATATCTGTTTTTACCCATACATGGGTACCCATACATTTACACCCTAACACTAACTACTTTATTTCCAACTGCTAAAATATCAGTGGTAAATGTAGTGTCATTGACCCTTTTGGCATTTGAGGAGAGTATATTATTTTTTTTGTTCTTCTTCCTTGAACTTTAAAAAATAGAACTGCATGCTGTCACTTTCGGTTCATGTGTGTGAAGGTAGCGCACACCAACAATTTGAACATATGTCGTTTGTGCTCAGTGCGTTGTTTGTTGCAGTATTCTGTAAAACTCCAGAGGGTGTACGAACAAAATACTATGTATGAGTGTAACAGGCAAAACACCATAAACCAACCTCCTCAATGATGAGAAAGAAATTGTACTTAACTTTAAACACATTTCTCATATTCATAAAATACTTTATATACTCACATAAATATTGTTCAGACTTTGGGCTTCTATGGCATTTTAAAACAAATTGCCGTTTTTTGTAAAATCCTTAGACAAGTAAATAGTGCTTTTATCAGTCTCATGTCTGAGAAGCTTTGATTGTGCTTGCAGCAACAATTTCGAGGTGCACGGCCAAGTCAAGATCCCTTCACACATGACAAGGTCATGATTACGTAATTCTCTGACGAGCCCCTCGCATTGGCTTCACTGCAGCGAGTAGCTTAACATTTGGGAGCCCTTGGTGGCTTCTGTAGAATATGATGATATGGTTTGGCTCCAGCTCAGAATGTTATAGATACTGCATATATTGCTATATATATTTCATTATACCATGAATTACTTCCTACCGAATTGCATAGTATTGGTCTCACTTCATCATGTAGAGGTAACATACATATTAAACTCCACAATGACTGCAAATGCAAGCCTTTTCTTTTTCTAGTGACACAAAACTAGTAAAATGTTAATTTTATGCCATTATTTCAAATAGATGCCTCATTAGATGACTGATTTGATCAACACCACTCACTATTGTTGGTTGTCAAATTTCCTAAAATATCCATATAAATCCCTTTCTGAAAAGAAAAATCTAAAATAGGCCATATAAAAAGACAACATTGCTTCATTATTATATTCCCGTGTTCAGTAAATTCAACATATCCCTGATAACTTATTTTGTATATGGCCTAAGACAGTGTTTTTGCTTTTCCGACATTTGGTTCATGGAGTTTGAGTCAACAGTTTAAGCATCATTCTAAGTCTGTGCTCAAGGTGTAACCACTGCCCAGCAACAAACTTTGAAAATTCTTTTATGACTTTAAAAAGTTCCTTTTTACTATATTTAAGTTAACCTGCCATAAGCACGGTAATACACTCCAAAATGTTCGGATATAGAAAATAATGGACCCAGCTTTGACTCTACATTGTACCATTTTCTGATATCCAAATTCACCACACATTATCATATACTAAGCCTCACTGTTGAAAGACAAAAGGGAAGCTCTACAGTGTTTCCACACCTCTGGTATCCTTGATGATCAAGTCTGTCTCTTCTTTTCTTAAGATAGTTTTATGAATACTGGTCATCTTTTGTACAACCTAGCAGACTTTGTGTAGTAAAAATGTCCAGAGCATCAATGACACTCGCTTCGACATGAATCACCTTTATCAAGGCGAAGCTATAACCTAGCTGTTAGGCTCTTTGTGCTTAACTGTTTATGTTCAAACGGAAGACGCTACAATATTTTGTAATACTGTTTGGTGTTTTTTTGTAGCACAAAATTACATAAAAAGGCTTCAAAGAGGGCAAAATCCTTCCGCTTAGCAATGCAGAGTGAGCATAATTATACTCTATGTTAGCTCTGTATAAAAATTCTGTTTTAATATTACACTTGTGTAAAAATATGAAAATGGTTTAACGTCTGACCTCTTTCCCTTGTTATTATTGGTGTATAAATACAAACTATTTCTTGCTAACCGTAATGGAACGTATTGTTACCTCCGTGCATTTGAACGCAGGGAGATTCCTTTCATTTGTTTACATTTTACAGACCACATGAATGTCAAATTAAAAAAACTGTTGAAAATCCAAATCGAGGAAGACAAAAACATACAATGTTGATGTTGTTGTTATTACTATTATTGCTATCAAAAGAGAAAAACAGTGTCGCCTTAGTGTTTTTTTGCTGTGCGGGAGACTGTCCAGTATGTATCTATGTATTACTTGTGGACTGCATTTCGCTCACTGCCTGAGTTATGAAATTAAACAGTTTGTAGGGCTGTTGTTGCTGTCAAGGCCCCACTCCTCACCTTTTTTCAACCACAAATCTGCTCACACAATTTGACTTTGATCACAAAAGTTTAAGTCGTTTTTACAGTTCTTATCTCATTCTAGGGTTGGGACTAGGTCAGAGCATCAGCCAAATGCTAAAATGTGATATCATTATATTGGTTTAAATATTGGCTGATGCTATCCGGTCACAATTTGCTATTAGTGGGATTTGGGTATTGGTTGTGATTGGTTGGAGTCAGGTGACAGAGCTGTTTATATCACATCACTCTGGCTGTAGCGACATAAACTTAACGTTCCTGTTCTGCAGATGGCAGACTGAACTACCATGCTAGCTGGCTTGTCGTTAAAGCATAGACTTTTTGCTGAAGCTTGAATTTTAAATTGTATATTTTTCTCTGCATATGAAATGAATAAATAAATGATGGCCATGCATGACTCATTCTTTTAACTGTTTGACTGACTGAGTCCAAATGGGGTCAGTCAGCTCATTCAGTACGGATCACAATCAATGCACTCAATAATGACAGATATATTTTGTATAGTTTTTGTTGTTAGAAACAGCCTCTCTGATCAACTACTTTTACAAAATTTATATACAATTATTTTGAAGAAGAAAAAGCTTAATTAATAATTAATAAGAGATCATATGTGTAAAGAGCTTGATTGACAACATTCTGCATCTTATTTAGCCACAAACACAAGCTAAACTAGTTTGCTTCCTCACTCTCATAACTCATAGTTAATCATCTTCCTAATGTGCAGGTTCAGAGGAAGATTTATGTAATAATCCACAAATGATCCCGTCTTTAATATGTAACTTTAACAATGACATTGTTTAGTGATTAAACAATGTACTCAACACATTCTCATCCCAACACGTCACATACTGACATCTAGTCAGGACCCTTGGTGTCACGCATTTGGCAGCCCAACATGTCAAAATATGACAACTGACGTCAACTGAATTCAAACAAAAAAAGATGGGGGATTTGGCCTTCCATGAATCTAACTAAATAAAGTCAGCCCAGCTAACAGGCAAATGTGTTGGCCTTTTACATTTCTGCAAACCACGGATTTTATTTTTGTATGTGATATTTTTGCATTGTGTAAGAGCAGGTGACATATTACAGTGAGCAACACGCAGGGCAAGTGATGCTGAGCTGCCATTATGGAAAGTTACAATGTAAACTGATCAGGCAAACACGATTGATCATATAAAAGGAACACACCAAGACACATTATTAGGACACTCAAGGGCAAGCGGGAGAAGCATCTCTAGAAGGAGAATATGAACAATTGCCAATTGAGAGTTTTTCATAAACAACCAGTTGACCTTTTGAAATTGTTTTTCAAAGCTCCTGATCACGGGTTTCAAAGTAGTTCTGAGAGGAAAAAGGTTAAAGCAATTTCCCATTGTCGCCCTTTCAACACTGAGGGTCATCTGTTCTCAGGCTTTAGATGTGTCCTGTATGTGTGGCACAGTGGATACTATAGACGGCTGCTTCTTGTGTAGTGAGTTTCTCATGTCCAATGTTTTTGACTTGCATTCTAAAAAGGTCATTGTCAATTGGTTGCTTTGTCAATCTACCGAACACTGGTCAAAGAAGTACAAGATCGACATAAGATTTGTATTATATATGTATGGTTCTGAAAGGACAACTCCTTGACAAACACTTTGGTCTTTTACAATACCCTGAAAAAATTGGTCAGATTTGTACTACATTTGGATCCTAATGCTCCCCACAGGCTGATCCTAGTGAGGGGATATTTCCTCTGACATCACCGTTAGTAAAAATGTCCCATTTGTAATTGAGAGATATCAAACCCAAATGGCTGATTGCTATGAAATTAATTTGCATTAGGACAGGTCGACAAATGACATTGTTCATCATACAACATGAACAATGGAAAATAAATTATATTTCAAGCACGGATCTTATGACAGATATGTTTTAATACAAACTTACCTCTTGTCTGATTGTCCTTTGATTCATTGTGGCCCTCTTCATTTATCGTAAGTTGCCCTTATTGAAATGAATTTGGACGACAAATAAGTACAATAGCTCTCTGAAGTGTCATGTGAAGACAAGGGCTTTCTTAATTTAGCAGTAAAAGGATTTGCATCTATTAATCTCCCCTTTTATCTTTCTCAGCATCTATCTCTGATTTTGTGTCCTCTCCTCCCCTTTTATTACATAATACTGCTGCTCTGTCCTTTTTAACCTCTCTCCACCCAGCAACCTGCCCTCACAACTCCCACAAACTTCTTCCCTTTCCATTTCGTTCTCTTTTCTTTGTTTGTTTTATCTGCTCCTTCTCTCACTTGGAAGAGCTTTCGTCTCCTTTTTTTTACTCTTTCATTAAATGACAACACATTTGTGTGCACTCTTGGCTCTCTAGAGCCCGATTTTAACTTTCCACTCTGCTTTTCATCTACCTGTACCTGTGCATTCAGCAGCCACTTTCATCCAATGGGCCTATTTGGAGGTTATACTTTATGAATATTGTATTCTTCTGAAAATAAGAACACTTTCTTGGCTTGCCATTTGGCAGAAGATTTTCACCCAAACATCCTCAAACGCTGCTCAGTCATGTCAAGCACATTCTGGGACATTTAGAGAAAAGAGTCCAGGCCAGTTCACTGCAGACAATTCCTGCTATGCAGCCTGAGAGCTAGATATGACTTAGTGCTCTCTAATTGATTATTTTAATCATCGGCTTTAGACAGCATAACAAAGTGCTCGAGGAGGCTCAAGAGCAGCAGAAGGACCTTCGCCAGCAAAGCAGTACAAAGGAAGGTTTCAGCTGGTTGAGTACATGTCATCGCTTTGTTCTCAAGTCTCACTTCTACAAAAATCTACTGAATAAAAGAAAGCCCATGTGTTGTTTTGCTATTCTCTCCAGTCCACTGCGGTTTTCTATACATATTCTGTACAACCCCAGAATCATACAGAATTGTGTTGCAGAAATTACCAAATAAACTCACTTAATTGAGACAAAGATTGTCCAATCTTAAACCCAGGAGCTAGGTCACATGACCTGAATGTACGCCTCAGATGTATCGCATAGTCAGTTCTAAAAGGGGTTTCATGCAAGACATTAATTAATTCAGTTCATTATGTTAATTAAAGCATCAGGCTGGTGATATTCTACAGTATATTTTGGCATCGTCAACAAAGCCCATTAAAACAGTTAGTCTTTCTCTCAATACTTTCCAGTATCACTTATTTTCAAAATGTCATTGTTACTAACAATTCCTTCAAAATAACTTACAGCAGTTATGTGTTAATACAAATGTATATCTTTTGTCTATCTGTCCTTTTGATTTTTTCCTGTCACTTCTCTTTTGCTGCATTTATTTAAATGAATTTGGATGACATTTGAGCTTTGTTATCATTCCATTGACGTTTTGGCTGAGGTTATTCAATTCAATTTGTTTTTGTATGAGGGCTGGAAAGTAAGTTTCGAAGGGCAATTATAAACTTGGGCCATTAACTGTCGCAACTCTGGCTTTAACCTATGAAATAGATCTATTTCCACCTTTTGAAAAATTGCAGATAATGTATTTGCCTTGTTCCCTGTGTTCAAGTAGTCGTATGAATCTCAAATGAATTATAATACTTGTGTTATTTTATATGATTTTTTTCAGAAATTCTTTGCGAAAAAAATGCTTATTTTCAAAAAGATCACTTTTATACCATATTTTGATCATACTATGAACATCCAGTATGATATGAGCAACATTCCCCAAAAATGCCTCCTTGAGCGATCCTCGAGTTTTTCAAACTGTATGGTTCTGCAACAATCACAATCCAACAAAGTATTGGCATGTTAGGAAGGACATTCAGTCAATAAACTGTGTTGTAAAAATACTTATGCCAAAACAGTGTCCAATTCAGGCATGCTGGGTATCGAAATGTTCAGCAGCTTCCGCATGTGCTGTATGACGTGGTTTTAGAAATGTGGGCGGACGAGGAAGGCTTCAGGACTCAAAACGTTCGCCGGAAAAATAAAATAAAAAACTCTGTCTGTTTTGTGACTTTACAGGTACAATTAATGTTTTCTATTGCTTTGTTAGAATCCCACAAACCCGTACAGTTACGGGGATGTGTCTGTTAGTGAAATCCGATGATGTAAGGGGTACATATTAAGGGTTTAGGGAAACATCACGGTCGCCATGGCGAGTTACGGAGTTTACGTAAGTACTTCAACTTAGTTCAACTTAGCGGTTACTTTCTTTTTTTTTAAACAACCATGTGGTTGCGGATATAATTAAGGTTACGTTATTTATTTATTTTTTTTGTGTGCAAAAAATAGGGCTTGGGCCTAAAGAGTTAACATCATATATTGTCCACCTGACACAAGTGAAGTACAGAAGGTGAAGCAGCTGTTTACAGGCAGCAACAGCAACTCTCTCTTCTCCACATGTGATCTATTATATCGGGGTCCTCTTTATGATACAGTTATTCAATTACCACAGCAGGATATCCTTTCACAGCCATAGTGTGACAGCAATATATAGTATCAGGGAAAAGTTTGCCATTATATCTTTATGACAAGACAGTGATACGTCTTTATACCTACGTGTTCGCACTACAGAGACTGTTTTATCCTCTGCAGGATGGCCGCTTTCACTCTCTTTGTGCATGTTGGCTTCCACAGAGCAAACACAGCAAGAGTGTACATGTATCACTGCCTACGTCACATGATCTTGGCTCTGTTTGAGAACGGTAATGATAAATCCAAGTTGACGCCATGACACAATTACAGCAATACAATTACACCAAAATCATTTCCAGGCAGCAGAGGGGGAGGGGCACTCATTCATCTAACCCTGCACAGGCATACACAAACACTATCATCACCATTATGGAGCACGCACAAACCTTTACATTTAAACAGAAATCATTACCAGAGTTTTGCATGACGGTAACTGATGCAAACATCTGACTCACATGCAGTCAAAAACATCTCCATATGTTTTTGTAACTAATTAGTAACCATGCAATTAGCAGACCTAGGAATAGAAGCTGCTATAACTAATGAACAATGATTAGTGGCAGAAGGGAGAAGAGATAGAATTAATGATGGAAAACAAAATGGGAGGAGGCAGAGAGACAGACGGAGAGGAAGACTGTGTTGTCTCAATATCACTATTGTTTTATTAAAATAGCATTTGTCCAGGGAATACTTTTGCCATATTAACAGAGTAGCCTCAAGCAGAACAGCCATTAGCAAAAACAAAAACAGTAAGTGTAATTATAATATAAAGCATTCAACAATTGTGTGCCTTCATAAAACTGACAAGTATGCGGCCAGGTGTGTGAAGGTGAAAATGTTTAAGTTGTGTGTGTTCAAATGATACAACATTTGCCGTATATATTATATATTTGAGTGTGACCATTCAGAACAGCTGTTAACACTGTTGGAATTATCACCCAAGACTTAAGGTGTCCAAGTTCTTGATTTACATGCAAGATTAACATGCTAGTCGTCTTCTTCACTTTTGATCGGCAGAATATTGTGTAGCCAGACACATTATGATATGTCACAAAGCCTGCAGATTCCAGCAAAATAAGGGACCCATTCATAAAAACATTTCTTTATGGTGAAACAATTCCTCTCCCTTTAACACCAATAATAATGAATGAAACAATGTGCAGATTTTTAAGCATATTAGACATTGATCCCTGAGGATGTTAATGGAGGTCTCACTGTCCAAATATTTGGTCCAAAGGTGTCTCTGGTCAAAATGACCACAATTTAATCCTGTAGCATAACATCCATGTCCATTCAGTTCTGGTGAGCACTGAAGTCCTGCTTGTTAAAGCTGATTATATTCCTATTCATACAGGTGTATACGGAGCTTTATACCCTGACCTTTTCTCTCTTAGGGCCTTTACACACTGGGGACCTTATTTTTGAATGCGTCTTTTCATATATATATTTTTTTTATTATTATAATTTTTTTTATCATGAATATTTTCACACATAACGCAGCAAAACAAGGATTACATGTTTTTCAGGAATGAGTGTTCAATATTATAGTGTTTAACTACACGGAGAAGTCCGAACATGGTCCGAACAGTAACTGTATTATTTATTGTAACACAGAAGAAGGTAGCGCCACTCCTTCCGTTCTTGCCTTTCACAATGAAAGTCTGAGACATACAATCGGCAAATTCACTCAGAGCATTTTGCTACACGGAAATCTCAATAAATGATCTGACAGAGGCTGAGGCTATCCAACAATTAACCTCAGACAGACAAAGCCAAACGCTGCTCTGGGTTAATAGGATCCCAGTAGTTGGTCCTCTGCCTGCGCAAATCTGTTTGAACCTTTAATCGATAAAGAGCTGCAACTGTTGCCAATTCACATCGCTGTATAATTAGTTTGGATGCTAAATATTCGCAGGCGATAATTTAGCATTTGTCAAAACCCCGGTGTGTAAAGTCCTTTTTTTCTGCTGATACTCTCGTGCCCACTTCGTTTGCTGCCTCAGCTTAGCCTTTGCTATTTATAAAATACTAAACAATATAAAATACTGAAGCACATGTGCTTAATATGATTCCATATGATTTAATATGATGGGGGAAATCCTTGTTGCAGGAAATTCAAATTCTTTGGGAGCTTCATCAAAGAGCAGAGCCTTTTCTGATAAATCTAATTGAAAAATAACTTCCTCGAAATGATTAAATTCCTTGAATTCTGTCTGACTCAGATTAATGCTATCAGTGTGGTAACTGTCCTTGAATGATGGTTCTAGGCCAGCAGCAAAACCTACACATGACTTCCAGTGTGTGGTTCTAAAATGGTTTTGCATGACTTTATTCCCTTTGATACCCCTTCCTACAGGTAAACACTATCTTTGTTAAGCTTTACTCTAGCACAGACAGAGAAGGAGCAGAGTAAACGACAGAGAGGCAGTGAGTGGTAGATATGGCAGGCAAACACAAGGACAGAGAGAGGTGGATGTAAATGGCAGAGGTCTGTCTAACAGCCTCAGAGACCTTCCTCTGCCCGGAAGCAGCAAAACCAGTCATACAATGTAATTGTTCGCTCCTCAGTAAGAGCTGCAAATATATTGCGTGTGTAGGAGGGAAGAGCAGCCAGGGTTTGACACATGCGTCTGGCTACCTTGCTAGCCTCCTACCACCACGATCCAGAATCAGATAAGCGGTGTAAACTGGATTGATGGATGGGACTCTTTTTCTCTGCCCACCCCACACCAATTTCCATCCACACTATACACACTTAACATCCCTCCAGTCTACATATAGAAAGCATTTGTCCATTTGGAGGGTATATATTTGTCCCCTTCTGACAAACGACAGTGAGAGTCCTGATGAACCCTCTTCAGCTATGTTTCAGGACATCTCCTTGCTCTTTCTGTTGCTACAATTGTTCGTGTTGTCCACTGACCTTTGCTGCAGTCTTATTTGTGAATGCTGATTCTTTTGACAGCATCCAGTTGGACAAATTCACATGAATCAAATGAGATGCATGTTGAATGTCTGATCATCTCCTGCTCCACTGTAAAGAAAAAGTAAAGAAAATGGCTCTGGAGCGAAATGTGTAAGTAAAAAAAAGAGCTAAATATTCTTACTCTGGCCTTTTTGGTTAAGATAATATTAATATTTGTAATCTAATTGTTATGTTGTATTTTAACTATTCGAGTGAAAGTCATATATCATTAAAAATATTGAAAAAGGTCTGTTAACTGAATTTTTTTAAACCACTTTATTATTATCATTTTGGCTAATAATAAAGGGGAAAAGAATTGTAATACATATTTCATTGGTGCACACAGCCTTACCACCTCCTGTGACATCAGTTGCAAACATATGTAAAAACATGAATGGTAGACAAACAAAAGTCTATTTGCTTGGTTCTGCTTGCAGCCTATCACCGCAATCAATTTGACATGCGATTGTCCCACTACCGCAGCAGCTACAGCCCACACATTCTGCGGTGTGGTGAAGTCAAGCACGGTGTACACGATGGAGCTGGCAGTTCAGCATCGCCTGGTGTTGCTATTTGACAAGCTGGGAGTGAGACTGGGTTAGAACTATAAATCTCACTCCCTTGAGGCAGTTCCAGCCATGAAAATGAAATCCCCTGAGGAGCAGGCTTCACAGGACCAACTGGTAAATGGCTAGTGTAGCGAATTAATGAGTAACACCACCTCCTCCTCCTCCTCTTTCAACATATCCTCTTCACCGGGCTTTGATGAAAGCAGCTCAACTGGCAACTGCTCAAGTGGAGCAGCTTAGTAGCCAACAGTGGCGGGTTGTGTTTGAACCTGGGCAGTGTGCACACATTCTAACAAGTGTGAATGTGAAGGAGGGCGTTGTTGAATAGAGTGTGTGTCTTCGGTTGGCCTTCTGTTAACTGAGAGAGGTTGAAAACAAAACCAATTAAAAACGAGAAGTAATAAAGAAGTGAAATATATGGTGTGGTACATGAAAAAATTTAAATGTCACAGATGTGCGCAAATGTGAGAAAATGTGCCCCAATGCAAATCTCGCCTACATTTTCTTCGTACTAAACCCTCTCTAACTTTGTTATGGTTCACTTTATCAAAGTCAACTTTTGCAGAGAGAATGTTCACATATTGTGCTATGATTTGGGAGAGGTTTAGACATTACAGCTGCATCATTTCAAAGAAATAATCATCCTGAAAGTGCTTTTTTTTCTTGGCGGACCTGAAACCTTTTCATTTTTGCTGTGTGTCATCTTCATTTACTCTTAACAAGTAAGATATAGACTGATATTTACACATCTGAACAAAATCTCACATGTGTAGCATTTTATTACAATACCAAAATTATTCAAATAGCCCTAGTGGTTGTAGAGATACAACCTTTTTAATTTGGGAATGCAATTTTCGAGCAGAGGCATACAAATAGGTGGGTTTTCAAAAGGGAATAAAGTTACTAAGGCGAGGGGAGCAAGGACTAACTACGAGAAGGGTCAACGTTCAGCTCTTTATACCAAGTGATGTGGACTGTGGAAAAACATCTAATATTGATCAGTTCAGTTTCTCTGGACACACCCTGCTCGAAGGACAGTCGTATCGATCTTTAAAATTCAAGTTTAAATTCAACCGTTTCTGCATGCAGATCAGATGTCCTGCCCTTCCACCAACACGGCAATTTAAATTCAGCAAACAAAGTGAGGCTGAAAGTGCAACCGCTTTAGAGGCAATGCAGTATTGTCTGAGACTACCCGGTTGCATCAATTGGCGACTGTTTGAGTTCTCTGAGTTTGTCTCCAGGCTCCCTGCACAGAATCTTAAAGAACAGCTGGAGGTAAGTGTTTGAGCAAACTCTCATGAATAAAATATGGAGACAGAAACAACTTTGATGGAAGGAAACAACTTTTAACAGTAAAAGGATAGTTTCTACTATACACTTCAGAGGGCTTTGACAAGTTCAATGAACAGGGACTGAAAATGGCAGATTGTTATGTTTTATTATGAGTTTTAGAAAGAAGTCCCCCACCCAGCCCCTAGATAACACGGATCAAATTGGTGCTTCCTTACATTCTGAAATGGATTTTCTACCTTCAATACAGAAGTGGTTTTTGGTTAATTTCAGAGAGCTGTGAAAATAATTTTGTATAGCTTTGAAAGTTGCTGGAGATGATGAAAGCGTTGTCATCCTCTTGACAAGAAACAGCCAACTAGAGGACAAAGTAATGCAACTTTGTACAAAAAAGAGAAAATAATGAATTGAGCATGAAAATCAAATAACATCAAGCGGGGCCATAACGCTCACGACACCTTCCTCCTGGGCCTTTCCAAGCCAAACTAGAGGCGGCTCCCGAGAGGATCCTCCCACACATGCACGTGGCTGTCCCTCATGAGCTGAGTTGATTGTAAAAAAGTGTAAAAATATATTTGGTCCATTATGAAACTGTCCTAGCTACTACCTAGACTGTGGCAGGGTGGATGTTGGGCTGAATGTCAGATCACTCTGATTTCATTTGAATTAGGCTACGCAATAGTTATTATGATTGGATTAAGGTCCAATATGTGAGACGCCATCGGGTAACACATTATGGTGAGCATTCTACGACTGTAGTAACTGGCTTAGACATTAGGATTCAAGGATATTTTGTCATTATGCAACACAGGGATACACAACCAAATGCAGTTGGAGCCCATTTTCAAAACAACAAACACATGACAAACAAAACAAAAAAACAAATACAGTAGTACAACTCAATTCATCTTTAGAATTATTAAAACTATAGCTTTTTCACACAGGACAATAATTGACTTTATGCTCAATTCATGATCATCCTCACTTTTGTGTCCGAGGTTACAGTTCTGAAAATCCTCATGCACTTAAGGACCCCCTGGCATCTGAACTTTGATGCGTAAAAACAATTGTTTCACCCAAAATAAACATCCAAAATCCAAATACCCAGGTTTTACATTTGTTTAATGTTCTTGTACATGACAGAGCTTGTCAATATAATACCTTTTCACCTCTAATGGTCCATTCAGGTGTGTCTGCAAATACATGTTCCTAGAAATGAATGTTCCTAGAAAATGATTGAAGTCAGTGGCTGTCTGAAAGGAACAAAATCAATCTGAAAATGGATGGTGTGATTTATCAGCAATAATGTCATGTTCATAAGATTTGGAGTAAAAAGACTAAATAACTCAAATTACAAAGGTAGTAGGTACACAATGTATTTTCCAAAAAATCCAGAATTTAATAATATGTTAATTGTAAAATCCAACAGAGAGCAAGAGGAGGAATCAGTGCACTGATGAGAAGGTTGCATATTAGATATAATTAGATTAATCTAAGTGTGGATGTCAGTTATATAAACATGTCTGTAGGGTGCCTAAATGTGGTTCTACTGTGTGTCTAGTCTGTACAAAGTGTACACAAGTCACAGGGCGGTGCAGGAGAGGGAGAGATTTCGAGGTGAAATGCATTTGATACTTCAATGAATGCTCTGATTTCATGGATGAGATGATGGGAAGATCAAAAAAAGTTGGGCTGGAGTGGGGAAATAAGAACAGTTTATCGTCTGTTTTAGAATGTATTTTGGTACCAGCATATTGATGGACAATTTGTAGCAGCCAGACAAAGAGTTTATTAATGTTTCAGATTCCACTGTTTGTAATGTGGTTGTATTGACACACTTGTATTGACATCAAAGTAAACATACAGCAGCTGGGAAAATTACTTACCAGTCTCCCCATAGCTTGCATGTCTAATTGTCCCTGAGCAAGACACTGAACCCTAAATTGCTCCCCGGGTGCTTCACTAGGGGCCTACTGTTTCTTAAAATACAAAGGATGGGTCAAAATACAGAGAATAAAATTCCCCACTGTGTGTTATTATTCCTACTATATCATAATTCAATGAAAAATACATGTTGAGGGAATTATTTTTGCTTTTTGTTCAGTGATGTGTTGCATTTTAGTGTTGTCTAGCAGATAACTGCTAAAACCTGCCAAAACTAAATGTTTTAGGTTAGTTTTTATTAATACACGCAAACTCACACACAAGCATCTTCACAATGTGTATTGTCACTCACACTTTTACACATTTCGCTTATACTGACTTGTAAGGCCAGGATGTGCCTTTTTTTTTTTTTTTGCTGTATCACACCGGAGGCCCTATTTGGACTGATAGGGATTGGGAGATTGATGAAGAGGTTCGATGAAGGGCTGAGCCCCCATTTTTGGGGGCGCTGGGGTTCAGATGGGTTAAGATGCATCCTCTGAGCGCCATGTATTTCCACGACAGATTTCACGTAAATGACAACAATGGTTGTTGAAAATGTCTCGCTCTGGATCACAGTGTTGTACGGAGAGATTCATTGGGAGACTATTCTTGAATACAAGAATTGCACAGGACAAATTGCTGGTTATTTTTTTCGAGGTGGAAAGAGTACATTGAATGAGATGTTTGTCTGATTTCAAGCATTTAATGGATCTTTGTGAGAGGAGGAGGGGTGATAATAACAGGGGGATAAATGTTAGAGGACTTGGTGGCATTCAACCATCCAGCTTTAGAATGGATGCTATTAAATGGAGTCGATAAGCAGAGGAGGTGGAGTAGAGGGGAGGGACGACGGATGATGAAAACGATAAAGAAAAGGTTGTTTGGAAAAATACCTGAGGCTGTTTCGAAGGACTGAATGTGCTGTTTAGATAGACCGGAGTGTATTTAATGGATGTTCTGAAGAAATAGCAAGAGGGCTGGATTGTGGGATCAGAGTTGATAGCTGCTTAGATGTAGTGAACAAGCGGAATAAAAGGATGAGATGGAGTCTGACGAGACAAAGATAGTGGTGCAAAAAGTGTCACAGAGTGAACGGTAAAGGATGTAATAGATAGAATAGAATAGAGTAAGGCAACCGCTAATGGACAAGATGAGTAAAGATGAGTGACAGAAGAGGGCAGGAGGAGAATGGGATTTAAAGATGTTTGGAGAAAAATAATCAACAGCAATGCATTTTCTGTTCCTTTTTAGTTTTTGACAATGAAAGTGAAGCATGTCTAGCAAGTTGGGACATTCTGTCCTTTTGGGAAGTCCAGTAATGTTGTAGTAGAGAAAATCTGTTTTTTTCCAAAGTGGTGATAAAACTGATTTATATTTTAATAATAATTTGTAATGGATGAAAGGTGCAGAAAACATATTGTATCCTTCAGATAGGGGCGTCGGAAGAGAAAACATTTCTATGAGTCGATCTACAAGGTTGTTAAAATCAATATATATTTTGTAATTTCCTTTGGAGGACTTATTGCGAAAGTATAGTGCAGACACAAAAGGACATGTGTGCCTGTATTCATTACATTATGGGGACAATCTGTTCACATTGCAGGGACTCACCATCTGTCCGGGACAAAAACGCTGTCAACATTAAACTATTGTTCAATGGTTAAAAAGGTTATGCTAGTGTTGTTTCTGTGCTTCGGCGTCTGCGTTAGCCATGGCTGGGTGGTGTGATTTTGGGTTGTCCATCCGTACTTCCGTCCGTCTGTCTGTACGTATGTCCCATTCTTTTTGGCACATTTGGCACAAACTTGATGGTCAAAGATGAAGGTCCCTGTGACCTCATGTCCGTTCCATTCTTGTGAATGTAAAATCTCAAGAATGTTTTGAGGGGATTCCTGCAAATTTGGCACCAACATCCACTCAGACTCAAGGATGGACTGATTAGGTCAAAGGTAAAAGTTACATCACAAAAAAACATTTTCGTAACATAAGAATTAATATAATTATCATGAAAATTTGACACAAATGTCAAGAAATGACGTGTTGACATGTTGTAAACTGCATCTTGAGTTGTTGGCAGAGGCATACAACCAAGAGGCCTAAATCATAGTTGTATAAAAAAAAAAAAAAGAAATTTGCATTGAGATGATTGTGTCATCACTGACGTCCTGCTGTTTTTGAATGAGGAAAATAAATATGATGCGATACCTCATAATAGTAGTGACCGGACAAAACTATGTGTATAAATGTACGTGTATAAACCATAAAGTACAAACAATAGCGAGTCGTCGGTATTTACACCTAGATAGCGTTATTTTGAGTGATGATTGATGGAGCTGCAAAGCCTAGCACCGATCGATCCAAGCTCAATTGAGAAAACAAGCATTTTAAACGTTATTTGCCAGTCGTCTTGCAGAAAGAAGTAACAAAACAGAAATTCAGACTTTTTTTTATTTCGGCCTTCCTTTTATCCGTTTGTTGCAATTAAATCACAGTAAAATCTCTTTGAGTTCATACAGCTGTAGTAATCCAGCCGGCGTGTGGCTTGCTAGATGAATACGCTCTATGAAATTCACCGATCTCCCTCTGAACATACAGTTAGTCATCCTGCTGCCGTGACACATTTTGTATTGCTCAGAAAATTCCACCTACCAACTACTGTACTAAATGGTTATACACAACCACAGTGAAATCATCAAGTGCATGCCTTCAGCTGAGGCTCCCAGGTTACATCATAGGAGTCTTGTTTTTGTCTCCAGGCAGTAAAGTTGGTCATAAGCGTGTTATGTTCGGTCATTGTGCCGGAGGCCTGATGATTCACAGCACCGCAGCTCAGCAACCGCCTCATTGCACTCATTTATTTCTACTTTGTAATATTACAGAAACAACCTCCTGGAGCCTAACTCCTGGCGCAGTGTTGTGAGGACGAGCAGGAGAAATTAGGTGTATGAAGCGAAGCTCACCTCTCACCGACAGACTCATGAGCTTCTGAGCTGTGTTGCCACGCATTGGTGCAATGGACTTTCCCTGAGGCAAAGTCTTTTTTTCAAGGGTGATGCAGCAGACTGAAATATTGGTCCAGGATGCTAAAGAGATATTTCAGTTTGGACCCCACTGCTGCATCGACCAGCTGACAGACAGACCATCATTGCCATGCTTAGAGCATAAAACCTGAAGAAAAGTAAAGCCGTTTCCCACAGGTCTGACATTTTTTCCAAAATGTATAATATTGATTTAGCAAGTTGCACTATAGCAACCAAGGGCCGAGCCTAGCTGAAGTTTGTCTACATAACATGAAAGAAACATACTATGATGCTCAAAACTTTTGCAGACTTTATTGAGGGGAACGCGTTATAATTTAATCACAATGTCCTCAGAACAAAGGAGAAACCGGAAGTATTTATGCTTTTAATGCAGCCAACAATAAAGGGAATATCTTTGTTTTATGAGACTGGTCTTGGACTTCAAAATGTTTGTGTTGACAACATAGGGCTGGTCTGTATCAGATTCCATCAAAGCTGTTGTGGTTTGAAAATAACTTTGTTCAAGTTTTATTTTTCAGATATGACACGTCAGAACCATCACACTTGTTTGCGCAGTTCGGATTTTACTGAAGTGAGAACTTTCTTCGTCCTCTGTGAAGCCTATAATGCCTTCTCCACTTTCCTCTCCCATCCTCCTCCCACTCTTTCTCCTTCTGAGTCCTGAGGTGTGGAGCTACGAGGCTCCTGAGGATAAGCAGGATGTGTTTGCTAGAAAAGCCTGTCCTGCTTTCTTGACCTTCACCAACGCCGCCTACCTGGCAGGAGTCACAGTGGAGATCCCCTGCTACTGCAAACCACAACAGGTAACTTGATTAACCATAAAGTAAACACGTCTACTTTAACATGTAGATGTGTTTTAATGTTCAAGGGTGTATAGGAAGGGTCATTGCAACCGTAAAACAGTTCAGTCTTTGCTATCAGTTTGAGGATAAATATTGTTACATCTTATATAGAATCTATGTAGAACAAGCTTACAATTCTGTTATAGTTTGCTACAGATTTACTAAAAAATTAAAATACTATGATAGATATTGGTTTGCCTTTTTCAGGGTTTATATAGCAAACACAAGCATATGTGTCCCAGTGCAACTGCACTGTCTGCACAGTCTGCCTGTGTATCTATGTATGTATCTATCTGTATCTAGATTGGTTCAGATATCATTGTTTCAAAACACAGTTGTCTGTAGAATGAGTACTGTCCTAGGAAAGGATCCAAATAAGAATCAGTTTGGTGAACTCCAAGTCAAAAGATGTATCAACAACCTAATCATTCTTTTTGCATACATTTTGTCCAGTATTTAATGACAATACTACATATCATTGCCTATTACTATAAGACACAAAGGGTGGATGTGATCCTCAGAAGTATAATGAGTTATACCAATTAGAAACTAGTATATTGATGTAATTAGCATAAGATAACAATGCAGGGAACGATGTCCTATCCTCTTTTCCTCCTACGATTCCGGCCGTGTAAACCAAAGCTACTCTCCTGCTGCAATCCACAGCCTCTCGTCAGCTTTACAGATAAGTAGGATTTGTTTAAGACAGACCAATATGCAGAGGAAGAAATCAAACAGTTAAATGGAGCTCGGTAAAAAAGAGGCGAAAGAGAGAATGTCTTGAACTGTATTCACAGCTTCTGC
Organism: Taurulus bubalis; assembly: GCF_910589615.1. Classification (NCBI taxonomy): domain Eukaryota; kingdom Metazoa; phylum Chordata; class Actinopteri; order Perciformes; family Cottidae; genus Taurulus; species Taurulus bubalis. The sequence continues at coordinate 11,817,470 of NC_136599.1, read as the reverse complement.
TGAATTCATTTCAGTTTCTTGTATTGATCACCTGAACAACATATATTGTAATGATGAAGTTCTCTGTGTTTTTCAGATCCAATCAGTTGTGTGGTTCTTTAGGAAACATCTGGACGGTTCCAAGGACACTAGAGCCCTGACTGATCACCATGGCAACATGCTGCTGGACCCTAATGTTGTCCCTCACAGCGGCGAGCTGCGGAGTCGGTTCTCCATCCGTCTCTTCAGCCTGCTCATCTTCAGAGCGGGGCCCGATGATACCGGCATCTATATCTGCGGTTCCGTTCACAGAGACTTCTTCTATGGGTACGACCTGGACATCCAGGAGGCACATACGATCAGCTTCATTCCCAGGTGACAAGACGGACGCGTAGTCAATGACTGTGACCGTATTGGAAATTTGATATGAAAGCTGTCGAATTTTTGGCATTGATGATGATGAATGTGTTCATTTACTAAAAAAGTTAAATCGACTTATATCGAGCAAGAATCAACACCCAATGTCAATTCTGGTTGGACATCCCTTATGTGTTTCTGCAAACCTTATGGATACATCCCATAAACACAGGAGACGTGTTCAATGTTTGTTTCCGTTCACTCTTAACCGTTTCACATTTGACCTCCCATATGATCTCACAGATGGGTGCAAGACAGAGATAACAGAGGCTTATGAACAACCAATGATCACAAATTTGCAGATGTTATAGTGAAGATGTCCCCAAAAGTGTGCCCTATTTTTATCTTGGTGAATGAGAAACTCCTGATGAACCACTGATTTAAGTGATTACAATTCAAATTTGACCCTTCCAGGCTCCCTTCTGAAAGTATGAGCAAGAAAAGGAAAGTAAGGAAAAGACTCAGCTCTACTAATTCGCAGTACCGAGTCTTCACCAGCTTCAGGCCCTGGACGGTCTGCGATCGCTGTGGAGTACCTGGAGAGCAGTTTCGTGTGGGACTCTGCCATGTCCACTCCCACTACCTGCATGCACGCTACAGACGGGCAAACCAGACGGTCACTTCCTGTGGCTCAGGGGCGGTGCCCAAGGCGTTTGGGCAACTGAAGCAAAGCAGTGGCGTAGCTAGGCTGGAGGTCAGAAGCTGTCAAGTAACGTGTCAAACTGAAGCTCCTCCATCCTCTACAATCCTTGCTCTGATGGCATTTCTTGGATACAAGTAAGAAAGTAGCAAACTATATAAGAGGTTCACATATAAGACAGGTGTCCACATATTATTTAGGGAAATGGCTGCAATCTAAGGGTACTGGGATTTTCAAAGTTCCAGAGTCAATGCTGTTATTATTTTATTAGGCCATATTTATGCCTGAAAGTGTAAAGCTGCCAAATGCATTACACCATACAGGGTAACCATTTTTCACAATGTCAATAAACATGACTACCCACAGTAAAATACATCTAACCATTTTTATTTAATTTTTCTTGTTTCTAAGAGTTGTTTGCATATATATCGTACCTAATAAAAGATCAGTTGGGCACCAATATTTAACAGGAATTATGCTCTGGGGTCCATGAATCTGTCAAAACATTTGTTTTATTGGAGTGACAACTTTTACTGCCGGCAATGTCAAAGTTGATTACTGCTAGGTACAGAATGTGAATCATGATACATCCACCACCCAACGCCTGTTGAGACTCTAACGTCAATATTTGCTTTAAAAGAATGATGTATTATGAATAAGTAGAGATTTTCCTGTTGAACTCACTCTGTGTATTCACAGATTACAGGAGCACTAAAACCTCTCTCTGATGCAAATAATCTCTGTTTCTGTGCCGTAGTTCTGGCTCATTGCCAGTGTTCTACATGAACCACCCTGCGGACCGTATCCTGACACTGGGCTGTCCCGGTGCACGACCTAACATGGCCGTGGCCTGGGACAAAGGCGTTGAACCCATCTACCGATCTGAACACTTGGCCGGTCGTGACCTCAGCGCCACGCCCCCCAGGCTGCTGATAGACACCGGACACCACTTGATGTTTCAACCTGCAAAAACTCAGGACTCAGGTATCAACTACTGATTACTGTAATGCAACACACCTGTGTCACTCAGTCAAGACAAGTTATGTGATAAACTTGTGTTCATCTGACTCTATTTATATTCTATTATAATACGGGTAGATCAAATCAAGCATTCTGATTGGTTCAGAGTGAGTCACGAGGTGTAGTTTATTCAGCCATAAAGTACTGTACAGCCTGTTTACATTTAGAGCGTTCCATATCAGTGTGCACTTAAAATAACAGGTAGATTTAAATTGCGCGACCGTTAGTTGTCATTTCAAGCTTGACAGTTACCAAACATGTTTCGTGTAAACTTTGATATTGTAACATCCGCAGTAACGACTCGCAGACGTTGGTTTCCTTAACTTGCAGGTTTATTGCTTGAGTGTTCACAGTATTGCAACGGGGCTCTTCGCTAACAGTAACATTAGCTCAAACGGAACAGCTAACAAGCTCACTTAGCATCCCCCACACTAGCTTAACGAACGACAACACACACGTCACTTCCTCCCTAACCTAAAGATGGGGAATGAAAAGGGTTTGATCACAAAATCGTGATAATTTCCAGTGAGAGATAATTACGTTGGTAATTTCCCGACGCGAGGCAAGTTCTCTAAACATCATGGAGGAGAAAAATGACGGAGAAAAGACATAAGCAGCGAGAGCACTTCTTTACATCGGTGGCTGAGTGTTATCCTCCACCCTGCTTTCAACCGGCCAGTCGTTGTGTATCGCTGAAATGCGATACACATCGTTTGGTGGCTACAACTATTTTGTGCTGAAAGGGAGGGTTTGCCTAACAACACCCTTACAACACAGTACATTATTGCACGACACAGTACTGCCTCTCGTACCTTATTGCTTAATTGTGGTATTAAGTGGTGTTTTGTTTACTTTCCCTTCAAGCTACTTTGTACGATACATTTTGATGCAGTCAAACTATACCCCTTTGGCACAAAATGGCACCCTCTTCTCACAGTGTTTGTTCTTGGTTCTAAAGTCGTATTCCTTACCTGCCCATAAGGAGTCACTGTTGAGTTTCCCTCCTCAGCCTTGGCTGCACAGCTGTCTTTCATCACCGCGCTAGTTCCAGTATATATAAAGCATTCCCTTTGCACCACGTCAATCATCTAGTATGTGTAGTTGTTACAGTCTGCATCTGCCTGACATTAATGCCCCACTTTGATTGCCTGTTTCTCTCATTTAAAAATGATGTGACAAGTTATTACATAGGATTTTTTGTTGTTGTTTCATTTAACTAAGATACCATTTTTTGTTAATTAGGTGTCTACTACTGCTGGCTGCAGGGTCACCGGGCTGCTGAGATACGTCTGCTGGTCTACGCACATTTTGGGAGGCGACAGTCAGTGATTTCACATCCTGACTTCTGGATAGCTCTCAGGACTGTGTTTAGAGCATATGTTGTCATGACAGCTGTATTTTGCCTGCTGGTGTTCGGCAGAGCTGGAGTCAGACACCTCAGAGACACCCGAGAAACACATGAGGATTAAAGTTAAATAAATGCTGTAAGCTTGTCTTCGTCAATGTTCCAATACGGTGAAAGTTGGAAGATTTTACATTTTAAGGGAACGTCATTAAATTCACTTATTTAAACTGAAACCATACATACCCTCAATAACCCTTATTAAGGCAGGTTTACTGTATTGTCAGTAATATGCAGGTGAAGGACACCTGCCTGCAAACTAAAACATTAGTGATGATAAAAGAAGCCGAAATGTTACAAACTAAAGTATTTCTACGTATCCTTCATTATCACATAATGTCAGATGCAATGCAGTTCTCGAGTACAATATTTAAATATGAGCAGCTGTTTGGTTAGAAACAAACAGTAGGCATTGAGAGTGCATTCAGTGGTAAAATAAAGATATTTACTTCACAGAATGAGTCATGTTCTGCCTGCCTCTCTTACCGCAGCAACAGTGTTGCTTTTTTTCTGAAATTATGTTTTTCTATTCCTCATCGACAGAAGTTGGTCCATTTTATGGAATAATGCACAAAGCCTTTGGAAGAAAACCTGAACTGACAGTTGATAAACTGTGTAATGGCACCAGTTATCTCTGACTGAGACTTTGTTTAGCTCTTTAGTTTTTTTCTATGTATATCATTATACATGGATTTTCTTGTCTTACATATTTCACTTTCAGATAGAAAATAATTTGTGTGGAAAAAACACTTGTTTTTGTCTTTTGAATTATTGATGACGGAAGAATAGAATAGAGCAATGCAGCTTGATTAAAAAGCAGACTCAACTTATTCGTAATGATTTGACTGGAGTTGTGTAGCACCTGCAGGTGTTGACGTGTCATGAATAATTTTGCGCTGCAATGGATAGAGGTGGAGCGATGAACAGAATCAGAGACAAAAAATCTGGGTTCTTGCTGTTAGACAGAAGGGGCATCATATGTGTCCTCATTAAGACTTCTCTCCACCCTGAGAGCCAGAGCGATGAACACAGAGACACTTGTACCTCCACAGCTGTGGTCTCCACTCCGCTCCCCCTCAATCCTCTTTCTTTCATCTCACCATCCTCTCTCCATTTTTCTGCCTCCGCCTCTCTGAATCAATTAACTAAATCCACATACAACTTGCATTAAACCAATGCATATGGGTATAGTTAGACTCTAACAAATTTCCCCGTAAAATAACGGTAACATACTGGCAGCTGAGATGCTTGTAATTTACTGTTATTTGACAGTGCAGCTACTGTAATTTATTTTACCGGTATTTTACTGTATATTGGATTACATTGTTAAAGTAGAATAGCTGGGCTTTATGATAATTCTATGGTGTATACCAGCATGTTACCGGTTATTTACAAAGGGTAATACAATGTGCAATCTCAGAAAACACAATAATTCATACAATACAATATTGCTGAAGTGTATTACATGTTGTCAATCATTTATACAGCTGACTTTATGACAGATAATATTAGGAACAAGTTTGTTCCAAAACTGATGAGGTAATGCATGTTTAGGGGAAAAACTAAATACATTTTAGACATGTAAATGTGAACTGTATGAACTACATGAAAAGTGAAAAGGAAAAAGAGAGCAAATAGAGAACGTATTGGATTCGACTGCCTCACTTCTTCATCGTCTTAGAGACACACTTTAGCAACTCCAGGTGGCCTGATGTCATAAAACAGACCAAATGAAACATTATCAGAGATGTTAACGGTTTAGTAGTCCTGAATACAAAACAATGCTGGACACTGTCAGTTTATGGTGATAGGCGTAACTTCACCTCGGCTCCCCGGTGGCGGTGCTCAGAAGGATGACTCCCAAAGCTGTGCTGTCCAAAGTCGAGTTCAGGAGCTGAAGGTAAACAGTGACGACATCGTCTGAGGTGGTGTTCCCCACAGTTGCAATGAATTGCAGTCTATAGAGGATTCATTAGGTGTGGGATGATGATCTCTGCATTTTCTGGTAACAAAACTCCAATGGATTTTGGTAAAAATGTAATATGACACATGCAATAACATATATAAAGACCCAACATTGACAACCTAGTGTTCAATTATTTTGAAAATCAATAATAAATTGGCATACGTTGTTCTCGCCCGACAGCAACGATATACTGCATGTCTCCCTCAACTTCATTGTCATGGCAACATGCAACGATTGTCTGTATCACATCAGGGAAGATTGATTTTTCTTTCTTTCCCTCCGATCCTCTTTTATTCTTTCTGCATTTTATTTAATTACTAAAACTGTTCAGCTGAGTTTTGTGCAAGCTAACCTCACACAAAGGAAACAGCTACAAAATAACGACATTATTTCCTTCACTATGTATGCTAATATATAATATAATAATAATGTAACATCTGACCTTCGCCCTTGAACCAGGTAAGTTGTCAAAGGAGCCAGTTTGCACACATAATGTGTGCAAACAGTAGAAATACAGCATATATGACATAAAGCAATCCATCAGGATGTGTGCTTGAACGTATCTGAGTGGGCGGATGAACTTGTGTTGCAGCAGAAGTTGAGCCATGTTCACCTTTTTTTAGAGCGAACAGAATATGTTGATATATCCACTTATTTTCTTTATTCAGAGCTGTCATATCACTTTTTACCATTTACCATATATCATTTGTTTAAATGGTTCGCTCCGTTAACTTACTCATATGAAAAATGACTTTGAGAGCATGGTGGAAGTAATTAAAACCTTTCCTAGTGTCAGTGTTAGGACTTCACCATGAGGGAGAGTAAGGGCCAAAAAGGATAAGTTTGGGTTGAGAGGTGGAAGTGAGGCCCCGGCGTGTGGTTTGCATTTTGTGCTGCCTTGTCATTTGCGGGTGCCTTCATCGTTTCGGGTGTTGATTGTAAAAATAAATGTTATTTTGGACATGTAAAAATAAAAGGTTGAGGTTAAACTGGTTTAAAACCCATCACGCCCCATCAGGCGTTACAATCTCAAGTATAAGATTTTAAATGTATGCCTTATTAGACGAGCTCCAAGGGAACCTCAGGGAGTCACAGTGACATGGCAATGATATGAGTGTGAATCATCTCAATGTTTTTTTCTAAATAGGTGTGCTGTTGTAGACAGACAAATAGCGACAGAACACTTATCATAAAAAAAATGTTACTGTACTTCCAACTAAATTTCAATCACCAACAATGTGACAAGAATGCTAACATTAATTGCGTATGTGCAGAGATTTAAACACAAACTTCTATAAATGGGAGATGCTGCACTCTAGATGAAGATACATTTAGCACAGAATAGGCTGTTATGCTTTATATAAACAGATTATTTATTGCTCATAATATTGCATATAATGGGTCTTGTCTCACCACATGTCCTTGAGCAAACAGTAGAAAGCAACCAAACTCGAATCAAATCCTGTGTAAAAACATAACTGCTCATTTGTGTTGGAGGTGAACGAGACCCCGCCCTCTCCCTCAGCAGCACCACACTGCTTTACTTGCTCCTGTAAGGTGCATTTTCTTTATATTGAGGTGATTGTAAATGGCAGACGGAGGATGGATAGAAGGCGAAGAAGACAAATCTGGACCACACACCACAGCCATTAATCAACTTGTTAGTGCATCCAGGCCAACAATGTAGCATGCCGGATGTCTGCAGGATGATAAATGAACAGAGACAAGTGTCTTAACCTTGTTTTTCCTCAGGAAAACAGACAGCATATTTAATGCTTTCTGCACCAACGATACCTGCCCGCTGCTTTGCTGCTCCATCAGATCAATGAGAAATAATTTCAGTTATTTATCATTTGCTGCCACCTTGATGTAATTGCCAAAAATGTGAATACACTCATTGTAGCCCTCTGTGGTGTATCTCAGTTAGCAGGGAGAACTTCCAATTTGTCCTGAGGAAATAATTACAGAACTGTGGAGGATTTTGGGTGAAATTGGGGAAGCTTTATATTTATATAAACTGCCTGCTTTACCAATGATAACGCCCACCTGAGCCAATTAGGAGGTAGAGTAGGGCCCTACCACCTCAAATCTATGCTCCCAATGACAACTGCAATCCATCGATGGGAATGATGGTGATGATGAACATTAGAAGCAGGTGTTGTCAGTGCCTTCCAAAATGACGTTAAATGTAATGCAAGGGAAAGATTGTGGTAACGTTTTTTTTTCCACCTTTGTTGATATGGGACGGGATGTGGACAGTGATCGCTCATGTGCATCCGATCAACCACCCTAACCTCTTCTCCAGTAGTGCAGCGTTTTTAATAGAATAGAGTCGTATTCAGATGCATCAACATGGAGCATTCTGCCCGGCTCCCCATGAGGATGTGAAGTTTTTGCTCAGGTTTATGGAGCTGCTTTATTGCTGTCCAACAATTATTTGCCACATCAATCTAATACTCTTGCTATTTGTTTGTTTTTTATGGAAGGCTGTGAATCTTGCCATCTGTTATAATAAAGTGCACGGCGATCAGGTTTCCGTAGATAGGGAGACATTGAGGGGGAAGTTAATACAATGAATTGATATAACTATTATTTTTTAAATAAACACGAAGAAGAGATGTGATTATCACAACAAAGAATTTAAGAATTCCAAGCCGATATGTGGATCCCTCATTGAGAAGATTTCCTCTGCTTGTTTGGTGGGAACATGCTTCTAAAGAGAGCATGCTGTATCCTCACAGTCACAGAGTGTGACAGAGTGCAGTGCTGCTAGATTTCCCATGGTGCATTGTACACTATTTTTCACTTTTGCTGTTGTGACAGTATTACACATGCACCTGTCCTTTGAGGACTTGCGGCATTAGGTGATAATACATATATGCAGTATTTTATCTCATAGCCCGTACGTAGCCATTTGAGATGCTAAAGATACAATCCTGAACATTTATAGTGCCTCCACTTGGCTCTTAACATGGTTGACATGCACACACACACACACACACACACACACACACACACACACACACACACACACAGACAAAACAAAACAAATATCACATGCAAGTGATTTACTGCATTCAATAGATAGCAGTGAATGCCACTCTCTCTGATGTTTGTGTATGTGTGTGGTTCCAATTGTTGAGTGTTAAATAAGAAAAGAAAATCCGGTTATAAGTTGCAATAAGTAATGTTGTTTTTGTGTCCTTACTGTGTCTCTTACAGTTTTTGTCCGTTGCTTGAACACTATAGACACATGCTTAAACCAAAGTAACATAACTTGAAGTTGTTGTTACTATACCTTAAACAAAGTGTAACCATACCTTAAACAAAAGAGCTGCTTTGCACTTTAGTTGCAATTCTGTAACACACTTGCTCCTTTCTGCAACACACTTGATCCTAGACACTACACACTATTTCATATATAAGACACTTAGTTCAAAAATGAAATCTCAGGGTACCATTGGGAAAACACATCTATTCAAAATACAACACACATTGGTTAATTGAAAAGACATAGACACACACTTGAAAACACTTACTTACACAACTGAACAACAATCAGCCTGCTACAAAAAGGCCTCAGTTAAGCCATTTTGACAACTTTGCAAGCATGGAGGCAGGGAGAGCTAGAGGCAAAGGAAGAGGAAGAGGAGGACAGAGAGAGAGAGGAGGACGTGGGCAAAGAGGTCACGCAAGGACCATTATTTCGGATGACATAAGAGCAACTTTGGTGGACCATGTCATAAACCATGGCCTGACTATGAGGGAAGCTGGGCAGAGTCCATCCTAATCTAAGTCGCTTCACAGTTTCATCCATAATAAGGACATTCCGACTGGCAAACAGGTATGTCTTCAACTCTCTACTCTACTCAGACTGTATCTAGAGTATTTACAGTACTGTACCATATCACGTTTCTGTATCACATGTATTGTATTCCAGGGTGGCTAATGCTCCTTTTTCAACGAAAGTGGTAGTTTTGTGAAACATACCTTAATACCGTGTTGAGAGGTTTCAGTACTGTGTATGGTAAATACAGTAAAGTTCAGTATACTCAGTACTGTAAAAAAGAAGCAAACCAGAACAATTTGTGGTTGCATTTTTCTACAGAATGGTTAGAAGACCTACTGGGGGTGGACGCCAACGCCTGTTCACCCAACAGCAGGAACTTGCCATAGTGAACCTAGTCAGAGCAAACAATGCAATTCGTCTCCACAAGCTACAGCAGCAAATACTTGGGGGCAAGTATTCAACAACATAAATCGAGTAAGCATTACAACTATCAGACGGATCTTGGTAAAGCACAACATGACCATGAAGCAACTGTACAGGGTCCCATTTGAGAGGAATGGCGTCCGGGTCAAAGAACGTCAACTTGAATATGTACAGGTAAGTGTTTCAGTCCTTTACATATTCAATAAAGAATGGGTGCAGTCCAGTAACAGATGAAGATGTACCACTGGGTTAGTACCACATACATTCAGGTACCTGTGTGGTGGTGTGGGTCGGTTCTGTATATGTAGTAGTGTAAGTGTGTGCTTTGAGTAAAGCCATCCACAATGTGTATTTTTTGTTTCAGAGAATCTTGGACATGGATGGAGCTGCCCAGCCGCATGAATGTATTTACATTGACGAGGCTGGATTCAACCTTAGCAAAAACAGACGATGGGGACGTAATATAATTGGCCAAAGGGCAATTTTGCACGTCCCGGGGCAGCGCGGGGGAAACATCACATTATGTGCTGCCATAAGTCTTCGAGGGCTACTGCACCATCATGCCACACTGGGTCCCTATAATGCGCAACACATAATCACATTTCTAGATGCACTTCATGATGCAGTTGTACAGGATGGAGCAGAGCAGCCCAGGTTTGTTGTTGTCTGTGATAATGTTAGTTTCCATAAGCTGCTCTGGTCCAGAACTGCTTCACCAACCATGATCAATTTGAAGTTCTGTGCTTGCCCCCTTACTCGCCATTTCTAAATCCTATAGAGGAATTCTTTTCCGCTTGGAGATGGCGCGTATATGACCGCCAACCACATGCTCGTATGCCTCTTCTGCCTCTTCGGAGACATCGAGGTGAGGTCAATCCAGGGATGGATTTGCCACACAAGGAAATATTTTCCCCGATGCTTAGCAAGAGGAGACATTGCTTGTGATGTTGATGAGATCCTGTGGCCAGACCCCAACAGACGGCAGGATCCATAAGCCCACTTGCGCACAATTGTGTTTTTCTGTGTTTACAGTAGTGTATTGTTTGTTTTATTTTTGATTTAAATGAATTTACTGTACACTCATTGTGAGTCTTCCATAAAATGTTAGCTCGAAAGATGTTAGTATTGTGAGAACCTTTGAAGCAAGTGCTGCTAGCTTTTTTCATGAGAAAAGAGTTGGCAACACTGGGATCTAGCCTACCTTTGCTAGTTTCTCAAGATTACAAGCTGTGATGTGGCTTCTGATCACGCTTTAACAGAGAGCAACAATATCCAATCATTCAGACCTACAAGATAACACCTTTAGCTAAATAAACAACATTTCCATCCACTATTCTGTTCTGGAGCAAATAATTCTAACCGGCTAAATATCTCAACACTTTGTTTCATGTAATCTTCACAACATCGTAAAACGTCTCTGAATAATACAGTTGATCAATGTTGGAGCAGCATGGCTGGTGTTGCAGAAGCATTATGTCTTCACCAGTGCTCCCATGTGAATGTCAAGTAATTGTTTTCTGTTGACCGACCATCGTTTAACACAAGGGAAAGAAGAGTGGATTTAATTGCCACCATTATACCTTCCTGATCCTCTGCAGTGGAACATGGTAATCAGTTTCTGCTGGGAAAATAACACAGTGTTTGTTTGCAACAACCGAGGGGGACAGGGCAGGAAGGTGAAGCCTCGCAGCCCTGAGAGGTAATTGCTGCCTGACTTCATACCTAGAGCAGCAGATCTGAGATCTTAACAACGGATTAGATATTAGACACACCTCACAAGGGAAAAGTGACCATATTCGAATAAATGTCCAAAATACAAAAACCAATACAAGTGGGTAATAAGAAGTGTTTTACTGCATGAAGCAGTAAATGACTGCTTGAGGGTTGGAGAGGTTGAATTACGTAGTAAGTCATGGTTTCAAAACAATTTTTTTTAAACCTGTTTTTTTTCTCATTATCCCAGAATGTATGAGGCAAAACCAGACAAAACTATAATGCACAGCCAACAACGATTCTGACCTGCCAATGACTTCTGTGTGATACAAAAATGTTTCACATTATTCATTTGAAAATAATCAACACAATGTTGCAAGGATTTGCAATATTAACATGCATTTACTACGTAAACCACTATTGATATCACAACTGCCTGGGTCAAATTGATCACAATAAGCAGATGATTATTATAAGCATTTTTCTTTATATCCAGATATATATTTATTGCATGCATACAAAGCTATGACGGTATTGCTATTTATGTTTTTCTTCCATTTCGCTCAGCAAGGTCCTGCTTAGAGTGAGGCTTTGTCGTTTTTATGGCCGGCCGTATGTCATTGCAGTGAGGGCGGCGCAGGCAAATGAATGGCACCCCATTATTAGAATTGCTTGGAGGTGGATGCCGTTTGCTTGCGTGTGCAGTCCGCACTGCAATGGCTCAGAGCTTTCACTTTGGGTGCATTACGCCACCAGGCATGACAAAATGTTTTCATCTCAACTCTGAGGAGTACTGAGGAGTAATATCAGGACCCTGAATGTCCCTTTGTAAAACAACATGTCCAGCTATGATACCCCACTGCGGTCGCAGTAACCATGTGGTTAATGTTGGGAATTCAAACAAAAAACACTTAGCTAGGTTTAACAAAAACATCCTGATTGAGGAGAAAAATCATGGTATTGAAAGATGTAACTTCTAGATAACTCAACAACACTCTCGATCTTAAACACCTGCCTCATGGTTGAAAGCTGTTAGCTTAGCTTCTGTCTCGGCTCTCCTCTCTCTCAACTCTTCTTTTAGTGGCGTTTTGTCGGCTGGGTTTGGCTGGGTGGGCGGCTGTGGGCGGCGTGCCCTTCATGTTTACGCTCTCGACAAATTAATCTAATTCCCACACTTCTGATGTTGATGAGTACCTACAATATGTTCTCATATAAGGTCCAAGATGAACCATCTGTCTTTCAAAGTTGTATTGCAATAAATGCGACTCTCCCACCTCGCTGGAGGGGGAAGAGAGAGAGATTCTGAATTAAATTCAGATCAAGATACGATGGAACCGTGTTTTGTTTGCATATTTATGACCCTGTGTCTTGAGTGTTGGAGGCACACAACTGATATAATGATATCAAACAAGTCAAGACTATAATACAGCTGTTTACACTTACATGTATCCTTTACTAGCTCAGTTTATTTGTATTTATTTATTTTATTTTTGGTCTTGACACTTTGGACAACAATTCAAAGTGAAATGTGTTGTTGTTTTAAACTGACCTGCTTATATGGATGGCAATTAAAAAAAAGTAAAAATACGAAAATGAGGACCTTTAAATCCCCAAGGCATTTTTTAGGATTTAGCTCTAAATAGGCTACCCAAACTAAAAAGGGTGTATCTCTGCAACCACAAGGGCTATTTGAATAATTCTGGTGTTATAATAAAGGCAACCCTTGCGAGCTTTTGGTCAGATGTGTAAATATTAGTATATATGTTGCTGGCTAAGAGTAATTAAAGATTGAAACACAGAACAAATAGAAGTTCCAGGTCCGCCTATAGAAAAAAGCACTTTCAGGATGATTATCTCCTTGAAATGATGCTTCACCAAGCCCTGAAGCTCTCCCAAATCATAGCACAATATGTGAACAGTCTCTCTGCAATGTACTCACTTGAAAAAGTGAAGCAGAACAAAGTCAGATTGGGTAAAGTACAGAGAGAATTCAGGCGAGGTTTCCAAAATTTGCATTTCGGCACATTTGCGCATATTTTCGCGCATCTGTGACATTTTAATTTTTTCATGTAGAAAACCTTATATTTCACTTTCATATAACTTATGGTGTTAAATAAACTTGTATCAGTGTGGATTTACTGGGGGAAATGCATTTTTTCAACAAAAAAAAAATAAAATTTCAAAATGTGCTGACTCAGCGATTTATGTTGCTGTGATTTTTTCTTCTTTTCTTTTTCTGATAGCACCAAGCTACGGGCTGCTAGTTCCGGAAACATGCAGAGTGGGCTGACTCGTGACAAAATTATAACTATTTTATTTTAATAATTATTTTAGTTGGTGCTTGAGTTGTGTTGAAATGGCTGACTAATTATTGTAGCCCAGGTTCTCTCGTTTAATTTGATGTGTAGCATCAATATATTTGTTCATGATTATTGTAATGTTTTACACAGTTTAATTAAAATTTTAAAAAAGGACCTATATAGGTCCATTCGGGGCTTTAAAGGTTAAGTCCTGTGTGTGATATGTGAAACCCTATTCATACATGCGTGATAAGGTGCTGGAATTAAAAATATGTCTTCCAACAGGCCAGTGTCAACTAAATCCTCCACAGAGACAATAAATGTCATGGACTTTCTTATTGCCCTGGAGTGATAACGAATCTTCCTCTAAGCTTATCTGAAGGAGCTTTTCTTT